>NW_023425551.1:60036907-60456907 GCF_014108245.1 Pipistrellus kuhlii
AACGTTTACATTTGAGAAAAATATTCACAATTTTTTACTTTGAGTCCTCAAAATAGTTGATAACTTTGTAGTTGAACTTGTATTTTGTATTTATGAACTAATTTTTTACGGGCTCTAGGACTGTGATTCTGTGAGTTTTATACACACTAGTACTTGCATCCACATACACTTGGGAATATTTGAAAGTCTGTTTCTTAAATACACCTTAAAAATAAAAGAATTTTTCTTTTTAGGCAAACAGTATTTTACTTTAGCTTCACAGTAACTTGATACTCTTTTTGTGAACTTTTTTTCCCTCCTGTATTTACACTTCTTTTATGAAATTTATACAATTTCATAAAATAGTGTCTATTCTATTAGATATATAGGTGACTATTGCACAACAAAAAAATATACTTTGGCATTCCTTTAAAAAATGTTGGCTCTTGGTTTCTCATTAAATATCATGTGTAAAATAAGATGCACTTTATGCTATTTTTGTATATAGAAAATATTAAAATAATCAACATTAATTTCCTCTTTAATTACCCTAAGTATTTGCTTCATTGTTACATTCAATGGACTTTTATTCATAGTTCAAAAAATATTTTAAAGTTTAAAAAGCTTGTCATCTTATAGTATCAATATATCAAGAATACTTTTATAAATGATAAAGTGTTTCAAATATATATAGTAAGGGAAATAAAAATGCCTATAAAATTCTGCTGCATTTTTCATTTGGAGAAACTGGCTTGCAGGCATCTTATTTTATTAAAATCATTGCATAAAAAGAGAACAGAGCCGAAACTGATTTAGCTCAATGGATAGAGCGTTGGACTGCGGACTGAAAGGTCCTGGGTTCGATTCCAGTCAGGGGCATGTATCTTGGTTGCGGGCACATCCCCAGTAGGGGGTGTGCAAGAGGCAGCTGATGGATGATTCTCTCTCATCGATGTTTCTAACTCTCTATCCCTCTCTCTTCCTCTCTGTAAAAAAATCAATAAAATATATATATATATATATATATATATATATATATATATATATATTTTTTTTTTTTTTTTTTTTGAAAAGGGAACAGAAGAGGGCCCTTGGGCCTGGCATATCAACTTCAGTTTGCTTGCTCATTTTTATTTTTCTCTTCCCCTTTTGATTTTCATTTAGAACAGACATAGGACCTGCCATATGTTGAACCCAGGAGCTCTCACCTAAATGTGATTCTGTTTCAAATATGAGATCCTTTATTGACTAGTGAAGTATTCAGTAAATCTCTATATTTATAAAGCTCCTAGGCTTGTTGTAGTTATGTTCTTTTAATCTATGTGTTTCCAATTATCTCTAGCTAAAACATTCAAAATTTATTAGAGACTTAATTTTTTTTTCTGTATTCAAAGGATGATCAATTACCCTCAAACTGTGATCCCTGGCATGAAATCTGCTTTCTTGATAACTAATGACTAGCACATGTGTCAAGCACAAGGCCCGCGGGCCAAATCCGTCCCGCCAGGCCTTGCAATGTGGCCCGCACCGCGCTGTCATCACTGCACTCCGCTGCGTTTCCATCACAATGACAGTTTATGACTGTTCAGTAAACCATTCGGCCTGCGATTTAGGCTGGATTTTAGATTTTGGTCCCTTCTCTGATTGAGTTCGACACCCCTAGGGTGGTCTAAAAATATAATCTGAATGGCTACTTATAATTTAAGAGTAAAAAAGTCAATAAAAATATGTAGCTCAATATTGGCCTTGCTCTAAAAATGATCCCTACTAATGAATATGCTATAGAATTTACCAGGTGATTGAAAAATACACAGGAGTATTCAGAGATTCAGGATAAACCCATTTATTTTCTTTCCTATTTATAAATTGGAAATTTCTTTCTTATTATACTTTGTTATTATTACATCTCAGAGAATTAAACATTTAGAACTGTAATTATTATTTAGCTTCATATCTCTTACCATGCTTTTCTGGAAGAAAAGCAAAGGGTATACAAACACAAAATTAAATACATATTAGAAAACAAAAGAGAAATAAATACTAGAAAAGAATATATTTAAGCACACCATCAGTCATAAAAATTTCTCTCTTAACTACGATAGATAAAAATTTAATCTCAATATTTTGGCTTCATTATTTAAACACATGATTTTCTAAAAATTTTAGAAGGAAGGAAGGTCTTTCATTGAACTATCACAAACATAAAATAGAAAAATCAAACCATCATTTGAACCTGAATTTTGGATACTCATCATTCAGGAAGTTTCACCTGACCTATTCACATCCTCCCTTCATTTTTTCTGAGTAATTTCCTTATTCATCCCTTCTGTCATACTCCATCCTCTCAAAAGAAATTCGTCCTCTCATCCTAGGATAGCTTTTGTTTTCCTTACTAAAGCCTTAGAACCATAAAACAGGACTTTAGGGTCATCCCAAGTATTTATAAAGAAAATGTTCTAGGCTGAAGCCAGTTTGGCTCAGTAGATAGAGCATCAGCCTGCTAACTGAAAGGTCCCAGGTTCGATTCCCGTCAAGAGCATGTACCTTGGTTGTGGGGGGGGGGGGGGGGGGGGGAGGGGGGGTGGGTGCAGGAGGCAGTTGATCAATGTTTCTCTCTCATTGATGTTTCTAGCTCTCTATCCCTCTTCCTCTCTGTAAAAAATCAAATATTAATATATATATATATATATATATATATATATATATATATATATATATATATATATATATATTTTCTACATATGTTGTATTTTGCCTAAGGAAGGTACAGAAATATCCTGGTTTGTTAACAATTGTGTAGAAGAATAGCAATGCATGAGTGAAAACTACAATCATATGGATTTGGAGATGTTTATATAAATCTCAATATGCATTTTAGAAACTAATCTGATTTTTAAAGAAGACAAAGTAAAACTAGGATTTAATCAGGTGAAACCTACTGAGTAGAAAGGAAACAGAATGGATCCAACTGGCTAACATAGTCTACATTGTCAGAAGTTAGAGATTCTTACTGATACTATCTTATATTTAATTATATGAATCTATCTCTTTTAATTTATCAGATTTTAGAAATAACATAGACATAACTGGTGAAATGAAAACTTCATGTCAAGAGAATTTAGTTTTAGCTTCAATAGTCTTGTTTAAATGCTAAAATAGTTAATTATTTCATGGGGGGAAGAGGAGGGAGAACAGCATACAAACCTTAGCTAAAATTACATGTCATGCCCTGACATTTTGTTCCTTTGAAAAGGCATTGCAAAAGAAATGTCTGCTAGTTTAAACATGTCATTGATCATCCAGATAATTCTTTTGATCACCTGAATAGCTGAGCTATTTTCTTTTCATCTTTAAATGTGCACTTCACATCACTGTCATCTGGAGAATTTAGCATTCAGATACACAATGATATTTTGTGCTTTTCTTTGACATTTGTTTTATTTATAAACTGTGCTTTACATTCTTAACCTTCAGAGATCAAGTGTATTTGTAAAATGAAAAGACTTGATTATGTGAAGAAACAGTCATTCAGATCAGAGCCAGAGCACACTGTGGATGAGAGATATTAGCGGGGGCGGACACACTTACTGTTCAGCCTCAGACCCATACGTCCCTACTCTCTGCCTACTTACCCAGTTGAGTGATGTAAGAAGGACTTGGGTTATTGATAAACAGCTTTATTAAGCTGGTTTCACAAAAGGCCATTCAATTGTCTATAAACATCACCTTGGCTCTCTCCTTTCTGCAAGTTTTCTCACTCCGACTGCATGTTGGATTTTACAGTTTCTTCCCACCCCATCCCATTGTCCCTTCAAGTCTGAGTTCATGTTTTTGTTTGTTTGTTTGTTTTTGTTTTTTAAATGGCCATTACAGTTACAAGTGGTGGGTTAGAGCAGAGTGTGCTTATTACATGTATAGTGTCCTCTGGGAAAAGCATGGTTCCTATATGCTTAAATATTGACGTGTAGTGATACCTAACCCTGTGAGTAGATATAAAATTAAATTATTTTTCTTAAACTCCATATAGCCAGCATTACCAATTGAAAATGAACACTTGTTTTGCGTGGCATGAGAAAAGGTAACCCATTTATGAACGTTCCCAAATATTCAGTGTGTGTGTGTTGTACACCACTGACAGAGCTCACACCAGGCATCTTTCTGAAGTCCTCGTTTAGCTACAGCACTCTACTGTCCAAGAGACAAACCATTGTTGACTGTCCATTTATGAAAATGCATGTTTGTGTGTTTTGGGGGTATTTTTTTCCTTCATAGGCTCATTCTATCAGTGAACAGTTGAGTGCTTCTTATGAGCATATACATGTGGAGGACAAGAAGAATATTCTTCTGAGAAGAAAGTGTATCTCCTACTCCATGTGCTCAGAGCCTCACAGAGTGAAAGACAATTAAACCTTGCCACATCCGCCCCACTTACATGCAGAACGAATAAGGGAATGAGTGACTGAATCATTAAGGCTTCTGCCTTCTGGAAACACACACTTAAAGATGTCAAATAAGAGATGAATAGAGGTAAAGGAGTAAAATATGCCACTACAAGAAATGTCACAAGGTAAAAAGGACATTAAGTGCCTAATTCATGGCGATGCATTGTCAGTTGGGAACTGGGGACCACTGCCCCCCTTATCGGAAATTGCATTGCTTAGACCCCTCTGCCCTCAGTGGTTCTGTGTTGGAATCTGTCAGTGAGAGGCCCTGTGCACAGTTTGGAAGTAGAATGGAAGGAGCAGGCCTGACTCTCGCAGCTGCAGGCAGAGGTTTGGACAAGCTCGTTCAATCATCTGCGTGAGTGTTGAAAGTAGCTGACTTAGCAGGACAGTGCTTCTGAAGAATTACTTCTCTTGGTGCCACAGGCTGAAATCATCTGTGCTTACCACCTGGTGGGCCATAAAATTCACAATGGCCTTTAGGTAAGCTCTTGAGAGCTGCCTGATGCACCTTAGATTCTGGACATTCACTACTCCATCCCTCCCGTGGCTATGTGAGCTTCAATTATCTCTGAACATGTGAATCCTTCATTCCTAAAACACAGAGAGTGGCTTCCCTTTTCTTGACCAAATTCTGACTGATAGTCAGTCTTCTAGAAAATGAGAGTTTTAATTACAAAGCAAAAGACTGTATCAAGCTAAGTGATTTTGTATGTGCTATATAGAAGGTCATAGTGCCTGAAGCAAACTTAAGAGGTCCCTTGAACAAATGGGAACCTCAATATAAAGTTTCAGAAGTGTAATGATAGTGTTTTTTTTGGTGTGTGTGTTTTATTTTTGTTTTGTTTTATGTGGTGTGTTTTTTTGGGGTTTTTTTGTTTGTTTGTTTTTTGTCTTGGCTGAACCTCCACATTCATTCTCCTCACCCACCCACTTGCATAAATCAGGCTTTTCCTGTCATTAGGGAAAAAAACGCCCACGCTCCTATTCAGAAGAAACCTACAGGTGGAATGAAATGTTTGTCCCCTCATTTTATTTTTATTTAGCTGATGTTAGCTAACCTGAGACCCTTCTAGAGTTAGAAGGACACATCCACTAGAGCATACTAGTAAAAATAATCCCTTATTGGATTTTCTATTCTGAGAACCAAGTCTAAGGTTTAAAATGAGAATTAATTAACCAGAGGGATTAATGTGCCCCACCTCCACCACACATGTAAGCTAAAAGGGGGAACCATTTCTAGCAGAGAAATCATTCCGACCTTGTTTCAGAATGAAGACTTGCCTCTATCGTCTTCACCGTCAATTCATTATGCTTTCCTTTTTTTTTTTTTTTTCCTTTTTTTTTTTCAGGTAAATGGGAAATTTTACTTTTCCATTTGCCTCTATTCAGTTCTGGGCATTACAATTTCTGTCAAATTGTTATTAATTTTCACCCTACCAATTTGTTGCTTTAAATTTCTACTTGGCACATTTATGGCTCACCTACTCACTCCGTAATACCTAGTCACCAAAACCTCCTCAAAATGCATTTCTGTTCTGTCATTTTGTCCAAAGTATAGTTAGATATCTCTCAGGTTGTCAGCCTTTCTGCCTAGTCATTCACCTTGATTCTTCTATCCCATTAATAACCTGGCTGCTTGCCTTTGTGTGTGTTTCCAGTTTCTGAGGCCCCATTCATAGTTAGTCAGCCCTAGCTCCCTCTTACTGAACCCAGACATAATCATTGTTGTACTTCACTAATGAGAAAGGCCAGGTTAAGTCCACATTTATGGCTTTCAAGAGTTTGAGTATATAATATTGTAAATAAAGACATGGAAATTATTTAATTAGGCTTCTTTAATAAACTTGTAAGAGTCTTTTCCCCAAAAGTATTTATACTATGCTAATATGAAGAGATATTTTTAACAAAATGGTGACTTTGCTATTAAATTAATACCAGCAGTCACATATTTATATGATATAACTTCATACAAAGTTTCAATTAATTTTTTCTGTATTTACCCTACATTTTTCTAATTAAGTTAATTTAAAACTTATTCTTCTATGTTACTTTACAGGTAGGTATCAGACCTAAGTGAAATGTAAAACTATTAAAATTAGATATTTGGCACAAAAAGAAATTAGATTTTGACTAAACTATGAAACTATTGTAATTTTCCATTTAATCAGTTATAAATATGAATATTTTTTATTGATCTCACTAAAGGGAAAGCTAGTTAATATACAATAAAATTATATGAGACTTAAACTTGGGCTATGAATGCAAATTATTCTTATTAGCATATAAAACTTTCAATATTACTATTTTTGGGATATTTAGGCATAATCATAAAGCATAGTTACAGCTAGAGTTAATTTAAAAATAAAGATTCGTTTTATTGATTTTATTTTCTGGTGATACTAAATATATATTTAATTAACATCTTAAAACCAATTATATGAGGTGTATATACACATACGTAAGTAAGTATGTAACCGCATACAGATATACATATAAGTAGTTCATGCAACACAAACATACAAGTAAAAATTAATATAAACATTTTAATAAGCCCATGATACTTGGCAATTATTTAAATTTGTATATATTTCAAAAAAAATTCCCAAATGTCTAAAAATGGGACAATTGAGATCATGAGGTTTTAATAGTACTGAAATTTAATACTAAAGTTCTACAACAGAATTTTTTAGCAAAAAGTGAGGAATTGAACAGAAATAGCTTACTTAAATAGGCATTTGAAATGAAATGCACAATTATTAATGCACTTAAAGCATTTCCTTTATTTTTAAAAATGAATCCACTGGGTAGTCAAAAGCAAAACTACATTTCACTAATCAATTGAAGAGTGAAAAACTATTCTAATCTGTATAAAATTTTAAAAAGCAAATATGGTAAAAATGCTTATAACAAACTATGCAGTCTAAATGAATTATGCTAATTTGTAATTTGTACTTCAATTTTGCTTTCAAATTTTATTTTCCTGACTCTAATTAATTCAACAAAAAGTAATGGAAAATCAAGTAATAGTGGAAATCAAGTAATGGAAAATCTTGTGCTATAGATTCTGTAGGCCTATTTGGAAAATAACATAACAAATAAATTTAATATAGAAGGGGAAAATGTACAAACACAATTAAAAGGCAGAACTCTTTTGTAATGGTTAAAGACAAAATTTATGAAACCAAATATTTGTGATACTCCTCTGCTGTTCTGAGTAAAACTTTCCATACTTCTTTTCTTACCTATGTGTTCCCTTTTCTATTTTATTCATCCTTCTTCATCTTTGATGTCAATATGTGCTGAGTTTGAGTCTCATATACATTTCCCTCATATCCATTCTGGCAACTCCTCCGATAAATGTTGTGAAAATGTTTTGCTAGTACTAGTCAGGGTTACGAGAATATGACCACAATGGAGGGGTTCCTCATAATAAAAACAGCCTTTATTTATTGAAGTGTCTCTAATAAGAGAATCTCAGGATGATGCAAGACAAAGAATAGTAGTGCCCATCTAAAAAATACTATGCAATATACTGTTTGTTCAAGGTAGATAGTGTGGCATATAATTGAATAACCAATATGAGACTTTCACTGTGTAGTTTTTTTCTTCTCACTTTCATTTATGTTGTGCCTCTGATTAGAAATGAAAGGATATACATAACATCTTAGACACTGCAGGACATTCACACTGCATCTGCTGTTTCCCTGACCACTCTAGCTCTGCACATTCTCTCAGAACAAGAAATTTTCAATGAACAAGGAAAGGTATATACAGCAATGACTGCTGTTCCTGCCCATCCAATAGCTATTGCTCCTTATTCCATAATATCTGGATTTTGTTTTTGTAACTTAGCACTTTCATACTAAATGCTATGGGTTGCACATCAGAAGCTAGCCTCCTAAAATTTGCATCTTCAGCTAAAAACATGCAAACCAACAAATCTGTGGAACATGCTTACGGGAATGGCAGCACCCACAGAGACTTTCATCAGTTCCTGCCAATTTACTGCGCTTTTCTAAAGCTTGTCCTTTCTGAAACCTCTTCGGCTTCATCCTTCAATATGGTTCTGAAAGAGAGCCTGTGTTTATTATGTGCGAGTGTATTGTATACACATTTATGCTTACATACATACATATAGACAGTCCCTGGCTTATGATGGTTGACTCATGAAATTCTGACTTTTACTATGGTGCAAAAGTGATATGCATTCAGTAGAAACCATGTTTTGAATTTTGATCTGTTTCCAGCCTCCTAATATGCAGTGTGGTCCTCTCTCATGATGCTGGGCAGAGGCAGTGAGTGCATCCCAGTCAGCTCTGTGATAAGGAGGGTCAATGATTGATACTCTATATGTATTCACAGAGTTAAGAGGATTTTGCTCAACTCTAGGCTCAAGTAAGTGTTGTGAGAACATTTGAAGTAGGCTATGATGTCTTACATGCATTTTGACTAATGATATTTCAATTTACAATAAGTTTATTAAAGAGCATTTATTTACACATGGTTTTATTACTTTTTGTATTTTTTATGAAAAATAAAGACAGCTAGAAAAAGAAATAGATACATAACTCCTAGTACTATGTTACTTTGATTCCACATTAAAAAAAGAAAAAAATTAAAGTAGGAATGACCCAAATATTCCTATATAGTATGTATTTTTTCTACTTATACTTTTATAGAAATATTATACTTTGACATAGTTTTACTATAAAGTACTTATTAGTAAACCTATTAGGGAATTTAATTTAATTTTAATTATAAAATAGCCAGATAGAGGATATGAGAGGTAATATAAAATTCATGAATAAGTACATAACTGAATTAAAAATGGATTAGCTATATGTGAGATATTCTGTTCTCTACCTATAAAAATGTACAAATTGGTAAAACTGTCATTAATACACATTTTGTCTTCTTTGTCAAAATATATTGTTGCTCTTCGGTAAAAACATACTTTTATATTTTAAACTTATATTTTATGAAAATTATTAAAATGATAAACTAGCATGTTGTATAGGAAGGACATATTAATTTACTTTTGAATTTTGAGACATAATTTTATAGAATCTATTTTGTATATGAGACACTGAGCAGAAAATAAGAAAAATATTTTCACCATGTCTCTAACAAATGGATGAGTTTTCAATGGATAGGGATAGCCAGTGGATCATTAATGGATAACACTAAACAGAATTCCTAAGGCCAAGGCTATTAAGAAGACTTTAAATCTTCATGGACATATGAAGTATCAATATTTATAGGATATTTACAGAAACACTTGAAATAAGTATATATCAGTAAATGTTGTAGTCAATGTAAATTTTTATTCTTGCAAGATTAAGACTGTATAAACATAGCTTTTACATATGCAATGAGAAAGCACACAAAAATAATGTGTTTATTGAGATATTCACTCTATTGAGATGGTCTGGTACCTAACCCACCATATTTTAGGGCAAGTTCATAGTAATACATAGTTTTGGTTTGTTGACATTATTATTATTTTTTTTTAACGAGATTCTTCTTTTATACTCTATAACAGAGTTCAGAGCTTTAAGATCAACTATCAGCGTCCCCAGTCTTTGCTCCTTATAATTAGTGAAGGGCTTAGCAGGAAAGAGGAAGGAAGGTAGAACAGGCTCAGGAACCACCCAGGGTGGGCTGGGGTTTCAGTGTCCGGAACTCTCAGACTTTTCTGGGTGGGAAGTCAAGTGGCTGCTGAGATTTTCATGCACCAGGTCTCTTGTAACCTATAACATTATAACACAATGGAACTGGAAAAATTTATTTTTTAGCACTATGCATTAGTATTAATCTTATCTGATTTTATACAGAGGTGTTTTTGACTTTTAAAAACGTTTTAATAAAGCCTGGATTATTAAAGTATTGTGTAACGTTTTAATAAAGCCTGGATTATTAAAGTATTGTGTAACCATATAACCTTTTTTTATATGTTTATTTCTTAAGGAAAGACTAAGAGAAAAGCATTAATAAATACATGTTATTTTATAATTTCAAAGAGTTTTATCTATCAGAAATAAATTTTTGAGATTGGCACTAAGTAAATGCAATATAAATAGTTTTAAAGGTTTTTAGAAAGAAACACAATTTTTAAAGCGATAGTAACATTTTTGTTAATAATTTCATTTTCTGCTTATGAACTTTATACTTATGCTTCAATGTGAATATACATGATAAAGTGCATTTTATTAATATTTTATAAGGTAACATCGTACCTGAAATTTAGTTATGAGCACTTTTATGAAAAAATATCCTGTTCTTCAAATTTCATGTAGATATTTTTTCATTGTATGATATTCTGCTTCTTTAGGTTTAAATAATTTGAATTTGTTTCTTTTTCTTTTAATATTTTTCTTAAAGAAGTATGCAGACATTTACTGCTAGACTACATTTCCTACTGGGTAGATTTAAATATATATTATAGTACTTGGGAGAACAAAATAACAAAATGAATTTTAAAAGAATTGGTTATCAAAATTAATTGAAAACAATAATGCTCTCATTACAATTTCTGTAGAGGAGAAAATAACACACACCTATCTTTATGTATTGGCTTAATTCTTGCCTGTGTTGTTATAAAAGAGTGTAGCACTAACAAAAATGTGCAATTATATTTTTTCTTTTTCATTTTATGCAATATTATAAACACAACATTTATAATTGTTGCCCTTCCAGAAGAGAACAATAGCCATTTGTCCATGATTTATCTTGTGTAATAGAGTTGTTCCTGAGAAAAGCTCAGCCTCCTTGATATACATAATTATGAATATACTTTCACCATAAGGAAATTGTTTCACACCATATTTCATCCATTACTGTGCACCCTCTAGACCTGGAATTGATTATTAGTTTAATATGACCATGATGGCAGCCTCTATGTTTTCCTAGTCACATCAAGTCCATTGGATACAAATGAAGTTTATTTCTCTGACAACCAGGAGTGGAAGGAAGCACTAAGGGCAGGCATATTCCACACTTCAAAGAACGTAGCCTCCAGGAAAGGAGAATTCTGGGAGGAGAGCATTCTAGCTCAGTAACTGCACAGAGAGGCTATGAATCTGCAACCAAGGTCACATTACACATCTACTACGTTATCAGGCAATTAATGAAGAATTAATTACTTTCTGGATAACATTTGACTGTTTTAGAAAATAGAGTGCCTTCAAACTTCAGAAAAAGCTAAAAAAGAAAAAGAAAAAAAAAGTCTTTAAACCTAGAATTTGAAAAGGAAAGAATAAACATAACAGTTTTTAAAACATCAGACTAGGGTCTTGCCACAGCTCTGTAATTTAAATTTTAGTTTTGTAATTTTAAAAATTTCTATACTTTTTTAAAAACCTAATTTAAAAGCAACATTATTTTTAAGTTGTCAGAAACAAAAATGCCCGGCCTCTCTCAGTCGGAGGGAATAGAAATGAGTTAGGTTGGAGAGTTGGAAGAAATTCTTTATTGATCTGTTTTGACAAGGTAGCAAGCCCTGCTTTGAAACCAACCCAGAAAAAGGTTCTAAGTTCTGGATAAAGGCATAGGACAGCAGCTGAGGTCACAATGCTTTATCGAAAAGTACTGAAAGAAAGTTCATTCTTTTTCTCTGAAGACCAAGGCTAATACTGATGAGAGCAGAGGCATGGAGGAGAGCCAAATAGCAATTGGAGAGTAATTTTAACATTTGTGATCACTTAAGCTTTAATGCAATGTACTGTTACCCGCATAAATCAAGGTTCTTTGGGGTCCTCGATAATTTTTTAAAAGCCTAAGAGAGTCCTGAGACCAGTAAGATTGAAAACCACTGGCCTAAGATCTTAAATTTATAAAAGCCACGTAAGCCTAAGCCTTAAGTAAAACAATAATACATAGAGAAAAGGAGGGCATGCCAGTCAGAAGGTTATCATTCCTCCTTGGTCTTATCACAGAGCTTAATTAAAAATTAGAGCTCATTCTTCTATAATTAACCAATTCTTAAGGATGAAGAAGCAGAGATCCAAAATATAAACTACCGAGAATTTCACAGTGTAAAAATAGAGCCCATAGTTCTTGACCAGAAAGCAGTACTTAGTTATTCTACATTGCTTTATTAGACGTTATATATGTATAATATCATATGTGTTCATTTTAAATGGGCATTATTACATTATTCTAATCAATTAAAGAGTTCCCAAAGTGGCAACTTCGTTTTTTGAAACAGTTCAGAAATATATTTAGTTCTTTCGTGTATCTGCTGCTTTCTTAAAAATATTTAGAAAAGGCTGGCTAGGTCACATGACTTTTATTGCACACCAGTTATATTATCTTCCCACTGCTTGTGTCTCTGCAAACATGACAATATATATTGACGCTCATAAGGCCAGACTCCCAAAGTGCTCGTGGAGTAAAAAGCATAATCTAAGTTTCCTAAGCAAGGAAACCACTTGTCATTCTATTCAGGAATGGTCTCAAGTGTCAGAGCCTTTGGCATTGATTTTACCATTTCACTTAAAGGTATACTTGCCAGTGAGTGCTTACCTTCTGACCTCTTTATTTGTAGTATCAACTCTTCGGTTTCCAAAAAAACACAACTAAACAAAACAAAGCTTTATTGTCATGGAAGCCAGACCCCAGTAGAACTTCATAGAAAATGACTTTTTTTTTTTCCTTTTTCTAAATTTGGAGTTGAAAGAAAGAAATTCTTCCCTCCTCTGAGTTTCTAAATATTTGTATTGTCTTGAGTTTCAGTGTTTTAGAATCATTTAGTACAACTTTTATCCAGTTGATTTTTACTATATATCTAAAAAACAGATGTTTTCAATTAAAAATAATGATATGATGCAGCCCCTTATTCTGGTCTGCATATGGAAATAAAAATGTACTACCTTGTATGATAGACAGTCCCTTCTACGCTATGTTATATACTTTTAGGAAGGGATAATTTGAAAAATTAGGCAGAATTTTATGGAGATTTTAAAAAAATCCTTCTAGAAATTATTGCTTTACTCTTAACACACAGTAGAACTATGAAGATTTCCATTTCTTCTCTTACCAACTTTTAATCAAATATTCTTAAACAATATAATTTTAATTTTGTATCACTTCTATCATAAAAATATCTTGTATAGAATGTTTCTTGTTCAAAATATGTTTTGGTAAGGAGATAATCATTTTGGGTATGCATACCATTTTATTGCACAAGACTTTAATCAATGTGTGTAATAATCATGAAAGAAGTAAGTCTTTTTAAATTGAATTTATTGGGGTGAGATTGACTAATAAAATTACAGTTTTTAGGGGTAAAATTTTATAACACATCATCTCTATATTGTATTGTGTGTTTACCACCCCATCATCATATATACTTCCTATTTCCTCTTCTATCTGCCTTATCCCCTTTTTCACTGTGGTAATCACCATACTGTTGTCTATGTCTATGAGTCTATTTGTTTTGCTTTAAGCTTAATATAAACTAACAAACAAAACAGAAACAGACTCATACAGAGAATAGACTCAGCCATCAGTGGGGCAGGGATAGAAAACAGGGCGAAAAGGTGAAGGGATTAAGCAAAAAAGAAAGAAGTAAAAGTAAGTCTTAATTGGACTAACTTAACAACTGATGGGTTTAACAATCTCCTATTTACTCAGCCTTAAACTTACTATGTAAAATGAGGTAGGGATCACAGGAAGAGAGAGCTTTTGTTGAAGCTGAATATCATTTCCATGATGTTGAGTTTTCACTTGCTTATTAGAAAGGAGATATTAAACATTTATAATAATAGTGTAATATGAAAATCAACCGAACAGCCAAACAGCAGAATGACCATCCAAACAACCTTCTGGATGAAGCCAGGACTGCAAAGGCCTACTTTTGCATGAATTTCAGGCCTCTACTGTAAGAATAAAATTATAAGGTAGAATCTGTAATAATTAACAAATTTAAATACTATGTTTCTAACTCTCATATTTGCAGAAATTAAAAAAAATAGCTTCATGTTTGCTATGCCCACATGTTTTTGTATTATTAGCATGCTTAGTCCAATAAAAACAGGAAGTAAACCATGGTGTGGTGTGGATATCATTTTGCTTCTGTCTTCTACTCCAGTTTCCCCCATTGTCCACGATACTTCTCTCCTTTCCAGTTGGTGTGGATCGTAAGGAATACTGTTTCTACAATGTCAACTTTGTTGTCCTCACTGTTATCTTTTCCTTAATGTGAACATGTGAAATTGATAAGAATTTGGCATTGATTGATCTGAATTTCTCTACAATACAGGTCCGTGCCATTGTATCTGTTTGTTTTTCGGTTCCTGTGGGATTGGATAATCTTCAGGTAGGGTAGCCCTGTGCCCCCAGTTTCCAGGCAGGAAGACTTCCTATGTAAGCTTTCCTCCTGGTCAGGCTGCTAGCTGGGATAAGATGGATTATGTGGTCAGGCACCATTTTCCAGCTTCTCCACATGTAATTTGCGACAAATGGAATACATTAAGCCCAGTTATATTGAATTAAAGATATTACTGTGATCTCCAATAGTGCTATCCAGATTTCTCAGGAAACCTGATACTATATATAGAGCCTTTTGTCTCTTGAGGTTTTACCAGCACTTAATAAAAACAGAAGGTAGGAGAAATATGTGATTGGACACATAATATGTAATGGGAAGCAAACAACCAAAATAGGATAATAATGCCAAGTTGCCATTTCCCTCATTTATGGCAATTGTTTAAATAACTTAAAGTTTAAGTTATAATGAAGTTATACAGAGGTTCAGTTTGTTTAATATGTATCCATTATTTTTATAACATATCATAATTAAGAGTTATTTAACAGCATCCAATTTCCTCTTTGCCAATAGTAACATGAAAATAAGCAACAGAACAGCTATTTCCAATCCATATCATGATTGTTTCCAGTGTTCATTTTGATGTATTAAATAGCATTGTGTGGCATTGATTCTCAGGCTCTCTTGGCACTTATGAAAAGAAAATAAGACTTTTCTTCCTAATATGCAGGTGTTATTAAGGATCCTTCAGTTAACTCGTGTCATGTGTTAGCCTAATTACTGTGAAATGTGACAAAAAGCAGTAAACACGCTTATTCTCCTATGTGGTCTGAGCAGTATTAAATGGGTTTCTAGTAAATTATTGCTCACTCAGCACTGAAATCATTGTAGGCCTGGTGTTTCGGAGCTTCTACCTCACCAAAGTGGGAAATCAGCACTAACTTTGTATGAGTTACATAGATGAATAGAGAAGAGCAGGGATAAACATGATTTTAAAAATTCTAAGCTCAAAACCTCCAGAACTGCCCAATGCAAATGGTGAGGTGCCGGTGTGTTTATGGCTGTACTGCTAAATTATGTATGTATAGACAGCTAATGTGACTTTAAACATATATATGATTCTGTCACCAAAAACCATGTCTTGCCTGTTAGATTTCAGCCTCATGAATTCTATAGGAAAGAAGAGAAATACTAGACAAAAGGTAATAAAGCCCTATTTAGGTTGTTCTAAATGAGACCAATTCAGTAATTAAATAAAATTATTAAAACAATCATGACATGATCTACTTTATTTTAAAACATCTTAAAAAGTTCTATTGAGAAAACAGAATTTAAAAAGAAAAATTGTATTGATGTACACACAACAGTGTGATGATCGCTAGGGGGAGGGTGGGTAGAGGAAGATGGAAGAGGTAGAGGGGAGATAAAGAGTGATGGAAGGAGATGACTTGGGTGGTGAACACACAATGCAGCGGACAGACGATGTGCTGTGAATAGTGCACCTGAAACCTGTATATTTTTGTTCACCAGTGTCACCCCAATCAATTCGATGTAAAAGGGGAGAAAAAGGAAACAATTAATTGGAAATTTAATTGAAAATCTGGAATCATTTATGACAGAAAACCCTTGAAAATATATATATATTTTTTTCTTGTTATTATTATTTTATTCAAGACAACTGGAAAATTTTACTAGTATTTATTTGGCAAAGCAGTTTTAAATCAGAAAAACCTAGGAAGTTAACTTACTTTGAACTGATCTTTTGAGAAGACATTACCTCTTCATTACTTATGAAGAATTTATACATTATTAAATTTTATCATGCTAGCAATGACATGAGTTTTCAAATGTAACAAAATTTGTCCCTTCAAAAGTTATGCATGCCTCTCACTTTGACATAAGATAGTAATAACTCAGCTTTATCATTAAGCTTTCACATTTAGGAAATAGTTGACTTTCAAACCAAGTATCAAAAAGAAATATTTAAATTCTGTCATACCGAGATTATGTCAAGGGAGATGGAAATGGGCATAGAGTGGTATATTTTTTCTCATAACGAAAATACCAACTTTAGAATAAACTTACTGGCAGCGTATAGAATGTAATGCCCCATAACAGAATTTCTGTGTTTCACTTACAACCATGTTAAAGCACAATTCAACTGAGTGCACTGTTTGGAGGCCTCTTATATACATTGTTTCAGTTTCCACAATAATCTGTGAGATAATCATTTCAGTCTTCCTGACCAGGGGCCGGTGTGAGTTATACTGTGAGTAGCTAGGATGGCGTTAAAAGGAGCACACTTTGTGATTTCAATGTGTAACTATCCTATCCTAGCCTCTTGCATAGTAATTACACAAAGGCGCCCCAGTGTCCTGAGGCGCCTTCTGCAATGCCACATAATGCTTTAGGTTCCTATTTATGCTGTTTTTATTGTGCTAATAAGCTTCTCATAGCAAGTATTGATCATTAAAGTTTTATGTTGTTACAGTTCTTAGAATAGTTTGTGGGTTTTGAGTATTTATTGATTGTCTTTAACATGTCCTAAATTATTAAAATAAAGCTGGCAAGGAATCCCAGAAGGCCAGAGAGTTGAAGTGATATGTATACCCTTTTTCTGACCTGGATTTGGAAATTATACTCATGCATAAAAACAAAATACTTGTACGTTTGTGAAGCCATGAGACGTAAAAAGGCCAGGGCACATCATAAGGAGGATGAAGGGGTTTTGTCTTCTAGAAACAAATGTCTGGTTGACTTGTCAGAATCGGCTGCAGGTCCCCTCCAAAGGGCTCATCGCCGAGTGAAGCCTGTGGCTGTGAGGATGGGACAATCCTGTTCTGTCACTAGGGAGTGAGGAGGACTGAAGTACGTGATCGATGCTGATCTAACGCATTTTTTAATGAAAATGGATTTATTTACAT
The DNA here is from genome assembly GCF_014108245.1 of Pipistrellus kuhlii. Lineage (NCBI taxonomy): Eukaryota > Metazoa > Chordata > Mammalia > Chiroptera > Vespertilionidae > Pipistrellus > Pipistrellus kuhlii. The sequence continues at coordinate 60,054,523 of NW_023425551.1, forward strand.
CCAATGTATTCTCCAAACCTATATGCATGTGTTTGGTTGCTCGTAGTAGAGGAATAATGAGTATTTATTTAAAATGTCTACTTTGTGTTGAATGTCTGCATCGTATTGTGTACCCGTACATGTACAAATACATGGATCTGCTTCTTTCTCAACCATAGATTGCACTTCCTCTCTTGGGAGACATCGGTGTTTTGCTCAAGGTACTTTGTTGCTATGTAAGAAATTACATGTTAATTTCCAGGAAAAATCAGAAAGGAAATCTTTACAAGAAGTTGAGTTAATTTCTTAGCCTGAACTAAAATTCAATTTTTAAGTGGCAGAACAACTATAAGATAGAAAAAAGGAACATGTATTTTTATGTACCTTGCACCCTTTATACTAATCCTTCTAGTATTTGAGGTGGCTTATGATAAGCCATAAAATAGTTAATTAAATTGAAACAAAATAAAACCCAGAAAAAGGAAGAAGAAGCATGCATGCCAACTATGAGGACCACATAATTATTGTACAGCTGTCAATTCCCTAGCTTTCAGGAAAGAAGGAAAAGTTATGGGAATGTTAATGTTTGATGGTAAAATACACTCCTAGCTAACACTGCTCTTATTCCCTAGCCCTAGTCTTGCATCAGCCTCATATCTGACCATTCAATGCAACAGATAATATTAGGCATATGCTATCTGTCTGAATCTTTGCACTTTCTGGAAATACAGGAGTCTTCAAAGCACCGAAACAGCCTATCCCACCAAGAATACACAAACAATTCATCTCATAAATCTGATTGTGTCCTTCCCTTAGTAAGTTCATTATAAACTCTTCTTGATCCATGAGAAAAATTAAAATTCCCTGCCTTGACATCCCAAGTACTTTACAGCCTATCTCTAGAGTGCTTTTCATCTCAACTCCTGCCAGTCTTTCTTCTTAGATACATGGAGTTTCTCCCTCTTACCCACACATACTTTCCTATTACTTACTTTTATCATATGTACTTTTACAAGTTATAATCTCTGACTCTAACACCCTTTTTTCTGTTCTCTAAGCTATAAAACTTCACTGATAAACAACGTGTGAAATGTCACCTCTTCCTGCATCTCCCAGGAAGTGTCTACCCTCCCCGCTCTAGTGCTCTCATGGATTCATAGCTTCAGACTTCCTGCCCATCTCCCTACCTTGACAATGAGCTTTCTTGCAGCATTATTGAATAGCCAACATCCAGCAGAGACTGGCCCCCAAAGTAGTGAATGTTTTTTTGATAAGTAAATACACAGAAATATAACAGTAATTTTTGAAGAAAATTATTTTCCTCACACTAAATTCTAGCAAAAATCCTATATAATAAAAGGCTAATATGCAGTCAGAATGGCGGAATGATCGTTTGCTATGACATGCACTGACCACCAGGGGGCAGATGCTTAATGCAAGACCTACCCCCTGGTGGTCAGCGTGCTCCCACAGGGAGGAAGGGGGGGGTGGGGGGACTCCACTCAGCCAGAAGGCAGGCTCACAGCTGGCGAGTGCAGCGATGGTGGCAGGAGCCTCTCCTGACTCTGCAGCAGTACTAAGGCAGCAGTCGGACATCCCCCAAGGCTCTCAGACTGCAATAGGACCTAGGCCAGGCTGAGGGACCCTCTCTAGCATATGAATTTTGTGCACCAGGCCTCTAACTAACTAACTAACTAACTAACCATATATATATATATATATATATATATATATATATATATATATATACATACATATATATATATATATACACACACACACACACACACACACACACACACACCGTATTTTTCGGACCATAAGATGCTCTGGACCATAAGACGCACCAGTTTTTAGAGAAGGGAAATGAAGAAAAAAAGATTCTGAAACAAATAGTGTCCTAAAATATTTTATGTGCATTAAAACCCAACATCACAGTCATAAACACATGTAATCAACCCTGTAAAGTAAACAGCAGCATTTAGAACCATTTTAGAGCCGGGCAAGCACACAGAGACCACACAGAGCCAGGCAAGTAAAAAAACTTTTTTTTTAAAGTATATGTGTAGGCTATATTTGGACCATAAGACGCAGGGACTTTTTCCCCCCACTTCTGGGGGAAAAAAGGTGTGTCTTATGGTCCGAAAAATACGGTGTATATATATAATTTGGGTCTTCATATTAAGTCCATTCAGCATCATAACAGAAGTCACATTGGTGAGCTTTCCTAAAATATGAGTAATTTTCAAATACCTTAACTTCATAAAATTCCGGTAAAATTTGAGAGAATAACTATAAAAGCAGGGATGATGTTGACACTGAGAACTGAGATAATTGTTCAAGAATATAGCTTTTCAAAGTTCCATTCAGATATAAGGATAGAACTTAGCAGATACACAAATATGCTATATGAAAGTGAAGTCCCTGGACTTCCTTTCTTAAATATTACTAGTGTTATGAGCATTTAGAACCAAAGTCATTCTCCTTAGAGCCCCATATTGCTGTTTCAGAACGAATGTTTGTAGCCGGATCAACAGTATGGACACTGCATTACAAGAGTTAGGAAGTTGACTGTGTGACCGTGGTCACAAATACCTGGCTGGGGAGTTAACCAGAGAACCCATTGAGCCCTTTCTGATAAACTCTTAACATTCACTGCAGCAACTTGGGTTCCATGGAAACTATTTTATAAAAGCTTAAAAGCAACATTTTTCTCAGGAAGCATCATCATGTTCACCCAAGAATGAGTAATCATTGGTTCTGACTCCCCAGAATTTTGTAACTTAAAATTTTGAAAGGATGATTTGACCTGGATTTTTTTTCTCCTCTGCAAATTAAGCCAGATTCCTCTGTCTTAAAAAATACATCTCAAGGACTATCTGTCTTTGAACTGCCTCGTGTGCCTGCCAGGAAAACTCAACTGCCAAATGTTTCCACGGGTGCCTGAAGAAATTGGCTCACTTTGTAAGATTATTTCATATTGATTATTGAATTAAGGAAAATATCTAATACAGGAAAAACTTCAGTTTTGACAGGAGATATGTTTTATCTTTAGAAAGTGAAATATCTTAACTGCATTTTTAAGTTTATGATAATAAATTTGCAATTTAAGGGAAATATTCATGTTCTCACCTAGGGCAAGAAGAATGAAGTTAAATTCATCTAGAAACAATAGATTATTAAGAATTTACATTGCAGATGGGTTAAAACAGCTCAGATTTATGCCAAGAGAATTTATTTTGTCCTGCTTTACTAATAAGAATATTCATGTTTTTGTTCTTGCAATGATTTTGAATTCCTATTGTGTGGAAATATCACAGGACTATTTTAAGCTTATTTAGTTTTAACTAAATTGGATTTTTTTCCAACACTTCAAAGGCTGTTGACAGATCAATTAATGTCACAGTTTTCCTGCTAGAGTCCTGCACAGGATGAAAGAAAACTATCAGTAGCAGAGAGAATTCTCCTAATATTGATTTGCTCCTACTGTAAGACATAAACTGCATTTTTTAAAAGTATTTTTTCCTTTTTAAAAAAAAAATATGTTTTATTGATTTTTTACAGAGAGGAAGAGAGAGGGATAGAGAGTTAGAAACATCAATGAGAGAGAATCATCACTCAGCTGCCTCTTGCATACCCCCACCGGGGATGTGCCTGCAACCAATGTACATGCCCTTGACTGGAATCGAACCTGGGACTTTTCAGTCCACAGACCAATGCTCCATCCACTGAGCCAAACTGGTTTCTGCTAAATGACATTTTTAAAATATAAATTTTATTGATTTCAGAGAGGAAGGGAGAGACAGATCAATGGTGAGAGAGAATCATTGATCTGCTGCCTCCTGCATGCCCACACTGGGGATTGAGCCCACAACCCGGGCATATACCCTGACCAGGAATCAAACCATAACCTCCTGGTTCATTGGTTGATGCTCAACCACTGAGCCATGCTGGCCAGACTAAATTGCATTTTTAAAAGAAATGTGTTTTGGAAAATAATGTATTATGAAAATGGAAAAAATTAAAAGTTAAATCTTTTTTATAAAGGCTTAGCTATGTCTGATTTTGCCACATGTTTCCAACCTTTAGTCCTGTCATTCATGTTCATATCCTCACCTCTACCACAGAGGAACCACTACCACAAATATAAAATAATTGTAGACATGTTTTTGGAACTAGTGCTTGTAATGTACTGTTTTAAGCATTTAACACACATTAACTCACCTGATATTTATGACAACTCTATAAGGTTGGTCCTACATTATCACCACTTTGCAGATGAGGAAACTGAGGCACAAAGATTAAGTAATTGGCCCAAGTCCCAGAGGTAATACATTCAGGCAGGAGCACTAGGCACTTTGACTTCCAATACTAGGATTTTCATGATCACAAATGGTAGAGGTGTACCAGGGCATGTGAGGCCCCTGTTAGACTTTTACCTTATCCTTTTACTAGTTGCCCTGTGTACGAATATGTGTGCCCGTGGGTCTCTGCCCCCTCCTGTAGCTCTTCGCCCCACTGCCCAACCTTCTGTAGCTTGTCCCTCCCCCTTACCCCTCCCTCCTTATAGTTAGCTGCCTTGCCCTCTCCTGTAGCTCTTTGCTGCTAGCTTGTAGGTCGCTGCCCCACCCTCCTGCAGATCTGTGATCCAGTTGTTAAGTGGTCAGTAGTTACGCCTCATGGCATAATGAATAATTAGCATGTTCCTCTCTTATTATATAGGATACCAAGAATGCTTACTTGCCAAAGGATAGGTATCTGAGAGTAGCACCTGGAATCCAAGGTCTGAGTCAAGGATTCTTCTTCTTTCCTAAATGCATATTCAGTCAACAGGAATCTACCTTTTACTGATCAATAGTTTCACCTTTTTTCAGAAGGAAGTTTTTGGAACTTTAAATAATAATTAATATCCTATAATAATTACATCATATAGAACATGGAACTGCATTGCAAAAAATCCATGGATTTTTTTTTAATTTTTAGTTATGACCCACCCTCATAATTTATTGTTATTCTTTAATGTTTTCAGATATAATAACTTGTCTCAGTGTTTAACAGCCCAAGACACCACAGGGAAATGGGATAGATATTCGTTCCCCTGCTTATTATTGCAGAGTATTGCTTAGAAGCAAACATGCCATTCTGCTATTCATTCTTTTGTTATAAAATAATATACTTGATCATAAAATATTAATAACTAGGGTTTTATAAATTTTAAGAAATGAAATTAATACATAAAGAAACAAAACATATTTTTTCCTTCCCTGTCTTAAACTTAAGAGAGGAAAGAAAAAAATATATTTTGTTTTTAGGGTGATCCTAAAGTAACGAGAAGTAAGGTCTAAAGTGACCAGAATAAAAAGAAGTTCTGTCAGAGTCAATCTGTTATTGTAGCAAACTTAATAAGCAAATTGTAGCTCTGCACAGTTAACGTAATCAATGTTATGCAATCAATAATGAAAACAGCCAAAAACACTGACTAAACCTTGCCATGGCCAATTTAGTCCCATCATCTTGACATATCACATTGGTTTTCTGAAACAGTTTTCTTCCTGATGGATGCTCTGGGAACTTTAAATAATCCATTTATGACTCTGCCATAGCAACTCACCTTACTCTACCTTTGATTTCAAAATGTTTAGGCATCTTCCACTAACTCCTAGGAGGAACTCCCTTCCTGAATCATAACAAACTGCAGTTAATCAATATAATAAACTTAACAGCACAGCCCCCTTTTGATATTACAGGGTGAAGATATTTTAACAACCATTGGTATTTGACATGGTATAATTTTTCCATGTGCACATTAATTACTTTTTGGAGAATTGCAACTTTATTTGAATGTGTGATTCACTTTTTAAAATCAGGGCATTTGATTAGCAGGGAAAAATAAAATCATTTTAATACAAATTTTAAGCCTATCTTTAAAGTAGTAAAAACTAATGATGAAGTGCAAGAACAAGAATGCTAGTTTAAATGCAGCTTCAGATTTATATTATGGAGGTTCTGTTGTACCTAGAGCAAATGTATATGTATTGCCTCTCGGCATTGGCCAAAGAGCAAATAGGTTAGTACTATGAAGCAGAAAAATTGTGGCCCCGCAAAATTAATATTTCCCCCCCAAATTACCTATTAAGTAAAAGAAATGGAGAACATTTGCTTTAAATATTTTACATAAGTCTAAAGCATTTGGGATAGTTAATTCAAAATTATTGAGCTACTAGAATCATATGGAATGGATAAGATATATATCACATTACAGAAAAGTTGAACATTGCAATATATGTAAGTTTTAGATTGATTTTTATTCCTTGACACTTTAATAGTCACCATTTACAATTTTGAAAGAATGAGTGTGTTGGTCTCTGTGTGCTTCCCAGATTGCCCTTTGGGAGTAAAAGTCAGACTCCTGCAGCTGCTCCAAGCGCAGCTGCAAAAAGCCCTGAGCCATCAGTTCCCTGTGAGAACTGCAGAACTGCCTCCTCAAGGTCAGGCCGCAGTCCTGGGCGTCCTCATCTTTGAATAGTTAATTTTGTCAACACATTTCCTTTCCAAGTGTATGTATGTCCAAGCATTCACTTATGCACAGTGTACGCATGGATATACCAACCCACTTCTCTTGCACAAATGAGTACAATTATAAAAAATTATTCCAGCTTCAGAATCTCCCAAGCTTTGGTGGGGCTTCTGTTGAGAACACTTACTGGTTCAGTTATTTTTCCTTTGTTTATTCGTGCTTCCCTTCCACAAATATTGATCCCTCCTGCACAGTCACATCCATCTCAGAGTCTGCTTCCTGGGAACCCACCTATGAGAGGTAGATGTTAAGGCATTAAATAAATCATAAAGTACTTATTCAATTCTGTATTTAAATAATATACCGGATGTTCCAAAAATGTATACACACACTTTGAATAATTATAAAGGCAGTTTATAAAATACATTTCATTTTCCAAATTGAGCTATCAGCTGTTAAAGTGAGTGTATATTTTTAAACACCCTACATATTTGTACATAGTAGTTTGGGGCTTTACATATAAATAATATTATATGATATGTAAAATAATATAAGAGTAGTCCAAATAAGATTAATGTATTCAAAATAATAAATGGTAAAAATAGTAGATAATGTTTACTTTTTTCCATATCCATATCTCTTCCCCTATCCCATGTTCGACTTCTACCAGTGTCATATATGACTTGTCCACACTCTACAACAGCTCTAACTAGGCATCATTTTATTTATCCCTGTAGGTTGCAATCAATGGACTCCTGATACTTGTAAGTGGATAGGTAATCTATTGTACCATTAAAATTGCTTAAGATTTTAAGTGCAGTGGACTATTTTTGGCATGTGTATGGGGATTCTGCATCTTATTTATAATATTATATTTCTTGAGAAACATTAAAAATAGAGATCTTCATCCTAGCTGGTTTGGCTTAGTGGATAGTGTCGACCTGAGGACTAAAGGGTCCCAGGTTCAATTTCAGTAAAGGGCACATGCCTGTGTCATGGGCTGGACCCCCATTAGGCGGCATGTAAGAGGCAGCCAATCAATAATGTTCTCTCATCATTGATGTTTCTGTCTTTCTCTACCTCTCCCTTCCTCTCTGAAATTAGTAAACAAGATTAAAAAATATAAGTATTCTTAATGGTTCATTACTTATGAACCAATTGCTAAAATACCTGTAGATTACATATATTCACAATTTATAATAGAAAAATAAAATTATAAAATATTTTGTAGAAATGATTGTTATAAAGAATTATTTAATGGCAATACCTGTGTGGCTGACATACAAGTCAATATACCTTCAAACAGACGGTCAAACTACAGCAGGAAGGTTGGGGAGGTAAGAGATCAACTGAAGAACTTGTATGCATGCATATAAGCTCAATCAACAGACTCAAGAGACTGGGGTTGGGGGACAAGTGCCAGGGAATAAGGGAGGCCTGGGGGGAGGTCAGTCGGGGGAAAACAAAAGAGACATATGTACTACTATTTGTAATACCTTAATAAAATTAAAAAAAAAGAAAACTGGGAAAAAATAAACTGTTATTAATTTTCTAATGTAAAAAGATAATAAATAAATAAATAAATAAATAAATAAATAAATAAATACCTCGTCCACTGCATGAACCAAATAGAGCTATGAATTCCAGGCCAGCAATGTCATTTTCTTATTATTGATTCACCAGAATTAAGAAAGACATAACCACCCTAGCCAGCCTGGCTCGGATAGAGCATCAGACAATGGAACGAAGGGTCCTGGGTTCGATTGCACTCCAGGGCAGGCTCTATCACTGGTCCTGGTCAGGGTGCATTCCGGAGGCAGCCAAATACGTGTCTCTCTCACATTGATATTTCTTTTCTCTGTGTCTTTCCCCATCTCACTATCTACAAAAAACAATGGGAAAATATCCTCGGGTGGGGATTAACAAAAGAAAAGAAAGACAGAGCCCAGTTTTTCAATGATGGTAACTACTTAAACTATAAGCATGCTGGGTTGAAACTAGAGGAGAGGAGGTAAGTAGTAAAAAGGAGCAGAGGATGGCAGGAGTCAGAAGATGAGCCCTAGAATAACAGTCCAGAATGTTTTTCTACTAAGTCTCCAAGACCACCCTTACTTCTTTCTATATTATATCTGACTTGTTCATCTTTTCCTGAGTTTCAGTGAAGTTTTACTAAATGATATTTTTATTTATATTAATTTGAGTAGGTTTCTCTTCTTGGTGACCAACCATGGTCTAAAAAAGACAAATTATAAAAAGGAATTTACTGATAATGATGCTAAGCCAAATATGAGTGATAATTTAGATTATTAGGTAAAAATATATGTGGAATTCATGATTCCTAATGGGATATACAATTTCATTCTGTGTTCATCCAGGCTGTATAAATTATACAGTTTTAAAGGAGTTTACAACTTTCAACATTTGTCTTCATCTTTGTCCTCAAAGATTCAACTTTATATCCTGGCTAATATATCTTCTTACACAAAACTTTAAAGAAAACTTTTAGATGTGGTTATTTCACTTTTATCTTTATCTATTGTCAACAATTTTCAAAAATATACATTTTATTGATTTTTTTTTTTTTTACAGAGAAGAAGGGAGAGGGATAGAGAGCTAGAAATATCAATGAGGGAGAAACATCCACCAGCTGCCTCTTGCACACTCCCTACCGGGGAAGTGCCCGCAACCAAGGTAGATGCCCTTGACCGGAATCAAACCCGGGGGACCCTTCAGTCTGTAGGCCGACGCTCTATCCATTGAGCCAAACCAGTTTTGGCTATTGTCAGTATTTTTAAAAAGTAAAAATAAAAAAATGGTAAAAAGTATATGTCAATTTATTCTAAGTTAAGATTAGATAAAAAGAAAAATCACACTGTATCTCTGTGTACAGGATGTTCTAGGGGATAAAGAGAAAAGACTGTGGCTAAATTTGGGTGCAACTTATTTTCATGTAACAAATTATTTCATTCCATGTAAACTTTCTCTTCCACCTAACTTTCAAGCTCGCTTTATCTAAAAGCAGAGAATTCCATTTGAGTGCTGCCATTGAACCACATCCAAAGCCTCTCTGCCCAACACCTGCGCTGCAGTTGAGCAAAATGACTGTTTCCTGATGGTGTCATAACTCCTCGAAGGTCTTTTCAAGCAGCTTTGCCTTTTAGAGGAGTTAAGCAGATATTTAAACTGTAAGAAATACCACATTTTCTAATGCTCAGTAGGTGGGATCTGTTCATCTTGATTAACATATTTCTACTTATTAGAGATGTGGACACTTTGATTAAAGAGCAGATAACAATAAAGCTCTCTGAGGCCAAGGGGCTTTTCAGATAGTACCAGGAGCTTTCGCAAAAGTCATACATTTGAGTACAAAAGCAAAAGCCACAGAGAAGACAGACAAAAGCTAGAGGATGTGAGCAATTTATTCTGGCTTAACTCAAAATAATAATAATCCAGGGGGCTAACTTTGTGTAACAGACTCACTGCTGAATTGATGCAGTACATTCAATTGCACAGGCAGGGTATGGCAACCAACTGAGAATCCAAGTGTGTGTTAAAACAAACAAAACAACAAAACAAGGCTAGACAGCGCTTGGCTCAATGAGAGCATGCTTTACAACCAGGAAAGCTGATTAGTCGTTTCTAGTGGACCATGTTCAATCAAATTAGTATATGCAAAAGCCATGAGGTCTAAAAAATATGGCATAGCTCACAGTGCCACCAAGACTCTACTTTAGAGAGCAGGTTTGTTGAAAATTTGGGAAAGGAAGTTAGATGTATAATATATACAATCAGCAGACTGTAAATAGCCTTACCTTCCATGTATATTTTTATGTCATGTAAAAGGTTATTGGATGTCTTCAAAATTTTTTAAATGTGATAGTGAAGCATGGCCAGTTTTCTAATGCAAGGCATTCATTAAGCTGGGAAGCATTGAGAGGGTACCAGGTGAGTTTCAATCCTGCTGTAAGAGGATGAGTGAAAGATAAACAATATTTGAACACTGAAATGATAATTTAAAAAAAGAGGAGGATGTAAGAGCTAAAAGAGATTCTAGAGATAAGATTTGGTTATACTAAACTGACTATTTGGGATGAGTAAAACTGTATATACTAATAGACAAAATCTTAAGCTATCTGGGTTCAAAATTGTCCCTAGAATGTATTAGCTTTGTAGCCTTCACCAAGATTTTATTTTTTGTCTCTGGACTTCAGTTTCCTCAACTGTAAAACTTTGTCATGATAATTTAGTAATTGTCTTAATAGAATTTGTGAGATGAGTCAAATTACATAGATCATTTAAAACAATACCTAGATTAGAAATAACTATGTTTATGATAGATAGTGAATGAGTTCCTCTTTGGAAGATAATGAATGAGGTCCTCCTTGGAAGGTAGATAATTGCCACAGATTTTTAAAAAAAAGATGATGTAAATACCTAAAATAGTGAGTATATAAGTGATTCACCTCCAACCCTGCCCAGACTCTAAATAGTTAAACTCATTTCCCATTTTCCTTATCGTATGCATGTCATTACCACTCTTGTTTAAGCAGGCTCAGAATCTAACAGTTGCCTTTATTCACTTCTCTTCTTCCTTCCTTTTGTCAGAAGAGTTACAACACTTTATTATTTCTGAAAACAAACAAAGCACCCCCGTCAGTCACTTTTGCATTGGCTCTTCCCAATCTCAGTCCAAGTTGTCATCTATATATACAAAAGCCTAAGCAACCATTACAACTGATCAACTGGCCAGTAGCTATGATGCACACTGACCACCAGGGGGCAGACGCTCAGTGCAGGAGCTTCCCCCAGGGGTCAGTGTGTTCCCACAGCCAACCTCCTGTGGCCAGTCAACCTCCTGCGATCCCTCCCTCACCCCAGATTGTACTAGACAGTCCAGATCAGCCCTAGTTGCCAGCCGCATGAATTCATGCACTGGGCCTCTAGTCATAACATATCTAGGTTAATGGGAATAGTTCCAAATAGGTTTGCCTGCTCATTCTGAGATTTATAATACAGGTCCTTTTATGATATCATCTCTCAGCTTAAACTTTCTGGTATAATCTATTCCTACTGTAACACTTTCATCTCTATACTTTTTTATGTTTTGCATATGAATTGTTTTCTCTACTCTTCTGATCTCCATATTATTGTCCATGGGTTCCTTATTGCCTCATAATCATACTGTGTCCCTCTTATTTCAGGACTCATGTTTTCTGCTTGCTTGAGTGCATTTATAACTCTTCAACCATGTAAAATACCCCAATTCTACCTATTATTCAAGTGAGAGCACCAACTCAATTAGAAGTGTGAAGAATATTAGTAGTTATGTACATATTTTGAATAATGCTGCTGTTTAGATTGGATTAAAGAGAAGTCACAGTAAGAATCTCTTTGACTATGTAAGGACTTTTCAGAATTTACAAAGCAATCATAAGTACATGTGACAAAATTTTAGAGTTCATTGTACAAGTTAAATAACTTTTTAGAGTATTTACCTCTGAATAAATAATAAGACTTGTGGGAGCAATTGTTGTTGTGCTGCTGATACAATGTCTGGCAAATACTAGTAGTATTTATTTATTTGTTTAAAATATTACCTATGTCTCCTTTTTCCCCCGATTGACCCCTTCCCCCTCCCCCCGCCATTTCCACCCCTTAGGACAAGCCCCCAGTGTCCCTTGGTTATGCTAATATGCATGTGTACAAGTCCTTTAGTTGATCTCTTACCCTGCTCACCTCTGCCTTCTCTCTGAGGTTAGGCAGTGTGTTTGGTGTTTCATTGTCTCTGGATCTATTTTTATTCATCAGTTTATGTTGATCATTATATCCCACATATGAATGAGGTCATGTGATATTTATATTTCTCCAACTGGCTTATTTCACTTAGCATAATGTTCTCCAGGTCCATCCATGCTCTTATAAATGGTAAAAGTTCCTTCTTTTTTATAGCAGTGTAGTATCCCATTGTGTAGATATACCATTATTTCCTAATTCACTTGTCTGCTGATGGGCACTTAGGCTATTTCCAAATTTTAGCTATTGTAAGTTGTGCTGCTATGAACACAGGGGTGCATATGTCCTTTCTGATTGGTGTTTCTGGTTTCTTGGGATATATTCCTAGAAGTGAGATTACTGGGTCAAATGGGAGTTCTGTTTTTAATTTTTTGAGGAAACAGCATACTGTTCTCCACAGTGGCTGCACCAGTCTGCATTCCCACCAGCAGTGCATAAGGGTTCCTTTTTCTTCACATCCTCACCAGCACTTGTCATTTGTTGACAGGTGTGAGATAGTACCTCATTGTCATTTTAATTTGCATCTCTTGAATAATTAGTGACTTTGAGAATGTTTTCATATGTCTCTTGGCCTTCTGTATGTCCTCTTTCGAAAAGTATCTATTTAGGTCCATTGCCCATTTTTTGATTGAGTTGTTTATCTGCCTTTTGTTAAGTTGTATGAGTTCCCTGGGGATTAAACCCTTATCTGAGATAGAATTAACAAATATGTTCTCCCATTCAGTGGGCTTTCTTGTTGTTTTGTTGATGGTTTATTTTGCTGTGCAGAAGCTTTTATTTTTATGTAGTACCATTTGTTTATTTTCTCCTTAGATTCCATTTCAATAGTAGTACTTTAATAAATATTTGCTTAAACCAGGTTTTGAGGTGCCTCTCAGAATTTAGTGGAAGTGACAATAAATCATAAAGTTCTGATTATTGGGCAGAGTAAAACAACTCATTTCCATAATTCATTATTTCCATAACATGTAGCAAATCTTTTAGACTATACAATAAACAAAAGATTGCTAAGTTCTACAGACAACTTTAAATTTATAAAATAGAGGCCTAGTAACCAGTTTGGCTCAGGGATATAGCATTGGCTTGCATACTGAAAGGTCCCAGGTTTGATTCCAATCAAACGCATGTACCTTGGTTGCGGGCACATCCCCAAAAGGGGGTGTGCAGGAGGCAGCTGATTGATGTTTCTCTCTCATCAATGTTTCTAACTCTCTCTCTCCCTTTCTCTCTGTAAAAAAATCAATGTAATATATTTTAAAAAATAATAAATTTATAAAATAGAAAATTTAATCCAAGACAAATGTAGACTTGCTGCTATTTGGATCTAAGAATTTGAATTTAATAACCTTGTGGATAATTTTTAAAGAAAATGATTAACAGACACAAATAATTAAAAATGTAGATGGCCCTATGAAAGTTTATAATTATAGCACTGTACATTATAATTCTTCTGAAATATAAATATATATATATAAATAATGGTTTTGGAATGATTTCTTAAAGAATAATGACCAAAAAAAATATGTAGTAGATGGTAAAATAGGAGGAAGAAACAAGCAAGACTGAACTCTACTTATTTAAGAAAATAGATATATTTAGAATTAACATCATATTACATAACAGTATGAGGCAACCTCGATAAAAATATATCATTGTTTTTATTCAGAGACATTCTTCATGTCATCAGTGGAATGAGTCAAAGAAAGTTGTCAGATCCTTTGTGCCTTAAAAATTAACTACTAGGTTTGCAAAATAACCAAAGTACCAACACTATCCACTTGCAGATAACTGAATAAAAGGCAAAGGAAGCATGGTAGATTTTTTGAATTTTCATAACTAAAACTATAATTCTTAAATCAAAATGATTTTAATTTTTAATTTAAAACAGATGATTCCCTTGCTACCACCTTTTTTAATGTTAAAAGAATTCTTATTAAATTCTAGTATTTATAAATATTCCATGGTATCAGGTTAAGTAAAAAAGCATTAATGAAAAATTCATACTTTATTTAAATATATGTTTTCTTAGCTGTGGATACTTCCCTCAGAGTCCATATTTTATTCACCTTTGTATGTTCTAGTATCTTGATTAAAATGTATATTAAGTAAATAAGTGAATTTATATTTAATTAGAGGTCCAGTGTACGAATTCATGCACAGGTGGGGTCCCTCAACCTGGCCGGTGATCAGGGCCAATCAGGGCCCACCTCGCCCAGTTCCAATCAGGCTGGGAAGTTGGTTGGCCAGGGGGAGGGACCACCGAAGTTGCACAGCAGGCCCCATGGGGCCAATCAAGGCCAGCCAGCAGTGGGGAGGGATCACAGGAGATAGGCTGTAGGAGTGCACTGACAACGAGGAGGTAGCTCCTGCATTGAGCATCTGCCCTCTGGTGGTCAGTGTACCTCATAGCTACTGGTCCTTCAGCTGATTGTAACAGTCTCTTAGGTTTATATATGATAGATAGATAGATAGATAGATAGATAGATAGATAGATAATAAAGTAAATATTACCTATTCTAGAAGAAACAAGTCTTAAGAGTAACTTTTAAAAGTAAGATACTTTTCCAGGTATTTTTCATGTTGATATATTTTAAAAACAGTGTTTGTAAAAGAAATAAAAATCTAATATCTTCAAAAACTCAGAAAACATTAAATTATCCAATGGAAATTAAGTTTAAATGGCAGATATATTTAGAAATGTTTACAAATTAAAACCGTGGGATCCTTGATGATGCATGGCATACAAAAGAAAAAGAAAAATGTAAATAGCAACAAAAATATTTAAGGAAAATGTTTAATGCCAGACTCAATTTATGTCTTGTCTACTTTTGCTCATTTCAGTTTGTGCAACTTAACTTGACCCATTGTACTGTTTATCTCACCCACAATTAGTCATCATATATCAAAAGAAGAAATGTTAAAATCACCAAGCATAACAGACATGTAGTTTGTCTAATGTCCCATTGATTTTTTTTCTCCAATGATAGAATTCATTCAAGAGTTTTTCTGAGCTGGAATGTCCTTTAGCTTTCATTTTAATCTGTCCAAATCATTTGTATAATTTAAGGCTTAATTCAAGACAAAAATGTTCTACTATTAAAACACAGATAGTTCTATGTTATTGTCATCTTTCAATCCCAGGTTGAGATCCCCACTTGAATGTAACTTTAGGATATGTGATCATAAAGCATATGTGGAAGAAGCTAGCATAAAGTTGGTGCCTGAAAAAATTACTGAGATGCCTGGCCTGGGACTCCTGACTCAAGGAAAATTATATACACATGTTATCACACATGGCCATGTCCAGCCCACACCAAAGTGAAAAGAATTCTTGGAAAATCTTCTGTCTACTGCCTCTTCATCAAAATGGTATAAAAATTTTCTCACAGTTTCTGCTATCTCACTTGTGACAGTGATTTATGAGCATGCCACATAAATTACATCAGGATCAACCAGTTTAGAATAGTAACAGAATAATCAATACTATTGTCTTAGAAATTGACATTTTTGCCTAAGTTATCAAGAGTCTCTGTATACATTAACTATATTTGATCCGTATACGTTTCTGTAAGGAAACATTCATTTAGTAGGTTGGAAATAGGCCCAGAGAAATCAAAGTATATAACATTTGTGATATATAGAATGGAACTGGGAGTTGAAGTCACATCTTCTAATTTTAAGAGTAGTGATCTTTCCAATCCAGATACATTAAGAACTAGAGATATGAAAGAACTAAAGGCTACCTGCTTGACCAAGCCAGTCAGGGCAGGTTTGTACGTTCACTCTTCATTCATTCATTCATTCATTCATTTAATAACTTTTTTTTGTATTCCATTATACTAAGTGTGAGAAAAAGGAGGGAATAAAAAAAAATCATAGTAGCTCTAGCAGGTTTCTCAGTCATTAGAGCATCAGACCTCTGACCAAAGGGGTCATGGGTTTGATTTCTGGTCATTGTAGAATGCAATCCATCTCTCTCTCATCTATGTTTATCCTTCTCTCTCTCCCTCTCCCTCTCTCTCTCTCTCTCCCTGTCCTCTCCCCTCTCTTCCCCTCCTGCTGCCTTCCACTCTCTCTAAAAATCTGTGGAGGTGGGGGAGGTGAAGAAACTCATAGTAGAATGGCAGAAAAAGAGCAGAGAGGAAAACAAGCAATTATGAAAGAAGAATGCCATCCTGGAAGCAGTACATTTTGTCTGTGAAATTAGGAAAGATATCTAAGAGAGACCAAGTTGTGAAAGTCTGCGAATGTGTATCTAAGGCGTTTAGACTTCATTCTATAGAAAATAACAAACTAACAACCCATGATGTTTACAATCAGGTGAGTGCCATGACCAGGTTACATGGGAGTCTTTCCTGCACTGCATGATTTAAAAAAAAAAATCAACTCCATTACATTATAATGAATATCCTCTTGACAGTGTGTCTCACAGAACAAATGGAGACAACAGTTTCCATCAGTGGAAGCTGACCCCTCTGGCCAATGTGGACTTTCCTGGTGTCCTGATTCTGATTGTCGTTCTATTGTGCTGTGGAGAAGATGGTTCTGCAAAAAAGGAAAAAAACTTTTTTCTGCCGATTCCTCTTGGCAGGTATTAATTGGAGAGAGAGGTGAAAATTAAGTGTAGGGAGATTAGGAATTATTTTGGTTATGTCTGATGTGACTTTGACTCTAGTCAAATTGTTGAGATCTAATTTATTGAAGATAGAATACAATGGGATAAAGGACCTGGCCTCGTAATTACTGCAGGGTATTGAAGGGGAGTTATCTATATGTAAAGACTGCAAAAAGTTAGGAAAAGATTCTCAAACATAATGTTCTGTATTTCTACCATAAAGAAGCTTTTAAAAAAATTTTGTCCTCTTATTTTTTTGCAATGAGTCTATAGTTTGGCTTTTGTTTGCTCTTATTTATAACCCCACCTCCTTTTTCTAGCTGTGAGCAGATTTCCCTTTTATGAGCTTATAGAAAGTCCCTCCAGGCTATTTCTTACATTTAATGATTTTAATTTTCAGCTCTGCTGTTTGGTTTTTATATTATTTTTTGTTTAGAGTCATACCTGCTGCACTTTGGTACTCTAGTAGCTGTTTATGATGAAAGTGCTAAAGTTTTCTGAATCAGAAATAAAAATTTAAAACAAAAAGAAAAAAATGCTGCTCCTTTTTGTTTTAATTTTCTGAGTAGTATTCTAGGCATAGATGAATTAGTGTGGCAAAACATTTTCTTAATAGAAATTTCAACATAAGAATCCTTCTAGATGCTCTACATCATCCTATTAATATTTTAAAGACTCCTTCCAATGCCTCTTTAATTGGCTTGCATTATGACGTTACCAGACAGCAGAGTGAGTTATCCCATTTGTCATGGTACCCTTAGCCCCTGGCACTATGCTAAAAGAAAGAGCATGACCTCACTGAAAATTTAACTTGACCCATGTAATTTCTTTCATTTTGCCCTGTCTCTGCTATTTGCCAATCATTCTGGTTTATTTGCCTTTCTCCACATCATTTCTTCATGTCTGTCATAACTCGACCTGCCTGATGAGTTCTCCTTCCACCTGTAAGCTCCATGTCTAATCTAGATCTTTTAAGTAACCCCTGGGTAGAGTTAAGTACTCTTCCATGCATGCTCAGCACCTTGAGCACTCTTCCAGATACTATTTAAGAAATTTAATAGTTATCCCTTTCTCTGATGTCATTATATTCTTGGATCTTTAAGGATGATCACAGTAGAATTCATCACCCCTACAGGACACTTGTTCATGACAATCTATAATCACAAGGGCATATATTGCAAGTGCCTAGCAGTTTCAGACATGAGATAGGCTCTTAAAAAAGAGTGATGAAAAGAAATTTTAAACACAATATATAGGTATTTAACAGAAATAGCAGAAAACATTAGAATTTTACAGGGGTCTTCAAACTACGGCCCGCGGGCCACATGCGGCCTGCAGAGGAGTCTGATCCGGCCCACCAGGTTTTTTGGGCAGTGAGCGCAGCCGAGGTGTTACAGTAGGAATTAGTAGTTCATATAGTCCGGCCCTCCAGCTCTCTGAGGGACCGTGATCTGGCCCCCACTTTAAAAAGTTTGAGGACCCCTGGATAGGCATTGGACCTACTTACTGTATTTATGAAGTTTCAGCAATTCATCTTTCACATTCTTAATTTTCTTATATCTGATATAGGGACAACATAACCTGTATGTAATCAATACAATGGATAGATTAAGTTTTTTAAAACTCTGAGGTATGTATAGTAAAACAAGTATTACAAAAACATCAGCATGCTTCAAAGTACATTAACATTTTACTGAGTGTTACTTCTCCTGGATACAAAATTCTTACCTATAATATAAAGATATTGTATATCCTGTATATGAAGTGCTGTGCTTTTAACCTTTTGGCATTAAATGGGTTAATATATGTATATTAATTAAAAATAGAAATTAGCATGCGTTATATAGATGTACATTTAATGAATAAACATTAATATGTATTTTGTGGTTATCTTTTATAAGAACTCTACAGAACAGTCCTCTTCATAGTATAGCTTTATCAGAGTTTAAGAGTATAAGTTGTGGGTTTAAATTATGTCTTTGAAACACTAGATGAATTATCTTAGGCAACATATTTAAGCTCTCTTTGTATCTCTGTTTTTTTCATCTGCAATAAGAGAATAAAATACCTGATAGGGTAGCTTATGAATATTAAATTAGCCATTAAATTTAAATGTTGTCAATAAAGTGTTTAGAACATTGTTGGCATAGAAAAGCCTCAATAAATATTTGCTGTTAATTATTTGCATAGATGTTTAAATAGAAAGTTAAATTATTTTCATATTATCCCATGGGATCATAATATTTCTGAAAATTAAAAAATATAGGGTTAAATTTGTTTTATACTCAAGGAAATAATAATTGTAATGAATCTAATCTCTATCAAATAAATATGTACTTTACATAGCTGTATTTTTATTAACTTTATATTTTAGGAAAACAAAACTTTATATGCAAAAATAATTCTCCTGAAATTAGGTTAAACACATAAATTGTATCACATATCATGTATAATTTAAAAAATGTGTAGTCTTATATAATAAAAAGTGATGCTTTTTATAAAAGTCTTTCAAAACATTTGCACTCTTCCAAGCACTATTTGACTGTGGTTCTGACATTAATAATAATCTGTTTCATTGCTTTAGTCATTAATATTCTGGAAAAAATCTAAGTATTATTGATTTTTTTCAATATTTATAAATCTTTCATTACTTTAGTGACACCATTTCTCGTAATTCTACTTATTCTATTGTACTGTGTTAAATTTTTAAAAGGCCCTGCATTACTATTTCTTATAATCTTATGACTTGAAGAATTCATATTTGATTTGAATGCCAAAAGGGTCATACCACACAGCAAAAGTTTCTGTCATCATCAATCACAAAGCAGTTAAAAGCATAAATATTTGGAGTGAGAGTTATAGGAGTTTACCTTTGTTATTTATGAGAAAAATCACGTTCAATGTGTATTGTAAAATATTTACTTATGAGATAAAATTAGGCAGTTACATTTTACCTTCTATTTGTAAATCACGATGACATTTTTCACAGGTATTTAGTGTGAAAGAAAATATTTCCTTGTCGTATATTTTACTTGGGGGCAAACTTTTAATATATTTTTATTGATTTTTTACAGAGTGGTAGGGAGAGGGATAGAGAGCTAGAAACATAGATGAGAAAGAAACATCAACCAGCTGCCTCCTGCTCACCTCCTACTGGGGATGTGCCCACAGCCAATGTACATGCCCTTGACCAGAATCGAACCTGGGACCTTTTAGTCCACAGACCGACATGTTATCCACTGAGCCAAACCGGTTTCAGCATTTGGGGGCAAATTTTTAAAGCACACAGCAGTGTGCCTGGCACAAAGTAGGTGCTTAATATATATTGGTTTTGACTATTCTTCCTCAATTTTAGTGTATCATTTTTTTATTTATATTAGTGGGCTTTTGATACAAAACACCCATGAATGTATTTGGTTCATGCCAAAAGTTTCTGAATATGTGGTCCTGTCCAAACATACCTGGATTCAAATAACCAATAATGTTTGTTTATACTTTTTAAAATTGTCATAGCATCACTCCTGGTTAATGTAGAACTGAGTACTTCAGCCCCCTTCTTTTAGCCAGGCTACCTATATTGAAAATTAGCCTGGACCTCAGATTTTTTTCTTTGTGGGAAGGAAGAGTTATTGTTCATTTCTTAGTTCATAATTTCAGTTCATGCAGGAGAGAGACAGATATTTTTTAATGAATGAACATTCTAATAACAAAAGTCTCTGAGAACTAAATTAGTTCTGGCATTGATAGGTTTGCTGGAAGACTGCCTTTCCTCACTGTGCCAAAGTGTGCTGGAGTCACTACTATTATGTTACTCATAGTGAGGCTTCTTCATGAAGCACGTGTATTCCAGAGATTAATCATGGATTCAGAAAAGAAACAACCTTTCTAAGAAGATACACAATATGTAACCAGGGGTATGTAAATTATTTTATATTAGGAGCCAAATCCTAAAAATTCCAATGAGGAAATAAATGATTCATAATATGCATTATAACTAATACTTTTAAAACACTAGAATATTAATTGGTAAGTGAAAGTTAGTAATCTACCAATTCAAGATGATAAGAGAAACATTGCATTAACAAATGCCTAAAACAAAAGTAAGAAGTTAGTGATTTTTATATTAGAATTTTATTCTAGATTTTGAAATTCCCAACATGTTGGTAAGCATTTTTTTATTATGAATGAATTATGGGTGAATTAATTATATATCGGAAAAACTGTGCACACTTATGTGTATAATACACATGTATTAAAAAAAAGTGTAATTATCTTACCACCAGATACAAGGATTTTGTAAAATTAGAATTTAAAAAATCCCTAAACAGAGTTGAAATCTATAATACTTAGCAAAAAATATTTTAAAGTCAGATGTTTTATTTATCTCCATGATTCATAGACAACAATGTATTATAAATTTCAGTGAAAACTGGGAACCTATTTTTTTACATTGCATGTTTTTAATAGCTTCCTTTGTAAAACTCTTTATAAGCAAGTAATATGTGAACACTGAAAATATGTGATTCAAGAACAAAAATCTGGGTTCTATGGTTCTTTTGTTTTTCTATGAAATAGCAGTTTTTCTATCATCATCCCTTTTCAATTAAAGCATTCAAAGAATTACCATAACAATGAAAATGGGCTCCACTTTGTTAAGAAACAAATTAAAGCATCAAATCATATAGAAATAAATCTAATAATAGCAAGTAATTCCTGAGGCACCATGCAAATCACTTTACAAATATTAGCTCACTTCTCCTCTTAACAGCACTTTGGTTTTTGTCTTCCAGTTACAAACAAGCCAAGAGAAGATAAAATCCAAAGCAGGATACCAAAGCCTGCATATTTTCATGGGCGCAATGACAATAGGTTGTAGGTTTGGCCTGCTATCTATGTGTTTCCTCTACTAAGTTTATTTTTTTAACAAAGAATATTTAAGCAGATGTTTTGGTTTATCTTTACAGATTGTTTTTTATTCTTCTAAATAATTATAATAACTATGTATGGTGCCAGTTAGGTGTTCTAAATAAGGGGTTGGGGAGAGGGATAATTTGTAAAGTATACAATTGTCTCACCACTATGCTAAACACTTGAAACCAATACAAAATAATATTGAAAGTAAACTGTAATTGGAAAATATAAAGATTTAAAAAAAGTATAATAGGGTTTTGGGATGGGAATGGGGAGATGAGGACAATTATGTGTTACCATAATAAATAAATAAATAAACAAACAAACAAACAAATAAAATATAATAAATGAGACCAAAAGATCCTATATACTAAAAGACTAATATGCAAATTGATCAAGCAGCAGGACGACCAGTCACTATGATGAGCACTGACCTCTAGGGGGCAGACACTCAATGCAGGGGATGCCCCCTGGTGGTCAGTGCACTCCCAGAGGGGGAAGTGCCACTCAGCTAGAAGCCCTGAGCCTTGCTCATGGCTGGTGAGGGCAGCGCAGTTGGTGGGAGGCTCTTCCTCCTCCCAGCAGCACTAAGGATGTCTGACTGCCGACTTAGGCCTGTTCCCCATAGGGAGTGGGCCTAAGCCCACAATCAGACATCCCCTGAGGGCGCTCGGAGGATTGTGAGAGGGCCTGGCTGAGGGACTCCCACCACTCCGCAAGTATATGAATTTCATGCACCAGGACTCTAGTTTAAATATAATTGTTCATAATAACATAAGGAAATATTAAGTGATTTCAGATCAATTCTAACAAATGAACATGGATATTCCGTAATGTAATAAAGTCACAGTAGTTACAAATATAAGAGAGCACTACATTTGAGTAATGCAATAGTTGTTTCTAGAATCAATTCATGTGTACTAGTTTTTTACTATTAGTTTTGTTTTTTTTCTCAGACTTGGTTTTAGGATCATTTCTTGGTCAATTATCTACTTTCCAATTGCCTATAGATAGTGCCTTACAAATAATAGATAACAGATACACATTTGTTTAATTGTAACATGCCTTTATGCTAACTACAAAAGAATTGTGACTTGTCAACCTTTCTCCTCTCTTGGACTTTATGATCGCATTTCTGGGAACAGGAGAGAAATCACCTGCCAGCATAGAGTTGTATGACAGTGATTCATACTTGACTGGATTGTGAAGCCCAAATTTGGCCAAGCCAGGCAAGTGACACTTGACTTCATACCTCAGGTTTGGACCTGGCCAAATCATGATGTTTGAAAATTCTTCTGGAGAATACATTAATATTTTGAATTACTAGGAAAGATCATTTGAGTAAAAAATATTGTGCTACATAAAATGTCCCATTCTACAACATTTTCTTTTTCAAAAGTAGGTCAAAACAACTACACAATTTTATGTACTTAAACCCAAATTGATTCAAATATGAACAAGTTAATTTCATTTTTTCCTTATCATAATAAATAATTACTGTTTGTACAAATAAATGGGTTGAACATAAAGATATCATGGGCAGTTAAATGTTGAAAATTCCATGTGATCCTATTTAGAGTTGAGGTATTTCACTCAGTTGGTAAATGGATGCATGGATAACAATAGATTTAGATTCTACAGAGTTCATTCTAGGAAAACTGAGGCAGTACTAAATTTCATGAAGTTTTGAACTCATATGACTCCCAACACTTACACTTGGTAGGTCTTTAAAAATGTATGATGAAAATTAAAAGCTATTATTATAGTTTTACAACTTTACAGCATAACAGAGGTATATGTTACATAGTTTCAATAATAATTTAAATAAATATATACATATATTTTCTGAAAAGTACAAAAAAAGAATTATAAAACTTTGAAATTATGATAGCCCACATTTAACATATATTTCAAAATAAGAAATGAATCTTCCTTCAGTTCTAATACATTTATGTTGAGACTTGACAAGTGATAAAGTGAGATTAAAAAATCAAGTGATATTTTAATATATATGTTGGATTGATATTAATTCTAAAACTATGCTTATTTTTCAAGTAATGCTGTACTATGGAAATCATCCAATTATAAGAAACATAGCTGTAGTTTTCTACATTACATTTCCCAAAGATTCATGTACTTTACTATTTCATGATTAGGTTTTCTTTTATTCTCTTTTTGTTGTCTATTTCTAGATTAAATGTAATCAGATTTCAGATTAAATGTAATCAGTTTATAGTAAAACACATTCTGAAAATAATACACTTGTATAAAGTAAGGCCTCTAATAACATTTTATCTTAATTTTTCAAAAATTATATATTGTTTAACATGAAAAATAATTTGTAACTACTGTATCTCTCTGGACTATCTGTTAGTCAATCTCTGTAGATTGACCAATTCATTCACAAATGCTAAATGATTTTCTTTTAATAATTCTGAGTCTAGAAAATCTCATCTTTATATTATTGTCTATTTGTATCATATGGAATATGAGGTGGGAGTAAGGGTGAGGAATAAACCTTGAGCCAAATGTTCTGAAATTCCTAACTAGAATAATTATCTCAGCTATGCAATTTGTTATTGTGACCTGTGTGCTCCAACCTATTAACTAGAAAGAGATAAAGTAGTGTAAATTGCACAGAATACTTGTGGATTGATGGAAGAGAAGGTTTCATCTCCTGGGAATGTGGTCATCTCCTTGCCGAGTTCTCTCTCTTACAAGTCTCCCACATTCATTATGTCTAGATGATTTATATGAAGGCAGCAGAGGACTGAATCAGACAACCCTGTAGGGTTCCCTGGAGACCCATGAGTCTATATTTTTCTAAGTTGACCTTTGGTTCACTCCAGAAGCGATCACTTGGGGCACACAGAGAGTCTTCCTTAGAAACAGGCCCAGGGGCAGCTTCTGGTCCAAGTTCATATTTTAAACATACAGACCATACGCCTGCTGCTCTGGAAATGTGAAAGCAATTAATCAAGTGTAACAACTGTGCCCAGGTGCCTCTGTCCACTTAGCAGTAAATATGTCTAATTAATAATTTTTGACAATTGGTTGTATAGAACATGAATATTTTAGCTAACAAAATTCTATTTAAAAATGACATTCAAAATCCCTTAAAATATTTTAGAAATTAATTTGTTCTGTTGAACTCTTATCTGACAAATAATGTCAAGCAAGTTGTAAGACAACTCAATGTACTGTAACGTATTTTCTTTCTCTAACAGTAGATACTATTCAAAACTGAAATATTATAGAATTGTGATATGAACTTTAGCAAAGCCACTGAAATTACTGAATTTTTCTTTTACTTTGAGCCAGTTGCTGTAACTTTCTATATCACAAAGCAGTCCAAAAAATTAAGTGCTTAATATTTTTTATTTCTGAAATTCCACAACATTGTAATAACAGAATTTTGAGAACCTTTGTAACCATGTTTGATTTCACTGAAGGTTGTCATAAGGTTGTTCATACTTTAATTTTTTTTAAACAGCTGTCACTTTTTTAAAACCAGCAAAAAGTTTCCTTGTGTCTACTTTCTCTCAAGTTCTCCTTTTTATCTTTAAATATCAATCTTTAGTATTTATACAATTATAATGCATTAAGATAAATGTGTGTTGACTGACGAATAAACAGATAGTGAGCATTAGCAATAGTCTGTTTCGATAACATTTAGACCCAATAAGTTAATGTATATTTTTCTTTGTATTCACAATTAAAAGTACAATCTATCTGAGGTCTTTCATTTTAAAAAATTTACTAATAGAACATCTCCTTGATTGAATAAAGAATATGTTACATTAAGTAGTTAGCAATTTTGGGGCTCAGAACTAATCTTTGATATAATCATTGGGAGGATTATAGAAAACTGTGAAATAGTCCTTGGATTTCCTATAGAGCCTTGCAGTCAGGTTAGTGAGTAGATACTAAGTTTAGAAAAAGGAGTGAGTCAAATAGTGCTTTTTTACTCCACCTCAGTTTGGATCAATGAATAGTTATGTGATGTATTCTGATTGTCTAGTCCCTGAGTAAAAAGTTAAACAGATACATAGATAAGTAAATAATCAGTCCAGTGCCATAGAGATTGATGCCAATGTCTCTTGCTGTGGAAATTCTTCCTATGGTATTTTCCTTGAAAATTTCCTCAAAAAGTCAAGAAGGAAGCTGCTGCTATTGTTTCTCAAGCTTGTTCCCTATTGTGGTTGCATGAAAACTTAATCTTCCTTTGATAAAGTGCTACTCAAAACATTCTTGCTGTACCAATTCCCCTTGCAATTTAATCTGTCTATGAAGTAGATTACTTCCTTTCTCTAATACTAGAGGCAGCATTTTCTCCTGTAACCTCACATATCAGAAGGTGCTAGCTGTCTAACTGGATCTCTGGGGCCTCTCTCTTTTTTAATTATATATTATTTCAGAGAGGAAGGGAGCAGGAGAGAGAGAGAGAAACATCAATGATGAAAGAGAATCACTGATTGGCTAACTCCTGCATGCCCCAACTGGAGACGTAGCCCAAAGCTTCAGCATGTGTCCAGGAATCAAACCAGGAACCCTGGTTCACAGGGCGATGCTCAACCTCTGAGCCATCCCAGCCAGGCTTTAGGGTCTTTTTTATAAGAATACTAATCTCAATCCTGAGTGCTATACCCTTATGACAATCATCTCCCAAAAAAGTCCTCAACTCCTACTATTATACCATATCCTTAGGTTTTAACATGAATTCTGAGGGGACAGATTCAATCTGTAGGACCTAACATGCTGTAACTCACATGTGGTCCTCATTCCAGGTCTAATGATACCTGCTCAAGTCACAATAGTAGGAAGTCTATTTAAAAACACCCATAGCTCATATTAGCCTATGCCCCACAATCAAAATAATTTTTTCACAATTTAAAATTGAATGACTAGAAGCTCTAGCACACTAGGTGAGGCGTGAGAGGAACTGAAAAGCGGCAAGAGGAGAGAAGAGGAATCGCATCTCATGTCCCAGAAGGCAGGTCTGATGCTCAATGACTTTGTAGCATGACTGGCAGCAGGGCCAGGGTAGGTTCCCACCTGGTCACAGAGGCTTGGGCTCCCTTTGCCCACAGATGGACTCCACTCAGGTAAATGCTGTGTCCTCCAGTGCCTCACCTGAGTCTATTCCAACCTAAATGCCAAAGCCTGGAGAGGGGCCGCCTATCGCCCATTCCTGCAGCAAGGCCCAGGGTGTAGGACAAGGAGACACAGGTAGTGCAGGTCCTCTTTCTCACGGCCAGCGCAATGGGGGGAAGGAGAGGCTTAAAGGCCAAGAAACCAGCTTTGATTGTGAAATGATTAGAATGTGCCAGAAAACATGGCAAAGTAATTTTGCTTCATGATGATGCACCATCACACACTTCAAAACCTGTTAAAGACAGGTTAAAAGATCTTGCCTGGGAAGTATTAACCCACCCGCTATATTCACCATACCTTGCTCCTTCAGATTACCACTTGTTCTAATCGATGGCACATGCACTTTCTGAGCAGCACTTCAAAACATAAGTGGAAAATTGGATATTTGAATGGTTTGCCTCAAAACAAGAAAAGTTCTATTGGGACAAGTATCCACAAATTACCTGAAAGATGGGAGAAATGTGTAGCTAATGATGGACATTACTTTGAATAAAGCACTATTGATATTTCTCTTGAAATTATCATTTTTTTTAAAATTATGAAATCTATTATTAACTGGCACACCTAGTAATATTGCATGGTGTGTCTTATCACTTTTTTTTTAATCCATTCATCTCTTGATGAACACCTAAGTTGCTTTTAATATCTTGGCTATTGTAAGTAATGCTGAAGTGAGCATAGGGTTACATATATGTTTTCAAAATAATGCTTTTGTTTGTGTTTTGTTTTTGTGTTTTCAGAGAAATAATCAAAAGTGGAATTGCTGAATTATATGGTAGATCTGTTTTTAGTTTTTTTGGTTTTTTTTTATAGTTCCTCCACAAATTTACAATCACACTAACAATGCGACAGGGTTTCCCTTTCCTGCACACCTCCAACAACATATGTTATTTGTTGGCTTTTTTATCATAATAATGACAGTTTTGAGGGTGTATCTCGTTTGGTTTAGATTTGCATTTCCCTGATTACTAGTGACGTTGAATATTTTTATGTGTCTGTTGGACATCTATGTCTTTTTTAAAGAAATGTCCCTTCCTGTTCTCCACCCATTTTTATTGGATTATTTATTGTTTTATTGAGTTTTATGAGTTTCTTATATATTTAGGATGTCAATCCTTTACTAGATGTAACATTTGCAAATATATTTTCCTACTCAGTTATATTATCTTTTTTGTTTTGTTGATTGCTTCCATTACTGTGCAGAAGTTTTTAGTTTGCTGAAGTCCTATTTGCTTATTTTTGCTTCTGTTTCCCTTGCTCAAAGGGACATATCAATAAATTTTTTTTTCTGAGACTGATATCAAAGACTCACTAAGAGTCACTATGTATGTTTTTTTTTAGGAGCTTTGTGAATTCAGGCCTTACATTTAAGTATTCTGTTGTGAGTTATTTTTGTATATAATATATGGAAATGGCCAAGTTTTTTGTTTTTGTTGTTGTTGTTGTTGTTGTTGTTGTTTTTTTTTTTGCATGTATCTGTCCAGTTTTCCCAGCACCATTTATTGAGGAGACTGTCTTTTCTCCATTGTATATTCTTGCCTCCACATAGTACCAGTAAATTTTGATAGAGATAGAATTATTCTGTGACTTGCTTCATGGGGACATGGTCTGTTAATGCTATTACTATAAGCCTAGTTTGTAGCATAGATGATATGAAAGCACCTTATTGAGGAATTAAGAAGGAATTCACCGAGGAGGTGACATATAAGAAGTGAATATAGTTAATAATCTGCAGGTAGGAAAGTTGTTAGCTTCTGTTTGCAATGGTCACTTTCCAGCAGATGTTAGCCCCCAGTAGATGCAATTTGTTTATAAAAATAATTTTATTAAATCTTTGTGTTAAATAAAATGTATATCTTTTTGTCTTATAAGATAATACTTGAAATACCAATGACCATAATAATAGTTGTGCATGACACTGCTAAAATACTTACTATATGTTATGGATAAGTATAAGCACTATACTATGTAATTAATTCAGAAAGATATGAGATAACTAGTATAATTATCACTAAAGGGACGAGTAAAGTGAGATACAAAGAAGTATTTTGCCTATAGTTATATAGGTAAAAATAAAGAGCCATAATTAAGAAATGACAAGCTGTCTTCTTAAAAATTAAACTATTGGATACTATATATATATATATATATATATATATATATATATATATATATATACACAATATATAGTCAAAGCATGTATACATTGTAGGTAATCATATGTTGTGACCAATTTTAAGTTTTAATATAAATAATGCACATTTGAGTTTCTAATGTCCACTTCCCACTGAGTATGTAAGCCAAAATATTTCCTCTATCCTGCTTATATCTGTTCAGGAATAGGCGAGCTAGGTACTAGACCAACAAACTAAAAGAAGTAGCTGGCTAGTTGTTTTTTGTTTTTCTAAAAAATGAGTTTTGGACTCTTTTTCATTGGATAAGAGTTAGACAATATAAGTGATTGATTCTAGCAGCCACTGAGTGAACTAACCTTGTGCTGTGTAAGGAGTTATCGGGGGAATGGGCTGAACCAAGTAGTTCTGAGCTCATCTTACCTCCTCTGTCCTTTCTGTATGTGAATAGATGCATTAACTTATTTTTAAAGTGCAGTTTGAGTTACATTTGGGGGGGTGGTACTAACTGCTGAAAGTGTCTGACTTAACTTATAAAATTTAACTTAAACTAAATCCCTGAGTGGTTGAGAGTAGATATTAAGCTCTCTGGCTAACTTATATTTAGCACTTTGCACAATGTAAACATCCCATGAGGCTTAGAGAGCTGAACTGTTACACTTAAGATATGGTGGAATGAACACTGGTCATGAGTAGATCCAGGTTCTTATTTTGGTTTTTCACCTAACATTGTAAGATTCATTAAGTTAATTTAGGACTCAGCCTGTCTCCTGTTTTGAAAATGAGTGATTTTAAGGGTAGTGTCTCTCACACGTTTAACATTCTATGACATGCAATTGAGCTGAATTTATAATAATTCCATACTGATCTCTAAAAAGATTTTAAAAATTTAAATCTGAAGTAGTCCATTTACTTACATTTTCTCATCATAAAAATAATACGTAAAATCAATACTGACTCTTGAGTGTTTGGTTGCTTCTGTTCTAATTCAAGAGGAAGTTTTAATATGTTTTCAAAAGTTTATTACAATGATTTCAAAAATACAGCATTAGGTACAATTTAAAGAAAATTATTCACCTGAAATATTGCACTTTCTCAAGAATTATGATTATGTATACTACACAGGATAATGGATGTCAAGATTATTAGAGGAAATGTAGTATAGTAAGACTTTAATTTGAATCAAAACTTGCAAAATATACACAGTCTTGTGGAAAATTGGATGGCAATAATCAGTGTAACTACAGCACAACTTGATTGAATACATGTCTTTGTTCAATCTGTTGGCCAGCAAATTAAAATGTATGTTGTAGCTTATAGTTGAGGATTTATGCAATAGCAGTAGAATAAGTGCCAACTGAATTAACAAGTTGATTGTGTAAGCAACAAACCTCATTTTAGCTAAACTGGATTTGACAAATTGCATGACATTCTGCCTGGTAAATCTGAGATTTATAATGCTTACTGCTATCAACAGTAATGAAACAGCAGAGAACTTCAATATCTGACATTTTAATCTGAATATTTCACTTTTCTTCTTGCTAATCAATGCTTAATTCTGGAATATAGTTCATGTTTTGTTATCCTTTTAGCTACCAAGTTTGATGTAGTATGATCAACATTTATTGAATGAAAACACTGCTGTAAGATTAACTTTTACTTCACTCTTTCCATTTTAAGGCTAAGAATTACTGTGGAAAAAAATGTTTTTATTAAGTTCACAAGAAAGCCCATAGCTAAATTGTTTGTGATTTGAAATGAAATTTGTTAGTGCATCTTTTAAATCAGAAAAGCTATCCATTAGCCTGATTCTTATATGATGATAGGTTTGTATGATGACAGATTTCAGAATAAATAATTGATATTTACGATAGCAGGTGATATAGCTGTGAATGGTTAAAATCCATAGGGTAGTTTGCAGATTTCATGTATGAAATATAAGACATTTAAAAAAAATTCAATTGAATGCTATATGAGTTATTGATAGTATTTAGTAGACATTGGAGAAAGTAAGATAACATTTTTATGTAGAGTTAGTGCTATTACTGCTTATTTGTAGAAGCTTGACCATAATTTCTGCACATGCTTGTATGAAGCATGACAATGGATTCATGAGACTGATTTTCACACCAATTTGAATGCTCACATAAGTGCTTCATTTCAGATTTCCACCTTGGTGGCAACAAATTTGCTCTATTTTTACTGCTGTTGCTCAAAATATTTTCAGAACTCTCCATGGAACTCAGTAGTCAATTCATTCCCTTTGTATAAAGTAAGAAAATGAAAAAAATAAACCTTTGTTGTATTATGCTACTGATATTTGGGGTTCTTTGTTACTGAAGGAATAGAGGCCCATTGCACACCATTTGTGCACTGGTGTGGGGAGGGCATACTTGCAGGGATTAGCCAGCTGTGGGAATACCACACATCCCAATCAGCCAAGCAGTGCTCCCACTATGGGAGCACACTGACCACCAGGGGGCAGCTCATGCAGTGAGCATCTGCCCCTTGGTGGTCAGTGATGTCATAGCGACTAGTCAATCAGTTGTTCTGCCTTTCTGTAGCTGGACTTTTATTATATAGGATAATTTAGCCTATCCTGATAGTTTCAACAATATATTGACACTGTATTAGAATTAGAAAATAGTTTAACTTACCTGGCTTAACATACCTTAAATTCTCTCTAAATATAGGGTTGGTACTATGGACCAAGGTAAGTTTAAAGTTCAAAAATAAAAAGCAAGTGGCCTCAAATTTGAAGAAAGCCAAAATGTTAAGACATGTTCAGGGCATGATGTTTTTCCTAGTGTGATGGGGCAGTGAATTTTCCAGTGAAGCTGGCATTTATCTTGTATGCAATATCATGGAGTAGGAAAATAATTTAATCAAAACTATTTTATAAGAGTATACATACAACAGTGAAAAGAATGCAAGGAGATCCTTAGATCTTGAGGTCAGGTATGGAGATTATTATAGTAGTCCAGACAAGAACTAATGAAAGCTACACTATTATCCTATATAATAAAAGTCTAATGTGCTAAGTGTCTGACCATTCATTCAACCACTCAACCATTTACTATGATGCACACTAACCACCAGGGGGCTGACACTCCTACCAGTAGGTTAGCTTGCTGCTGGGGTCTGGCTGATCTGGAATGGGCAAGATGGACCAGACACATGCTGGAGGCCTCCCTAGATCCCTCCCTGGTTGGCTGGCCCAGATCAACCCCAATCAGCCCCAATCGGGATGAGGTGAGATGGCCCTGATTGGTCCTGATAGGGAATAGAGAAGATGGGCTAGACATTCCCTGGAGCCCTCCTGTGGCCCCTCCCCTGCTTCGATCATGTACCAGTGGGGTCCTTTGGCCTGGCCTGCACCCTCTTGCAGTGTGGGATCCCTCAGGGGATGGCAGAGAGCCAGTTTTGCCCCGATCCCCACAGGCCAGGCCAAGGGACCCCACCAGTGCACAAATCCATGCACTGGGCCTCTGTTAGAAACATAAAGAACTATTATACTAACCCCTTAATTATTAATGCAAAGCACTTTCTATACAATATTGTTAAAGATTCATTTTTCACTGCATTGACATTATTTTGATAGTATAAGGAAACCATTAAACATGATTCAGTAAGTGAGATATCACATTAATAAACTTCTAGGAATATCTTATCTAGTACAGTTACATTACTTTGTAATATTCCCTGTAACTAGTTTATATATAAAAAGAGTAAACTATACATAGTCTTCCATTATAGAACCCTGAAAATATAATATTTTTATGAAATTACCTTCATTACATTTGTGTCCTTATAAATTCATAAGGCATTTAAGATAAAATAAATTGTTATCATTACATATTGACTCTCAAAGCTCTAGTTTTCTGAACTTGAATTGTGATTAAAACAGTGCATACTTCATATGATTATAATGGAGATTAAATCAAATAGTCCTTGCAAAGCACACATTATGTGACACAGAGTAAACTACATAAATATGAGTTATTACTATTAACAAGTCATCAAATAGAAAGAAGTGACAAATGGCTCAGTTAATATCACACATGCAAATAATAATATCTTTTCTTTTAGAGCTTTTGAGTGTAGAAAGACATTAAAACACATTGGAAAATTAAAACTGTCTAACATCATTTATTTCCATTAACACAGCTAATTTTCTTAAGCATCTATTTTGTATTTTGTTCAAGGGCCTGTGCTACAAAGAAACAAATACATAGTTCTAGCCCATAAATTTTTCCATCCAAATGAGAAGAGAACAATTTTGAAAAGTAAATATTATTCAAAATATATATTAATGGAAGTATGTACAAAGGGTAATACAAATACAGCTAATAAAGCCACCTAAGTGCCCTTCTGAATCCATGATCAATTTTATAGGAAAATTTAGTATTTGTATTGAGATGACAAAAATATATCTGTTTGCTAAGGAAACAATTGGTAGAAAATATTCCATCAAGTAGAGAGTATACAAACAGGCACAAAGGGGCATGTGCATACCAACTACAGCATGTGACGCTTTTGCTGAAGTATAAGTGAGAAGAGAAGTGATAACCAGGATAAAAATAAAAGGATTATTTTACAGATAAGAGGAAATATTGAAAAGTCATGGCTTGCCCTAACCGGTTTGGCTCAGTGGATAGAGCATCAGCCTGCAGACTCAAGGTTCCCAGGTTCGATTCCAGTCAAGGGCATGTACTTTGGTTGTGGGCACATTCCCAGTAGGGGGTGTGCAGAAGGCAGCTGATTGATGTTTTTCTCTCATCAATGTTTCTATTAATAACTCTCTATCCCTCTCCCTTCCTCTATGGAAAAAAATCAGAAAAATATTTTATAAAAAAAGTCATGGCTTGTTTAATCCATTCAGCCAGCAAATAAGAGAGCACTGATTAGTTCTAAAACATTTTTGATATTCTACATTACTTTAATTTTTCAACGTTTTATGTTTGTTTGTTTTTCAAACCACATATTATCAAATGAACATGTTTCCTTTTGAAGCCATGTTTTCATCCAGTAGTAATTTTCTCAGCTGGCCCCTTGGCTCTATTGTAAGGTTCCTGAAATACTTATTAATAATAATACCATGATTTGCCATTATTTCTAGTAAAAAAAAAAAAACACACACAACACAACCATTTATGAATTATAAGCATAGCTTCAGAAATACATCTCCTCTGACACAACAACAACGAGTAGAAAGGAGAGAGGGATCAGCAGTGAAACATGTGAGATGGAAAGCAAAACATTAATTCCAGTTACATTTGTAGATTAGTCATCTGACAGTGAATTAGGGACCAAAATGTTTACAGACTACAAACACAAAACATGAGTTTAAAGTGATTATATAAAAACATCCCTAACAATTATATGTCTATATTGTTGAGACTCTAAAAATAATTGACAGTATCAGTTAATGGGAGGGGATTTCAAATGAAATATGAAATGCCCCTGTATTCACATAGTGCATTCCCCAGCAGGTTAGGTAGTACATGTGTACTGGCATAAAAATAAGGATGCTAGTGCAGCAATAAACACCTAGGATGAGAGGGGATAGGAAAACATCTATTTTAATTGGAAAACCAAAAAACAAATCTACACAACAGGTGCAATAAATAGAGCTCTTGCAGGGGAGGAAGTACAACTTGCACTGGAAAATCAGTGGGAACCAGGGTGAGGGGCTTGGTGAGCCTCCCACAGAGGACTCTCTTGTAAAAAGGGCAGGCATGACAGAGGGATAGAGTTCCTTTATTTGTTATGTTGGAGCATTATATCTTTTTACTCCTATGAATGGGTTCCCATCCCCTCTGTAGTACTGAAACATCACTACTTGGTAGATTTAACATGTGCACTTCATAGAACTGTACCTTCCCTAAACCATTTCAAGTCATTGACAGATTAAATTACCTCATTTGCTCAGTCCTATGTAAGTTATGCAGGCTAAATGCAAAATGCTTTGTAGCATGCAATTTGATTTTGTATGGCAAATCTTAAGAACATGTATAAGAGTTGAAAAATATGTGAGTGTTCCATCATGACCCATTTGTATATCTTTGAGGCAAAGAAATTGTTTTAACCTGATATTGGCTTGTATCTCTTTGGCAACAATAATGAATATAGAGCCAAATGGCTAGCATAATTGGTTCTCCTGAGACAAGAAGCCATGGGGAACCAGAGCAGTTCAAGCTGAACACATTTCTTCAATTAATAGAGGCTTTTTAAAGAAGAAAAATATGTTTCCTTTTTCACTCTCTGTGAATTAACTACAACACTTCAGATACACCCAGAGACCTCCTGGGGAGGGTCTGTACTATCCCATCACTGGAAGATTTCTCCAAATCTAGAGTGGGTAAGCAGGCATCTTACTTGAAACAAGAACATTAATTTACCATGTGTCCTCCTGTTATTCATTCACATATTCATGAAGCAGACCACAGAGCATCTGAAATGTGACACATGTTAAGGTAGCTTGTAATCCAGTGTTAAAGACATACACACAAGTAGGCAGCTAAATTAAGGCAGTGAGAACATTAGGACAGCTTGCATAGAGAGCAATGAGGAGGCATTAACTATCTGTGTTCAGGAGAGCTTACTAAAGGATTTCTGGACTGACTGTCATAGTGAGTTTCATTTTTAAAGTTCAGAACAGTAATGTAAGAGGCTTGCAAAATAAGGGAAGGTTACTATTCTCATTTTAAAGAAGAGGAATTAGGGACTGGAAATTTATGGGAGTTGCTTAGTGTAACAGGTCTAGTAAGTGTCAGAATGAGCCTAGGATCCAATCATGATCATAATAGTTGAGTAGGATTGTGCCAAGACGGTGTTAAGTACTCAGTATTTCCCTTTTCTCATTTAGTATTCATAGCAACCTACTAGGTAAACCCTATTTGTGGAGTATGTTGAGGAGCAGATGAGCGATGGATTGAAGAAGCAAAACATATTAAGTTTAGATAATAGATATGAGAAAAGTTGAAAAATTAAGGGAGACATTGGAAAAGAGTTGTAAGGATTGTGAACACAAGAATGTCTTTGTAATTTAAACACAATAGTAAACTACTGACTTGATTTCAATGTAAAGAAAAAAGAAAGGTATTTGTAGATCCATGTTTTCTTACCTGGTTTTTCTATTGGCCATTACCTCATAGCAGGAGACTCTAGGAGAAACAGCTAAATTTTAAAGTATTGATAGTTGTTGCCTTGCATTGTCCTGAATGCTTTCCTTGCTCTTTCCCTGTGACCAAACAGAGCCCAGTTTACATGTGTTAGGAGAGGTACAATTAGGACAACACAAATACTCTATTATTTTATAGTTGAGGATAATCAAAATCTCAGTAAAATAATCAAAGTCTCACAGTTATTAAATTGAATCTAGGTTTTCTGACTATAAAATTCAAATTATTTCATCACTAATAATTTTGGATAGGAGATATTTGAAGGTCTAGTCCAGAACATCTTAATATAAGGAGTATTGCACTCAGCTGGTGTGGCTCAGTGTTTGAGTGTTGGCCTATAAACCAGGAGGTCACGGTTTGATTCCCGGTCAGGTCATGGAGACATGGAACAGATTGGCATACCTCAAAGTGGGGTTGTGGGGACAAGAGGAGATAAGCCAAAGAATGTATATACTTATAGCCTGTGGATATGGGCATAGGGTAATGAAGACCTGGGATGGTGAGTAGATGTTAGGGGAGGAAGGTAAATGGTGGGAGGGGGGAGAGAGGAATGAGAGATATCTGTACTACTATCAACAATAAAAAAAAATAATAAAATATTTTAGCTAACATTTGGGTTTTGTTTTTTTTTTTCAGTAGCAGATACTGTTAGGCATATCTAGCCCTATATTATCCCAGAATGTGTCAAGGAAATGGAATCTGATTGTTCAATTACAATACTTTCTTATTAGAAATAGCAAATATTTAGCAACTCTGAGAAATCTCTATCTTATTTTGTGCTACATCCATAGTGACATAGTCTTTACAATGAACACACTGATTTTATAAGGAACCAAAATAGTTTTGATTTGTATTTTTATATTTTAAACCATACTATGCATCTAATTGTATAATAGCCACCTTTCTGTGACTTCCAAAAATCAAAAACCTTAATTTAGCAGATATATCGAAGGGTTGCAACTGGCTTCACAATATTATATGAAGCCTTGGATTAAAATATATTATTCCAAGGGAGTAGATTCTAGAATGTAAGGATCAACCTGCAGCAGCAATAGCTTAAGTAATATTTATAGGTATAGATAGAAAGTAATAAATTGTGTCATGCTATAGAATGCTTCCCTATAAGGAGGACAGCTTCTGTGGGCCTAGAATATATTGATATACTTATAATTTCAACAAACCAATGACCGGACTAATAAAATCCTAGGATATGGCAGAGCACACATATACTTTGGATGTACCTGTAAGGCTAAAAGTGAGAATTAACTATACTTAGAATAAATTCTGTAGGAATATAAATAATTCTGTATCCTTTTTAACTGAAAGGTGTAGATTAACAAAAATTAGCATTCCAATTAAATATGATGAATTAATCACAAAAATTTACCTGCACTTCCTCCTGAAATCTCACAAATCACGAGAAAAATATTTTTAAGGTAGAAATCCACTAGGACAAATATAGTGGTAGCAGAAAAGCAGACATAAAAATTGGGAAGCTTTTAGACAAATGGGAACAGGCTAAATAGACCAGAGAATTTGGAAACTAAAATTCGCAGCATGAAAGTAGAGGTGCATGGCGATTCATAGCACAGCATCTACAAAAGCCTTGGGAAATGACAACAGTGGATGACTAGAAGTATGAGTAAAAGTAGAATAAAAACCCTACTAATTAACTCTTTTAGTATTGATACATTTTTCGTCCAACTGCCTATATGCTGACATACCCAGCAGTCCTTTAATGAAATTGTACTAGTAATTTTTAACCTTAATATGTCAGGATATCCTACATAGCCCACAGAAAATGTACAAGGACATCTCAATGGAGAGAAGTTTCAAATCTTTACAAGACATTTTCCCAAGGAAATTCATATATTTTATTGCAATTTATTCTTTAAAGTTTATATCTCTCAAATAAAATTAAATCAATACATCTGTATCTTAAACAACTTTGGAATTAAAAAGATGTGTTTTTAGTGACAGTATTTTGTAGTAGGCAGTTAGACAGGCATGAGCAGGGCAAGGACAGTGGACTAGGCACAGAAGGTCACCAGGACCGAAAGCCCTGGGTGCCTACCAAGGGACCATTGGAGGTTGGGACCTCACTCACAGGGCAACCTCTCCTCCCTTAGCATGTTGCTAGTCATGTGATAGACTTTCTTAGAGGAGGAACAAGGGGGCGAGAGAATAACCTCATAGGAATCCCATATAAGTCCTTGCACGACCACTCAAACATTAAGCCCTCAGGACAATGAGGTTCTGACCCATATCAATCTTAGGAACAAAGCTTTTGTTGACCATGGAAACAGAGTTTTGGTGAAACTACAGCTAACATATAGGTCTCAGTGTGTTTGAGCACCAGACACAGAGAAGCAGCAGTTCAATGACTAATGAACCCCTGCCCTGGTGCTGACCAATCAGTGGAGACCACCACTCTGAAAGGACACACCTGGAAAGCTGATGAATATTCTATTGAGGTCCCCCCTCATACTTCCCTTAAAACCCCAGCCTTAAAAGCCTCTCAGAAACCCAGCTCAGCCTTCTCCAGAGCATGCCCAAGCCTTCCCTCTCTCCTTCCCCCAGGCATGTGTATTCTTGTTTTATTTCTCCTAGGCCCCGAGGGCCTTCTTTTACCTCTATAACTTGTTTCCTGAGTCCATACAGCCCAACCGGCTCAATTCTTCCACTGCTCACTTTTTACCTCTGTGACTTTCCAAATAACTTTTGCTTGTTATTTCATTGTCTTGACTCTGAATCCTTTCCTAGCCAGAACTCAAGTACCAAGGTTGCTGAATCATGGTTAAATCCCCGGCAATATTCCTGTGTCATTTTGCCATTAAAAAAATTAGTCCTCAACATCATGAAGTAAAAATTTGTTTCTAAAAATAGGAAAAGTAGCTGATTATTATGATTTTGAGACATTTTAATAATAGACTTATTTTAAAGGCTTATTATAAGCAAATTGTTATTTTTAAATGTTTGATCATTCATTTACAGATATAGATAAATGATGTAAAATATTAATGTTTTTCTGGAATAAAAACTTAATTGTTTTGCCTAATAAAGATAAAGACAACTTAGCTCTTTTATTCAATAATATGAGTTCCACATCATTTTACCAAAATCAGAAATAGAGTGAACTTTCAAAATATGTGCCCTGAAAAAACTCTAAAATATGCCAAAAATGTCATTTTGTGCCCCAAATTTGCACATTGAGCTACTAACTTTCTATTCAAGTCCTCTGAGTTCAAATTCAATATTCTTACCATTAAAATTATTGTTCTTAACCAGATTATTTTTCCAGTAATACAAATGTCTTTGTTAACCACTAGAATTTCCGTAGTCACTAGAACATAAAAAAAAAAAAAAAGCATAGTATTTTCAAAATTGGTCTGAGGAAATAAAGCTCTGTGTTTCACATGCTTTTTTCCCCCTCAACTTTTTATGTATGCCATTCCTGAGATGTTTAGCATGTATCAGTCCCTGGCTGCTCACCTCCACCTTGAAAATGCCACTTTTTTTGGCATGTAAACCATCCCCCTGCACTCGCACATTGAAAAACATTTTGTCTCTTTTTCTCTCTTCCATACTTCATTCCAAAAGAATTTGGAAGCAGCTTTTAAAATGCCACATGGTAAGGAAACTTGACATATGTGTGTGGTTTATGACTTGACTTTTTTAAATGATGAATTTTCATATCAATAGAAGGCATATGGAAATGACAGTGGCCTGTAGGTCTACTTGGAATTTCCTAAAGTAGCTATTATCCAAATAAACCCTCTAACTTTGTTGCACCTGAGGAGAAATATTCACACAATTATCCACTTGGATGAATATTTTTTTGAAAAATCCACTCCCAACAATGGACAAATTAATTAAAGACGCTCTGTTGGTGTGTATGTTTGTGTACATACAGTTTATATATTATTTAATGGTGTGCATATGTCATTAACCTAAATCATGAGGAGAGAGCAATCAAGCAAACCAAAGAAAAGCATTTATTTGGGATTAAAAGAATGGCAATATTTGGTTAACAACCCAGTGTCCCTCTGGGAACAAAAGAGGTTTGTTTAGGCCATTCATAAAGTATCTTAATTGGTGTTGAAAGCAGAAAGCTAACTTGGGCTAATGTGACAGCCTATTGAAGTTATCCCTAAGTAAAAGTCTGTCTCTGTGAGGAAGGGTAGGTGTTTTTGCAGCATTCTGGAATGTTTAGTAGTGTGCTTTTGCCTGTTCAAAAGTTCACATTCTATAAGAATGTGCATAAGACCCATTTCCTTAAAGATCTCCTAGCTCCATTTTAAAGCCTCTTAACATAAGTGACTTCATTTTTTTCCCACATTTCACATTTCGCTGTAATATATTACCTTATCTATTCATGTTTACTTGCATAGTCTCCCTTTTATCTATGTATCTGTCTCACAATTTTGAGAAGCATGAGTGCGTTTTTCT
Organism: Pipistrellus kuhlii; assembly: GCF_014108245.1. Lineage (NCBI taxonomy): Eukaryota > Metazoa > Chordata > Mammalia > Chiroptera > Vespertilionidae > Pipistrellus > Pipistrellus kuhlii. The sequence goes on from NW_023425551.1 coordinate 60,095,257, forward strand.
TCTGTACTTGTCCCTGTGTTCAGCTACTAGTTAAAAGCAAAAATAATCTTAAACTAATGACAATGTTGAAAAGTCAGGTGAAGATTTGAAAATTATATTTAATTAAAAGCTAATTGCTAGGAATAAGGTGAGATATGGATTACTCTACTTATACCTCTGTTTCTCTTCTTATCTATCAGTAAAACCTGGCATTTTAAAGAATTAAAGCTGATAATTGCCAAGATAGCTTGAGGGTGACAATTAGACTATAGGAGAAGAGGAAAATTTCTTTTTTCTTCATAACCTTTGGTATCTTTTTCTATGTCCTGAGCAGTTTTGCATTATTGTTTCCAGCTGTCATTTTGTTGACATTGTTTCATTGAGATATAATTGACATATAACATTATATTAGTTTTGGGGCATACAACATAATGATTTCATATATGTATGCAATGCTAAATGATCACCCACCACAATAAGTCTGGTTATTATCTATCATCATACATAGTTCAATTTTGTTTTCTTTCTTCTCTCCTTGTGATAAGGAAATTTAAGATTTACTCTCTTCTTGAGGGTGGAGGCAGTATAGGGACTGGGAGGGGGGAAAGGGGGAGAAAATGGGAGATATCTGTAATACTGTCAACAATAAAAATATATTTAAAAAAAGATTTACTCTCTTAGCAACTAGCAAATCTGTAATGCAATATCATTAAGTATAGTTACCATGCTATACATACATTACATCCTCATGATTTATTTAACTTATAACTAAGGGCTCATACCTTTTGATTCCTTACACCATTTTTGCCCATCCCCATTCCTTTCCCCTCTGGCAACCACCAGGTTTATGAGCTTCCTTTATGAGTTAAAATGTTCACATATAAAAGAAGAGCAAAGAATTATACTCAAAGATGAAAACTTAAAAGCCTTCTCTGTAAAATCAAAATAAGAAAAACAATTTTTTTTTATCATTATTTCAGTTCATTGTCCGTCCTGATGGTCCTAGGCAATGTAAATGAGTTTAAGAATTAGGAACAAAAAAATTTCATTTCTCACAAGTGATACGGTATTATTAAAAATAGGAAAGTTCAACAAGGTTGTTTAATATATAACACTCAGTTGAATTTCAATATACCAATATAATGAGTTAAATATATAACATTCCAAAAAACTATTTAAAATAGCAATACATTCCTAAGGTTTCTAGAAGTTAACTTAAGAAAATATGCATGGAAACTTTATGAAAAAAGTTATAAAACTATATTAAAAGTGTTTTTAGAAACCCTAGTAAAATGGAGACATCTAATATGCCCATGTACAGGAAGATAAAGGAACACAAAGACACCAATTACTTACATGCTTTTAACAAAATTAATGGAATTCAAATCAATTGTAATAAGAATTTTGAGTAATTCAATAGGATGTTTGTACTTGTAACTGATTCTAATATTCATATCAAAATGCACAGGGCAAATAGTAACACAGTCCTGAGGAAGAAGTATATTCAGGACTTTCCCAGTCCAATGTCAGGACTTACCATATAGCTCTACTATTTAAGTTAGTGTTTGGTGTGAGGTAGACAATTTGTCCAACAAAAATAGGATACTGATCCCAGAAAAAGACCTCATGTACGGGAAGGATAATATGTGACAGAACTAGTAATGCAGATGAGTATAAGAAGGAGCCTCCACATTAAAAGACAAAAGAGGGGGGAAAAGAGTCTACACAGAGTAAATACTAAGCAATTATATCGTAGCAAGTGACAGCAGAAAGTGTTTTTAAGCCAGGAGAGTTGCATGATTTGACTTGTATTTTGAGTTACTTCCTATTTTTGTGGGTGACAAAAGAATTTTCCCACTTTTCATTTGCTGGCAAAAAGGAAATTTCACACACCTATGCTGTGCATCCTTTTTTAAAAAGGCTGTTAATTACTTTCAGGAAAAAAAAAATTAACTATTTGACTAGTTAGTCCTCTTTCAGCTTTCCTTGAAGCTTATGTTCATTATAAGTCTTCTTTGGCTACACTGAAAGTTTCTGTCAATCTTAAACTGCATACACCTGCTTTCTATTTCATTATTATTTTCTAAACTTCCTTTTTCTTGTGCCTTATGCAATTAATACTTGCTCTATGTATTGTTACTGACTTATAGACCATGGAATAATCTGTGAAAAAAAGCAAATATTTCATAATTTACTTTGAAATACGCTTTATTTCTATAATACCATAATATTTACATTGCCATGAACCATTCTATTGAGTATTTTGAGTACTTGAATCCAACAGTCAGAGTAACTATGAAGTAAATCATAAATCTGGGTGTGTGAGATTTGATTTTGAAGTACTCTTCCAAACGGAACAACAGTTTTGTCCACTGTGAACCCATCCCCACAGTCTCAGTGGGAACTGACCCTTTCCTCATCTTAGGTGGAAGGCTCCATTGGTGACCCAGTTTGGGCCACTAAACTGTTAGGAGAGGTTCATTCTGTGACTGGGAAAGTTCTTCCCTCCTCTTTTGAAACTATAGGAAACTGAAGATTGGTCATGAATGAGGAAGTATGGCACTTAAACTACCACTAACCAATATATTAAGTCAGGAATAAAGCAAGTCTCAGATTGAAGCTCACTTTGTGACTAGCAGAATGGAGAGACAGAAGAAGTTTAGATATTTTATGAAAAACCAGCTGACCTTTTGCATACCGGTACATAAACATCCATTTAGAAGCCCACCCTATTCTTGATCTTGTTGCTTATGCCATTAAATTATTTAGTGCTGAAGCTATTTGAAATTGGGCTTTCTGGTTATTTGTATCAAAAACATACAAACTTATTCAAAGGAATAATTATAATATGAGGGCATGCAATCCAATAAATGTCTAAAAACTTTTCATATTATTTAATGTATGTGAAATTCTTGTTGCACCATGCCTTTAATATCAGCATTAAAACTTTACAATAAGAGAATTATTTAAGCGTCAAAATCATTGCAATAGTTTTATCAGATTAATATCAGGTAAGAGACTCCCAACATGTATCTCATCTTTAACATTATTTGATTCTGTAGCTTATTTTTGAGGAGTTATAAGAAAATGGACTATTGTCTCCAGAAGAAATATACTATAAATTCTAATGTCTTGCTGACTGGCCATGATTTCTAATTAAAGTCTCTTTTTTTTTTAAATTTTATTGATTTTCCATAGAGAGGAAGTGAGAGGAGAGGGATAGAGAGCTAGAAACGTCGATGACAGAGAAACATCGACCAGCTGCCTCCTGCACACCCCCCATTGGGGATGTGCCCGCAACCAATGTACACGCCCCCGACCTGAATCAAACCTGGGACCCCTCAGTCCACAGAGGGAAGCTCTATCCACTGAGCCAAACTGGTTTTGGCGTAAAGTATCTTTAATAAAAGCTGTTGAGCTGCTTTAAAAAATAAATTTTATAAGGAAGAAATATCTGTCTTTATCTTAGAACAATTAGAATGTCAGAATTAAAAGCACGTTTTTAATATTTTCAATTTTGGACCTACTTCTCTAATAAAGCACTAGATTTTTAAAAATGCATCCATCCTAGCTGGTTTGGCTCAGTGGATAGAGTATTAGCCTGTGGACTGTAGGTTACCCGGTTTTATTCCAGTCAAGGGCACATGCCCAGATTGTGAACTCAATTCCTAGTGTGGGGTGTGCAGGAATCAGCCAATCAGGATCAATGATTCTTATCATTGATTTTCTCTCTCCCTCTCTGAAATCAACAAGAGGAAGGATATATATATGTGTGTGTGTATATATATATATATATATGTATATATATATACACATACATACATACACACACACACACACACATATTTTTTTTTTTTTTTGTCTACAAAGCACAATTGTTTTCTGGCAGTATTTTGAGCCTTTGTATTTCTGGTTAAAAGGAAAAATTTCTTTGAGATTTAGCTAATTATTTTCTTAGATATTTTTTTACAAGTTTGAAAATTTAGCTTTATTGAAAATTTTATATTAAGAAAAACTCCATATAAAATATAAAATCTATAGAAGTTTTAATGAAAATATTTAAAATTACCTAACCTTGATGAACAGCAAACTAAAAAGCCTTCATGAATTATCTCTTCTATGAATTGTAAAAGAATAAAAACTTTGGAAATTTTCAAGAACAGAGTTAGTGTGTGTAAATATGTGTCACAGGAGGAGCAGAAGGGAGAAAGTGAATGAAAAAAGATACTCAAATCCATTGTTATAGATATATCAACCAGCAGTGGTTAATTATGAGTTCATCAAAGAAAAGTAACATAATAATATAAAATAATTAACACCTTATTCAGAGAAATAAGCTAACTAGGTTTCATTTAACCATATATTTATAAACTTAAGAAATTGTCAAATTATTTTGTTCAAAATATCCCCATATTTTACTTGAAAGATTAAGGCTAATTAAAATGTAATAATTCATAACGTAAATGAAAAAAAGAAAGATGAGAGAGAATTTTCTTTTAATTCAGATAATATAATGTTGTTATAAAAGGATGACAATTCCTTTACTTCCAATAATGTCTATCAATGTTGAATAGCAACTCAATCAAATTTACAATGACATAAAACATAACATTGTACCAACATTTATAGATTCAGTGAATTACACTTTGATAACTGTTCCTGTTTCTGTTGACTTATAACAGCGTTTTTCAACCGCTGTTCCGCGGCACACTAGTATGCCGCGAGATGTTGCCTGGTGTGCCGTAGGTGCAGACAAGACAAGAATTTTATAATTTTTCACTATTTTGTTTACTTAATATTTCATAATAAAGTAATTATAAAATACTTTCTTTGTGTTTATTTGATTCCTATTCAAGAGAATTACTTTATATATAGTCAATATAGGCACAGAGTTAAATTTTTTAACATTTTCTAATGGTGGTGTGCCTCGTGATTTTTTTCATGAAACAAGTGTGCCTTTGCCCAAAAAAGGTTGAAAAACACTGACTTATAACATAAAATCTAAGTAAAATCACTATTGAAGGTTAATCATTTGGTCATCCCTGTCTTCCACTGAAATTTGATTATGAAGCCCCCAATATACAGAAATATTACAAGTCACTGTAACTAAGGCAAAGGAAATAGGTGCCTAGGCTTGCAATAGTCAGGAAAGAGTCGGATTTCAGCCATTTCAGAAAACCGTAAGCTAATATTAATAATGTGACACCCAACTATTGAACATTCTATATCAACCTAAATTACTTTTCTTTCTTTTCTTTTTTTCAGATTCTACAGGTTTCAGTTGTGTTTGTTATTATGGATGTTCCTTTCTAGAATTTCAGAATATATTTTTAAGTCCACAAAATAACATCTCCCTAAAATTTCAGACCTTCAGAACCCATGGCCTTCTGATCTACATCAAGCAAGACTCAAATTTAGTAAATGGATTTTTTATTCAATTATTTATTGAAAATGGTACTTTACAGGTAAGCCATTAAATTTATTTAATTTAGAGCAAATTTTAGAAATTTATTGTAATTTTTTTCTTTAAATGCTCATCTTTCTAAAGTGGGGTAACTCATATACATAAATAACTGGTATCAGATCATAGAAATTAAATGGATATAAAAGATTTGTAGTAGCAACGTTTTTATTAATTTATTTTTTCATTAAACATTTATCTGTTATCATTTACTTTGCTAGGTTCTAAAGATTCAATGGTAAATAAAACACATATCATTCTCCTTATATTGCTTCCAATTCATTACAAATAATGATAACAAATGGAACCAGGGCAAGAAAATATAATTATGTAATGAATAAGATACTAGAATAAGTCATCAAACATCAGTCAGACCTTCTGAGATACACTTTGCTGATCCCTGGTCTACCACATTTTTTCTTAATTAAGACCAGAAATTCCCCTTAGTCTTATAATGAGGAGGGGGGAAAAATACAGAGACAAAATGTAAGCAATTACAAAGCAAAGATAATATTGAGCATTGGTCATGTTCAGAATGTTTTCTCAGCACATTTTCTGCTGCTAACTCAACTGCCATAACTAAGTGTATAACTCAGTTAATTACTCTCACCACTGTGGACATCTCCAATCAGAGACATTATGAGGAATGTCCAGAGACTTGTTGGAGCTGCGGTGAAAATATTTTATGAAATAGTGGATTAGGAAACTTCTTTCACTTTCACATGGATAAAAATAACTTCATGATAGGTTGAACCAAGACATTTAAGAATTGTAAAATGTAAAGGATAAAAAGAGGTGTAGAATTTTTCATTAGCTTTTATGACAAAGAAATGATCTATGTATTGACATGTCTGTAATAGTGACTATTGTTTACTGAATTGCAATTATGTATCAGGCTTCATCATAAGAAAATTTAGTAAGAACATGGACTCTGGAACTAGACTGTCTGAAGTTTGAATTCCAGTTCTGCCCCTTAAGAGCTTTGAGACCTGCAAAACACTTAAGGACCTTCTGGTTAAATTTACTCACTTAAATTTACAAGTGAAGTTAATACAAGTCATTGTGAGGTTTAAATTAGTAGTAAGTAAATAGATATCATGAAGCAAATGCAATACAGTGAATAAATAAGTGTGGCATATAAACATGTAGAACAATGCATGTGGCATGTTAAATGTGTCACAAGGTTGCTGTGGACAAACTAAGGCTCTCAGAGAGTTTTGTATTATTACACATGCTCTTCAATCAGTTTTTTAAAAAAATATATATTTCTTTATTGATTTCAGAGAGGAAGGGAGAGGGGGTGGGAGATAGAAACATCAATGATGAGAGAGAATCACTGATCAGCTTCCTCCTGCATGTCCCTTACTGGGGATGGAGCCTTCAACCCGGGCATGTGCCCTTAGCTGGAATGGAACCTGGGACCTTTCAGTCCACAGCCGATGCTCTATCCACTGAGCAAAACCAGCTAGGGCTCTTCAATCTTTTTTAAAGACAATAGATCAATAATTTTTACTCTATTGTATCAATATGAAATCCATGTTCTTTCCACTCACATCACTGCTTTCTTATAATTTGAAGGAAATTTCAGCATTATTTTATCTTTATGATTTTAAAATCTTCCTTGTTTCCCTATGATTTGCCAGACTATCCTCCAATTTTCTCATCTACTTTAAAAGTATAATCATATGAGGAATATATTTACATTACAATTTTAACCAAAAAAACATATTTGTTGTTAAACTTTTACAATGAACATAATTTAAGACCTATTCAAATTCTATACATGCAGAATTGTTAGTCAAATAAATTTTAGAAAATTTAAGCTTTAAAGTTTTATCAAACTTAATTTTTTAAAAATATTTTATTGTCTCTTTCCAATAACAAGGAGGTAAGTAGATACATCTAAAGTTGGGACTCAAATATCAGCCCCCCAATGCATTAGCTGTGTCACAGATTACACTGTCTCCCTGGCTGAGGGCAAATCACCTATTTCTGCCTCTGTTTGGTGGAAATCATAAAAGGATAATTCCTAATTTATATATTTTTGTTTGGTTTTACTTTTGTTTTGTAAGGAAATGATCATTTGACACTTGTAAAGTGCTTTAAAAATCCATGATAACAGTCATCAGTCAATAGCAGCAAATCTGCTTCTTATACAATTATAAATGAGCTGTTTATAAGAGAAACTATAAGTAAAATTAATAGAATTGCCCATTAAAATTTTATGTATGTTTAACTTTGACACCCCTAAAGATAATAGAAATTAATATCTTAGTAGTACCTGAGAAATAATTTTTTAAGTATTTTAGCAAATCGAGACTACTCTTCCCACAAGCATGCACTGTTCGTTAGCACATCATTATTTAAGCTTTAAAACTCTTAACCAACAACAAACCTTTCTAGGTGTTATACATAAGAAACAGATAAATTATCCTCTGTGGTATCAAAAATATTAAATGTATTCTTTAGTAACTTTAGTTGTATCCTGGAAAGCAGGGTAAAAATTCAGTAAATAAACACTGAATTTTACTTAGTTTCACATGGCTTGAGAAAAATCTGTAGCCAAATATTATGCAACTTATTTTCCTTCCAAGTGCATGGAGATGTATTTATTTTTTAAATCTCAGTACTGTTTAAAGTATTTCGTAAAGTGAACCTGGAGCAGATAATATTATAAAGGAAAGAAACCTTTTGCAATGCCCAAATATCATTAAAAGATAAAATACATGACATTATGTTTCCTTTTGGGCTACATTTGGGAATATTTAAATATATCAGTTTAATATAGCTGGATGCATAGGAGTTATAAAACACTTTGCCCCACTGTTTTTCTTTAACTTATATGTGGATTACAGATATCCTACAGATATGATAAAGACTATAAAGCCTTTTTTTGGGGAAAAATAGCCACAATATAACTGGTATATATCCAGGCACATTCTTTTAAGAGGATAAATAGGAAGTGCAGCCCACTCCTGAGATTCCCAGAAATGTCTAGTCAAACATACGAGTTATAGACATAATTTGCCCCTTTTAAACTATAACTCAACAAGAGGCCTGGTGCATGAAAACTCATGCACTGGAGGGGGTTCCCTCAGCCTGGCCTGCCCGCTCTCACAGACCAGGAGCCCACCAGGAGGCAACTTGGCAATTGGGAAGGCGATACCCCATCATACCTCTGTTGCTGCCACTGCCGGCAGTGCAAGCCTTGGCCGTCTCTGGTTAGGTGAGCCTCGGACATCATCTGATTCTTGCCTGCACCTCAGGCTGGCCCTGGGCAGCTGGGGGAATAAAGAGTCTGGGAGACTCGAGAGGCAGGTGTGCAGAGCTGAGGGGACTGGGTGCAGGCATCTTTTGGCTGTGGGTGCCACTTTCTCTGAGGGTGAAATATTCAATTAGCATTTCCCCTCCTTATTGGCTATAGGCGCCACCATTTTTGCGACAGCTTGAGGGTCAATTAGCATATTCCCTCTTTATTAGATAGGATTAGCCCAATTAGCAATAATCCTACAAATGGCCATGGGTATCCTTAAGCTTTGGAAAGCTTAGAGTGTATGGTTAACTTTCATAATCTTTTAAGTTTCCCTTCCTGTGATGTTAACATCACCAACTATAATGTATTCACTGGTCTTACACATTGATGGAAAATTGCCAAAACCTGTTCCCTGGTGACAGAAGAAGCAGCCTTCCTCAACTATAATAGGTTCACCCAAATATTGGAAAAGAAACCAGAAGTGTGTGTGTAAGGGGGAGGGTGCACACACATGTGCATATGTGTGTATACATGTATGGTGTATATATGTATGCAATAGTTATACATTTATGTCTCTTAATCCTAGCCCTTATTAGCTGTATAACCTTGAGCTGTCACTTCTCTTCAAGTTTCAGACTTCTTGGCTAACACAATAAGAAAAATTATTGGTGAATTGTAAAGTCTAATGCAAGCATATGATGTTAGTTTCACACAGGAAAACTGAGGAAAACCTTTTTTTCCCACATAGTACTACTTTTTCTGTGCTGGTGAAGCAAAATTGGAAAGCGTTAACACTACTATTAAAGTAGATGATGGGCAATGGCATTCACTGCTTATCAGGTAAGATATTTTCTCTCCCAGTTAATCTTTTAAGTAGCAAAGACATTCGCTGAGTATTGTTCTTGCCATTTGAAAGTAGAGATTACCCTGATTAGTATTCACATGCACTTGTATGTGAATTAATGTTTATCAACCCATTCTGCCTTTTCTATGCGCCCTTAAAATAGTACTGGGGGAAAATGTTATAAGGATTACATTATCAACAAACTTACATAAGCAGATTATAAAAAGCCATAAAAGCCTCATCTTATTTTCTTCTTATAAGAATCATGAAAAAAAAACATTATTTTTTATATCAAAATAAAATATATTTACATTAGAAAATTTGGAATATCCAGAAAAACCATAAAGTGGACAATTAAAATGATCCATTATACCATACTCAAAATAGAAACATTGACATATTATATTCCCAAAGGCAGTGTTTAAAGGTGAATCTATTCCAAAACCCTCACAAACACCAGGTATCATTCTGCCAATCTGATAAGTGAAAATGACATTTGCCCTTAATTTGCCTTCTTCAAATTTAGTAAGGTTTAAATTTTAATATAGATTTAGTGTCATTGTGTTTTGTGTTTTGCCTCTTCCACCTTTAAGTGATGCTTTAAAACACCTCCATCCTTATCTAATATGTAGACTGAAGTAATTCATTTGGTTATGACAATATATTATAATAAAAATTGTTATCTACTTAACATCAATAAAGAAGAAAGTAAAGAGGCCAAAATGGAAACCGGGAAAAGAAGTTAAAGAAAAGGTTTTAAGGAAATTCTACCTTCCTTAGACCTGAACGACCTAAATTCTATTGTCTAAAGTACATATTCTTAAGGAAATTGACAAAACACAGACACACACACACACACACACACACACACACACACACACACACACAAAGTCTATTATCAACAAAATTGAGGAAAGGCTACATACGTGACACTCCTGACTAGTCACAATGCGCATGAGCATTTTAAGATCTCTGTAATCCTGTTTACTAAAGTCTCACATGCTTTGCTTAACTCAAGACATAGACACAGAACCCTCAACATTTATTTGCTTAGCATTTTCACCTCACAAGTAACTATTGTTGGGGGCATTGCACTATGGGAAATGCTATCTGCCTAGGTAACGATGTCTCTCCTCAGACACTGCCACTGTCTTGGGGGGAAGCAGATGTCTGAGCACGGGGGCAGCAGTAGGACTCATGTCACAAAAGACATTTTGGCTCCTCCAGGAAACTAAAAGACAAATGATGGGAGAGGCAGAGGATGCACCAGGAGAAGCTGTCTGGCCTGGGGTATGTTGGAAAAGGCTTAAAAAACAAATGAGAGCACAGCAATTGTAGTTACAGTTTATTGCACAACTTTGTGGCCCTTGGTAATTATATTACATCTATGAATTTTTTGTTTCAAAATGCAAATTTAATTATTAACCAAATTCCCAGGTGCAAAACTGAAAGGTAAAGAGATTAAATACTGATAATAACATAGTTAAAAAATAACATTGTTAGCACAGTTTGGCTACTCTTATTCCAAAATCTATGAATAACTTTTAAGTCATGTGCCTTCTGACAAATTATAGAAAATATAATTTGATTTCTTATTTTCTACTCTTTTGAAAGAACCGCTGAATGTTCACAATAAACACAATAATTATAAATTAATTGCCCAGTTAAAAAAAAAAAAAAAACTAGCAGCAGCAAGAACAAAATTAACACACATTAATTAACCACCATGTGCTAGATGCTTTACAAACACATAATTGTATCTAATCATCAGAAAACTCATAATGCCCTAATGCCCATTGCCGTGATTAGGCTGGGCTGCTGTCACAACCTACCACAGACTATGTGGCTGAAACAACAGGAATTTAGTCTAAGGTGAAGGCATTGGCAGGGTGGTTTTTTCTGAGGCCTCTCTCTTTGGCTTGTAGATGACTGTGTTTTCCCTGTGTCTTCACATAATATTCCTCAATGTGTATTCATGTCCTGTTTCTTTCTTATAGGGACATCAATCATGTTGGATGAGTGTTTATTCACCTAATGACCTCATTTTACTTATTCCTTTGAATGCTTTGTCTTCAACACAGCCACATTCTGAAGTACTAAGGGTTTATACTTCAACATATCAATTTTGGGGAGACATAATTCAGTCCAAAACACTCATTTTGCATATTTGGAAGCTGAGACTAGGAGAAAGGAGACATCTTTCTTGTTAACCTGTGGGAGGGCAAGGTCAGAACGCAGATCTTCTGCCCCTGACTTGGAAATCTTATCTACTATAACGTGCCTATTCCGTGTTTCAAAAATGACAACATAGTATGTAAAGTGTTCTTAAAAGAAACATTAAATGTGAAACATTTAAAAAAATCTCAAGAATACCTATTTTTCACTATCCTCATTACATGTTACTTTTAAGGATACTTAACAAAAAAATATCGCTCTAATTGGTTTAGTTCAGTGGATAGAGCTTTGGCCTGCGGACTGAAGAGTCCCAGGTTGGATTCCAGTCAAGGGCATGTACCTTGGTTGCGGGCACAGTCCTCAGAAGGAATAAATTCTGCCAATACCTTGATCTTGAACCTCTATCTTGCAAAATTGTGAGTCAGGCAATACATTCTATTTCCTTAAGCTGCCCATTTTGTGGGACATTGCTGAGGCAGTCCTAGAAAACCCATACCTGTTCTCCTGTCCTCTGGCTTCCGGTGGGGTTCAGTCATCGGCAAACACTAGCGGGGACTCCAAGGGCAAAGCAAATTATGTCAGGATTTTTACAAACAATAAGCAAACGGTGTTCCCTTGGCCTTGTCAGGTATCCCAGAGGCCGACTCAGTCCCTCTAGGCGATGTCTAGGCTCTTGACAGATGGCCCTTTCTCCCAACTTCTGATAACGTTTTTCTTCCTAGAAGCCTGTACATGTAAAAATGGTATCAGAGTACTTATTTTGTGTTCCTAGAACATTACATTTTCCCATGTGGCTTTCCTACCATCTGGCCATATATTTGTAAAGTCAAGCTTGTTCAAGTTAAGTTAGATGAAATGTGCCATGTGTTTGGGGCTGAAAACATGAGTCTCCTCCAAGTCCGCATGGCAGAGCATGAGTGGATGATTCAATGGGGCAGGCTGAGAAGTGGCCCACCTCACTTCTCATGGCATTCTGTTGGCCAGAACTTAATCATGTGCACACACCTAATGGCAAAGGAGGCTGGGAAAGTTTTTTTTTTGTTTTTTTTTTTTTTTAGCTTTGCACCTAGGAAGAAAAGAGAACAACCAAAACAATGTTGAATAGACAAGTATTTCTACAAGAGAAAAAAGATAAATGTCTGTGTTTGGAGATAAAGACAAAAATAATCAGTAAACACTTTATAACTCTTAATAGTTTAATTTAAACCATAGTATTTATATGTATTTTAATCTTGGCTCTGAATGGATTATTGAACTGCTTCTAAGAAGAAAATAGAAATTAATATATATATATAATATTTACTTAAGTATTTATAACTTGCTCAAAAATTCATGTAATATCAAATTATATGATATAAATAATTTCTTTGTTTTGTCCTTTTTCTATGACTTAAATTATCCCAACAGATAACTGTATTACTTTAAGTAGGGTGCACAGTGCTTAAGAATGACAAATTATTTCCCCTTAACACTATAAACCATAAACTTTTTATCTCTTTGAGTGGTAGAAAATATTAAAATGCAGCAGATTGCATATTTAAAACACAGAGCAGTCTGAAAGAAAAATTATATATATTATTTTATATATGCTCACATATACACACAAAGAAATTGTTTTATATATGTTATCTAATTGTCTCTGCTCATAAGTACATATGAACAGAGACAATTAGAATATTGCTACAGTAGTATCAAAGTTTTACACTTCTTTCGAAGGTATTATTAATAAAGCCGAGGACTTGATATGTGTCAAGCAGAGCAGGACTGCTTTGACTCAGAGTGCTGGAAAATCAGTGAGGTGGAAAAGGAAAGAAAGAAACCATTTAACCACTTTCTAAAAAAAAATGAAGGTTTCTTTTCTCTAATGAAATGTGCACATTATTGCATTAATCTTTTTATTAACAACCGTCAGTAGTGTCAAGAAAAACATGCCAATGGAATAATAATTTTACTTCAACTTGAACAAAATAAAGAATGAACAATTGATTTTGACTCTAAAATGATACTTATAGAAGCAGCAAAATATCCTTCTGTCATAAACCTCCTTTTTTATTTTTTACTGCCCTCCCAATAGTATATATTCAGTCAACACAAAACAGTGAATAGGAGTGAAATTTTGTCATGTAAGTTTGGAAAATAGACTTCTAAAATATAATATACTTAGGTCATTTAATCCAATTGGTAATTAAGCATTTTTACAGTTAGAATTTAAATTTAATTTATACAAATACTCCAATAAATTGAATACCAGTTGCCTTTTAAAAACTATTTTAAAACACAAGTTAAAATAATTATACATTTAGCCCTAACCAGTTTGGCTCAGTGGATAGAGCATTGGCCTGCAGACTCAAGGGTCCCAAGTGTGATTCCTGTCAAGGGCATGTGCCTTGATTGCAGGCACATCCCCACTGGGAGGTGTGCAGGAGGCAGCTGATTGATGTGTCTCTCTCTCATCTATGTTTCTAACTATCCCTCTCCCTTTCTGTAAAAAATCTATAAAATATATTTTAAAAAATAATAATTATACATTTAAAAGTTGGATATTTTTCATTATTTTATTTGAACATATGTAAACATTAAGTATTACAAAATTACTGAAATTAATGTCAGAGAAAATTACTGCCAATGTGCATACTGTTAGTCAAAGCAGAGGAAAACAGAACTAGTTTTAGTTGTATTTAATATGGCCATTAAACATCAGAATTTTGCATATTTTTTCCCTTAAACTTGGCTGTAGTCTTTACTCTATGGAAATTAAGACTAAAACTCTACAGCTGATATTCAGCCTGAAGTCAGCTGAACTTTTAGTCTTTGGGAATACCTCAGTGATATCAGCAGAAGGTTCAGACATCACCATAAGCAGCATTCAGCAACTATGTACATGTCCATTTATGGGGAAGCTATCTTATCCAGGTATTTTACTATACTTCCAGGATCTAAAAACAAAATGCAGAAAATACAAAAGTATTAGTTCTTCCCGTTCAATATATGTATACTAGAGGCTCAGTGCACAAAATTTGTGCATGACAGTGGGGTTCCCCTCAGCCCAGCCTTCAACCTCTCCAATCTGGGACCCTCAGGGGATGTCTGACTCACAGTCCTGGACCACTGGCTCTAATCACTCATCTGCCTGCCTGCCTGGTCACCCCTAACTTCCCCCCTGCCAGCCTGATCATTCCTCACTGCCTCTAGGTGATGGCCTAATCACCTCTTACTGACCCCCTTGCTGGCCTGGTTGCCAACTGCCCCCCTCTACTGGGCTGCCCCCCTTCCAGTTGATCACCCCCAAGTGCCCCTCTGCTGACTTAGTTGTCCCTCGTGCCCCTCCCCCCATGGGCCTGGTCATCCCACACAGCCTGCTGTTCAGTCCTTTGGTCGTCCCTCACTAACCCCCCTGCAGGCCTTGTTGACCCATGCAGCCTGCTGTTCCATGGTAACTGTTATATTGCAAAGCATTCTAATTAGAAGCGTGGTGCCCCTCCAAAAGGGTCTTCACAGTTCATTTGCTAGAGCCTGCGTGGCACAATGTGGTCTGTCTATAATTTAGATTGTACACATGAATCGCTCCCCAAGTCAACATTCTCTAAATGTATCAGCTATCTGCTGCCTTGGCTTACTCTGTGTATGACCTTGTCATTTGCTTTAATTGTTAAAGCCTCATTGATCACCACATGTCATTAGAAATGAATGCATTAAGGCTGCTTCCATAGAGTCAGTAGCAGAAAAATTCTAGGAACCATTGCAATGTTAATTCCTCAATAATCCTGTCCAAGGTGTTTATTTCTATGAGAACAAATCATTAATGACTAATTATGCTTCTGTGAAGAAACACTATGCTAATGAATTTGACTAAATTTAAGGTACAAAAAAAAAAAAAAGACTAAATAACTAAGCCCTAGAAATACCAGAGTGAAGCAGAGCTGCAGACTTCCACTTGTTAAATGTGGACAGCCACGGCATGGTAAGTTGCTTACAGGGAAATAGAGAAAGTTGATGAGAAAATTCCCTAAGTGAGAAGGGAAGGATTCAAGAGTGATAGGGTGATACCTCTTGCTACTTGAAAAGCTGGCCAACCACTATCCAAGGCCAAGTCCTCCATTTGTACTCTTATCTCCTTCACCTTGCATTATCCATCTTTCTCTCCTGGCTGGATCATTCTCTGGAAAAAAAAGAAAAAAGAAAAAAAAGGATTTGATACCCCTGCTGTGCTGCAACCTAATATCCTTCCAGATTGTCTATTACTTTTATTCTGCTCCTCTTCACAGCTGAACATCTCAAAAGTGTCCTACATGTGGGGATTTCAATTTTGTTACCTAATATTTATTCTTCAATCCAATATAATCTAGCTTCCATCGGCTCATAATCAACACAGCTTTTGTTGACATCAGCTATATCTAGGGAGTTTTTTCATGCAAACTAAAAATCTTTTTAAAGTGAAAAATGGTGCTGTTAATTATTACATCAGGACAACCAGTGTAAACAGGTACTATTCATGCAGAGCAAGAAGGTGGTCACCCTATGAGACCTTCCTGTTGGGAAAGTCGAATGACACTTTTCTGTCTTCATTGTAATAAGCCTTTCAGGGAAAACACTCTATCTTTTTAAGTCATTTTCTCTTTCTGCTTTGAGAAGAGTAAATTTCTGGTATTCCTCCTATCTC
Organism: Pipistrellus kuhlii; assembly: GCF_014108245.1. Taxonomy (NCBI): domain Eukaryota; kingdom Metazoa; phylum Chordata; class Mammalia; order Chiroptera; family Vespertilionidae; genus Pipistrellus; species Pipistrellus kuhlii. The sequence continues at coordinate 60,111,629 of NW_023425551.1, forward strand.
AGTGACCAGTTTTTCTTTCTATTCTTAGATCTGTCCCACTTTTGAACTTTCTTCTGAATTCCAAACTCATATATTCAAATATCATATTTTTAAATATCTTCGTTTGACAGACTCATTTATATTCTAAACGTAGCACCTCCAAAATAAAATTCCTGGTTTCCCATCCCTATCAAATAACCTCATATCTCTGTACACCTCCCCCACATACAGCTCCTGTCCCAGGAAATAACTGCCATCTACCAATGTACTGAGAGTAATTTTTTACTCCTGTTATCATTTTATTCTTTACCTCCAAGCCCTATCAAAAATTACTTTCCAAACTTTCATTGCTTTTAATTGAATTTATAAGGATGACATTGGTTAATAAAATTATATAGGTTTCAGTTGTACAATTCTATAATACACCAGCTGTATATTGTACTGTGTTAACCACCTCAAGTCTCCTCCCATCACCATCTATCATCCCTTTACCCAATTCTACCTGACCCACCCCTTTCCCAATACTGTAGTTTGTGCCTGAGTTCTGTGTGTGTGTGTGTGTGTGTGTGTGTGTGTGTGTGTGTGTGTGTGTGTTTGCTTAATTCCCTGGCCTCTTTCACCCAGCCCCCCAACTTTCCTCCATTCTCTCTGTGGTCAGTCTATTCTCTATATTTATTATTCTGTTTCTATTTTGTTTGTTAGTTTATTTTGTTCATTAGATTCTACGTGTAAGAGAAAGTGCTTTTGTCTTTCTCTTACTGACTTATTTCACTTAGCATAAAAATAATTCATTTTAATTTTTTAAAATATATTTTTATTGATTTTTTACAGAGAGGAAGGTAGAGGGATAGAGAGTTAGAAACATCAATGAGAGAGAGACATTGATCAGTTGCCTCCTGCACACCCCCTACATGCCCTTGACCAGAATTGAACCTGGGGCCTTTCAGTCCACAGGTCGATGCTCTATCCACTGAGCCAAACCAGTTTCGGCAAGAATTCACTTTTAAATTAAATGTATTAGGGTGACATTGCTTAATAACATTCTATAGGTTTCAAGTATGCAACTCTATGACTCATCATCTGTATATTGGTTTGTGTTCCCACCACTCAACATCAAACCTTCTGCTGTCACCATACTTTTGACCTCCTTTACCCTTTAGAACACTCCTTCCCCTCTTCCCTCTGGTATTCACCCACCATACTGTTGTCTGTGTCTATGAGTTTTTGTTAGTTTTGTTGTTCATTTGTTGCTTTCAGTTGTATATCATACTAGAGGCCTGGTTCGTAAAATTTATGCACCAGGGTGTGTGCGGGGGGGTGGGGGGTGTTTCCTTAGCTCAGCCTGCACCCTCTCACAGTCTGGGACCCCTGGGGGGATGTAGCAGTGTGCCAAGTGGCAGGAAGTCAGGGAGGAATCTGAAGCAGGGCTGGTCATCACTCGTGCTCATTCCGGCCTGCTGTTCCTGCTGCAGTGGAGTCGGGAGAGGCTCCTGCTGTGGCAGTTTCACTTGCCAGCCATAAGCCCAGCTTCTGTCTGAGTGGCACTCCCCCTGTAGCAGTGCACTGACCACCAGGGGATAGCTCCAACGTTAAGCATCTGCCCCCTGGTGATCAATACACATCATAGCGATTGGTCATTCTGCCATAATGGTCACTTAGGGTTTTATTATATTCGCTAGAGGCTGGCCAGTGGGGTCCCTTGGCCTGGCCTGTGGGGTATGGCCAAAACCGGCTCTCTGACATCCTCCAAGGGGTCCTGGATTGTGAGAAGGCACAGGAGATTGGGGTACATGATTGGAGCTGAGGAGGGATGTGGGAGGTTGGCCAGCTGGGGAGGGATCAAGGGAGGGTTCCAGGGCATGTGTGGCCTGTCTTGCTCAGTCCTGTTCAGCTGGACCCCAGCAGCAAGCTAACAAACCTGTTGGAGCATTTTCCCCCTTGTGGTCAGTGCACGTCATAGCAAGTGGTTGAGCAGCCATAGCATATCATTAGCATGTTACGCTTTGATTGCTTTAGTGGTCAACCAGTTGACCAGACACTTAGCATTTTAGGCTTTTATTATATAGGAATATGAATGAAATCATTTGGTTCTTAGCTTTTTCTGTCTGACATATTTTTCTTAGCATGATATTATCAATATCCATCCATGTTGTTGCAAATGGCAGTATTTCATCTTTTTTATTGTTTTAATTTTATTGATTTTAGAGAGGAAAGAGAGAGAAAGAAACATCAATAATGAAAATCATTGATTGGCTGCCGCCTGCATGCCCTCTACTGGGGATAGAGCCTGGAACTCGAGCATCTGCTCTTGACTGGAATCAAATACGGGACCCTTTATTCTGTAGGCTAGGGGTGTCGAACTCAATCAGAGAAGGGGCCAAAATCTAAAATCCAGCCTAAATTGTGGGCCGAATGGTTTACTGAACAGTCATAAACTGTCATTGTGATGGAAACACAACGGAGTGCAGTGATGACAGCGCGGTGCGGGCCACATTGCAAGGCCTGGCGGGACGGATTTGGCCCGCGGGCCTTGTGTTTGACACATGTGCTCTAGGCCAATGCTCAATCCATTGAGCCAAACCAACTAGGGCTCATCGTTTCTTATGGCTCAGTAGTATTCCATTGTATGTATGCACCACATGGTACACTTGGTTAGAATGACATACTTCTACCACAAAATGTCATCTTATAACTGTTCACTTTTTTCTTATCTCCTCTGCAACTCTCCTGTCCAAGTCTCCATCATTTTTTATAGCAGTTCTCCATTGCCTGCTACTTTGGCAAGGGTGAGTTAAAGTGTATTACATCAAATCACTTATCTGAAGGATTTTCAGTGGTTTACCTTACTCTTCTTGCCATTGTTAACAAAGCCCTGCCCTATTGGGCTCCTGCATTTTCTTCTACCTCAGTTAAAACCAACCTTCCTCTCCTGTCCATGGTCCATTCACTGTGACATCCTATCACTCCTAGAACTCTCTAAAAAGCTTTTCTACTTTATGGCCTTTAATTTTATTGTTCTTCTAACAGGACTATTGTGTCCTGCCTTTTAGTCTTTTTCTTTCCTCCTTTCCTCATGTTGTTCCTCCCATGCATCCTTCTTCTTATTCAAGTTTCAGATTAAAAGTAATCTCTTTGATAAACTCTCCTGAATTTCCTAAACCTTTTCACATAAGTTTTACATGTCATAGCACCCATTTTTATTATGTAGTTACTTGTTTAACCCATTGATTTTCTATATTTCTAACTAGACTTTAAGATTCATGGGTTCAGGGACCTGTCTGTCTTATTCCCTGGTGACTACTGGTACATCACTAGCACCCAGCACAGTAACTAGAATATAAGTAGTCAATTAATAAAGCATTATTAAATTATGAGTGAAAGGGAGAGGTTAAACTTTACTTCATATCTCAAATGTTCTCAGGTATTGAAGAGCAGAGAAAATTACCAGGTAAGGGAAGAAATTGTAGAGTGGACCATGTCTTTCATCTTAGGACAAAGCAGGGTTTATAGGGAAATAAAACAGAAGTAGTTTGGAGCTGCTATAGAAATCAGGAATCCTAATTGAGTAGGGTCTTTTGGCTTTCCAACCACCTAGACTCAGTCCCGAATTTTTTCTCTAGAGTTACATGACACTATTTGAATATCTACACTAATCTTATTACAACCTTAGGCATTTAATAAAGTATAAATAATTATATATAATCATTATTTTGAGACTCTTGTTTTTCCTCCAAATATCCTAAAGTATAACCTGTTTCTAACAGATGCTTATGAAGTTTACTAGATGTTCTTGTATCTGTGTGCATGTTTGATTTAGTTGTAAACTCCCAACAACATGAAAATAGAATTGATTTAGCTAAGTTATTACTGTGCTTATTTTAAATAGACAAAGTCATTAACTTGCCTTAACTTTGAGTCAGACTTCATCTTGCATTATTTTAGAGTTGAAGTATATGTTAATTATTGAAGACCTCTCATTAAAACAGAAACTTAATTTTATTCAAATGGTTGAAATTTTTTATGATAGCATTTAAAAGAAATACAGAATGGAAGGCCAATTAATACTAAAATTAATATTTTCTTCCATAAAATTATAGCACTGAAATTAATTGAAAGTGATTTTGGTCATATTGAGTGTATTTTAAGTAACTAAAGTAGCACCACCCATTCAGAACTAAACAAAGTTTGTCATTAGTAATCTCACTGGTGACTCTATAGAACTTGTTTGCTTAGCCGAACTATTAAAGAAGCCAGTTCTTCTGTTGGCATTATCATGTCACTCCAAGAGGCATGGCAGTTCTTATTATCTAAGGAAATGCTACCTCCCACATTTCTGTCAGTATTTAAGACTAATTAGAAATGTTGTGATAGAGCATAAACTTAGAGTTAAAATGTTTAGCTGTCTGAATTTGGAATGGGCATTGATTTTACAGCTAGGGAATTAATTTGCTTGACACTCAGGATTTTATTGCTACAGATTGATATGGAGAGCATATGACAAGCTACTTGACATGAAAGTGGTTATACAATTGGATCAACATCCTTTTTAATCAGCTTTTATATCAATAATGATTAATTGATGCAGAGAAAATATCCTAAAATTAAAGGCAGAGCACTTTGATAGTGGTAACTTTGTTTATTAATTTTTATATTCTCAAGGTTTAACAAATTGCTTTTCATAAAAATTAATAAATGTTAATTATGTAATTGATTGATTAAAAGAATAAAATATTTTCAAATTAGGCATTTGACATTTTCAGAACCAAATTATTTTTTTAAATAATGAAAGAAAATAAAGCACTTTATATGCATATAGTTCTAATAGCAAAGTATACTTTTTAGAAAACAGTTATAAAATGTTGTCTATCCAAATGTAAAATGAACTGTTTATTAGGTACATTACTATTCTGGAGAAAAAAAACCTACACTACAAGTGAAAGTAATGGGTGCTCACAGACAGGAATATTAAACTGAGCAGTAACACAATGTGAACATAGATATTGTCTTCATAATTATTAACCTCTTGCTCCTTCATTGTAAGAACAATTAAGCACAAATTTATTAATAAGGTTTAATTGCATTAATGTGATGATAATCATCATGTGAGCATTAGCCTCTAATAATTCTTTTAAATAAAAAGCAAAGCAGGAATCAAAGACACCACTAAGAAAATAGTTTGCACTCAATTAGTTGCATCTTCACAGCACAATGGAAAGATGTCCTTCTCTCCGGCTCCTGTTGATCAAGTACTCCCAGGTCACAAGAGACAAAGTAGTCTACTTCCTCGGCAGATAGAGAACACAATATGGTCCCCCTACCAAAGAGCAGCTGTTTATCCACCTTCAGAGCGGGGCAGGCCCCCACTCTGTTTGTCTAACTGCTATTGGATTGCCTGTTCCCAAAACAAGAAAGTCTTTTATTCAAAGGGTGCACTACTTATTCTCTTTATTGGAAAAGTCTGTTTCTATTTTATGCCTGATTTTGCTGTAAGGTGCTGTCCTATTCAATGTCTCCCTGGCCCCTAAGTCCCAGCTCAATGTTAAGATCAAGAAATGTTTCCAGATGTTGTCAAATGTTCCTGGGAAGCAGGGAGGGCAAAATCACACTACTACTTACACACACACACACACACACACACACACACACACACACACAGAGTTTCTGAACTATTTAATAACTCTTCTTAGCAAATAATTAACCTGTGTATTTCCAATGTTTTTGAAGAGTAAATAGTATATTGATTAGATTAGAATTTAGAAAGTGGGTTATCATTAAATGTCTCATAAGTCAAAGGCACAGTTATACTTGTCAGCATGACCTGACTAAAATGATTACCTTAATTTAAAACATATTCTATTTAAGGCAAAATAGCACCTACCTATTTTTGCCTGAGTCTTTAAAACAATTAAACTGATGAAACATAGTAATGTCCCAAATTGTCCTTCCTCTCAACCACAGCCGCTTACAATATAATAGCATAGAGAGAGGACTTGTGAAGAACTAGCTACTGAGAGAGGAATAGTAGAAAAGTTTCAAATTGTAGACCGAGACTGGGCCTTTCTGGTTGATCTTGCTTTTTTTTTTTTTTTTTCCAGTGACACCCTGGGATCCCACACTATTTCTTTAGTTGTTTTTGAAACAGGAATACTGGTGGTCTTGAAATTGGACCACAATCCATGGATTATTCTTAACACCACGGCATGCCTTATCTTTCCTCAGGGACTGCATAACCAAACTACAAAGTAAATCTAACTTTGGAGCAGAGGTGGGAGAGTACAATGAGGGGATGTGAATTTTGTGAAACTTCTTTCTTCCCATAATAAAAATCCCGCACCACCCCCCAACCAGGCATTTTTTCCAAATGTAGCATGTAGAAATCTCAGCTAATAACATATTTGCAAAACATATAATTTTATTTTCTACAACTTCATTCCCATTTCTATCCCCCATTCTGCTGAGATAGCAGAAAATCAGTTCTAACCAATGAAAGTTTTTCCCTCTGTCCCTGTGATCTTATCACAGCATCAAAGCACAGGTGATGTAGGTGATCATGTACATTGATGCATAAACATCAGCAGTCTCACGTGAGATGGTCTTCTTTTGATGCCATTAGATCACACAGAAGGTGGATTCTAGGGTTTCTTTAAACTCAAAGGCAGGAAGAAACACTCTTGTGCTCTTTGTCCTGTAAAAAAAAAAAAAAAAAAAAAAAAGAGGTAGCATGGGGATGGTAGTTAGAAAAATAAAAAACGTCATGCTTTCCAAAACGTAAGCATGAGGCTTCCTAAGGACCAGCACCTCCATATGTGCTCAGCTGTACTATGTACTCAATTGTGGAAAACTGGAACAACTATTCTACAAATCAATAAAAATCTTTTTATAAGTGGGATCTCCTTGGGTAGCTGAAGTATGACATAAGTTAAGGTGTGGCTCCTCTGGCTAGTGTGCTGTCCTATGGTTTCCCTGTCTGCCCTGGAACTGCTCTTAAGTCATACTCTGGAATCCAGGTGATCATAGGAAAACACTTTGCAAAGCATTGTAGTTAATAAATGCTTTAATTGGAATAGTATCAATAGCGAAATAATGACAAGAATATGTATTTTGCTAGATTCAAAAACCATAATTATTTTTATCATCCTCAAATCATAGTGAAGATAAAGCTAAAGGCTTAAAAAAACACACACACAAGTTTTAATGAGCTCCACTGTATTTTAATTGTGTGAAAATGTCTTTAGTCAATGCAATTTAATTCAACAACAACACAAATGATCTTAGCTTCTCTGATAAGGCATGGGTAGTTTCACCTCTCTTGGCATTAGAGAATATTTCTGAAAACAGCTAACTTAGAAGCAAATCATAACGCTGAAAATAAGTAACTTAGAAGCAACTCTTAACACTGCCACTGACTTGAACACCCTGTATTTGTCACCATAGAACTCAGAACCTTCTCTTCTTCCTCATTTGTCAAATGTAAGAAATTATAGTACGCACTTTAGAGAATCACTGTGCACGTTCTATTGCATGTGCCTAGCATGTAGAAAGCCCTCAATACATTTTGCAATGACTTTTATTATCAACTACTTTAAAACACTGCGTACATTTACACTTTTTCATAGTAATGGGTCAAGCTCAAATTGTGATTCCACTGTGTCCAGAAACATGAAGAAGCAAGACTCTTCAGTTGGCACTATGTCATTATTAGTATGACCACATACCAGGTAATCTGGAAAAACGTGTATTCTTGTGTTGGACAGCTAGAGTTCTACTACTCTCATCAGCACTGTGTGCAATGTGGGGCAATTCCCATAACTTCAGTAACTTCTAACCTTTTGCTGGGTATGTTAGGCATTAAAAAAGCTAAAATATCCCTAGCCAGTTTGGCTCAGTGGCTAGAGCACCAGCCCATCAGCTGAGGTTGCCAGGTTCAATTCCTCTGGTCAAGGGCACATATCTTGGTTGTAGGTTCCCTGGTCAGAGTGAGTGCAGGAGGCAACCAATTGATGTATCTCTCTCACACTGATGTTGCTCTCTGTCTCTCCCTCTCCCTTCCACTCTCTCTAAAAGTCAATGGAAAAATATCCTTGGGTGAGGATTTAAATAAAAGAAAGAAAATATAAAACCATTTAGTAATCACTTAAAAAGGTTAGATATTATTATTTTTTTAATATATTTTATTGATTTTGTACAGAGAGGAAGGGAGAGGGATAGAGAGTTAGAAACATCGATGAGAGAAAGTCATCCATCAGCTGCCTCTTATACACCCCCTACTGGGGATATGCCCGCAACCAAGGTACATGCCCTTGACAGGAATCGAACCCAGGACCCTTCAGTCCCCAAGCTGACGCTCTATCCATTGAGCCAAACCGGTCCCGGCTAGATATTATTTTTATTATGTCATCAACATTAGTATTTTTCTTACCACTATCTTTTACTTAGTAGCAGCCATTGGAGCAGGATAAGATTTGGAAATAGATACATACACGTATATGGTATTTAGAAAACATTACTAAGATATACCATTCTCATCTCAAAAAATGTTCAACATAAAGAGGACAAAATAAAGTGTACCTCACATTCTTTTGCACTGAGCAATGGCAGTTGATGAATATTAAATGCTACATGAAGCTTTACTGAATGAATGAATGAATGAATGAATGAATGAGGTGATAGATGTGTGAATAAATTAATTAAATAGCTCATAAATAACTCAGAAATATATCCATGTGCACTAAAACAGGCAATAATTTGAAAAAACTCAGAGTTGCTCTTGTTAATTTGGAACAAGTTTGCTTGTCATAGATCAGAGTCCTGAGAATGAAGTTTGACAGCACCTGGAAGAAAATTACTTTAAGCATTAAAATTTTATACCTGAGTTTGTGTTCTTATTCCATTTGATTATAAATATAGAAAAAGGTTTGACTTTGAAGGGATTTGCTAAGGAATGATCATACAAGTAAAAACACAAATTCTAGGAACTGAGCCAGGCTCTGATTTCTCCTATCCCTGGAGAATGTTATTTAAGGAAACCATTGATTTCTGCCACTGCTCTGAAGAAACTCATATGTGAAGGTGGCCAAAAAATCTGCCTCTAATTCAGTTTTCCAGGATCATTTCCCAGGGGAGATCACCTTCTTTTGGATTAGCACATGAACAGCTTTGAGGAAAGTAGCCTTTAAATTTTAAGCTCTTTTTTTTTTTTTTTTTTTTTTTTTTTTTTTTTTTTTTTTTTTTTACTAACATGTTGAAAAAGAAAGAAAAAAAATCTGTGATAGTTTCTATGAATCCTAGGAACTTTAGCTTGCTTCATTTTTATGTTGAGAAGAAAGAAACTACTCCTGTAATGAAATTAAGTTTTTTTTTTCAAGGAACTGTCAACAGCCTACTATTTGCCTGAGGCTTACTTGAGGGCACTTCCTTATGAGATACTGAAGTACAATTAAATATATCTAGCTTCATGCCTTATGATTTGAAGAAAACTGAAAAATCACTAGTAATTTTTATTAATGGTTAAACATGCTTTCAAAATGGGCCAATAAAAAAAAAATCTTACACTTTGCAGCTTGAAATAAGGAAACATGTGAACCCATCCCAGTAAACTGTAGCATTTCCCTTTAATGCAGGTGGACAGATGCTGTATTCTCAGAATTAGCCTCATCATAAAGCATGACAAAGCAGTGTGACACGTGCAGAACATGCCTGATGTTCTTGCCCAGGGTAATCCTGCATTAAGCAAGAGAGAAAGTAAACTGGGGTGATGTTTAGTCTTAATAAGCATGGGCAGTGATGCCATGACTCAAGTTATATAGATACGTTTTTAATACAAAGCTTACTGTTGTAGCATCATGAAAAGCTAATTTGAAAATACAAGGGAAGCAATGTGACTTTATGGAAATTGTGGTTTTGGTATTAGGAGATATAAGGCCTAGGTTCTTATCTGAAATAAATGTAATTTTATTGACAAATATATTATGGCCGTATTTGTGTGCTCCAACTACCAGATAGCATAGATGCCACAACTATGTTGAATAGTTATTGGCCATCAACACCCAGAATGCTTTCTTCACCAGGGGGTACCTCTTGTCATGCATACCCTATTCTCACCCTATTGCATTTGATATTTTTTATATCAAAGAAATCAGAAATGTAAGTAAAAAATATGAAGAGAACTCTTCAAGTTATCTTTTGTCTTAAGAAGTAATTTAAAGTCTTTAGAAGTTTTTTGTTTTTTTTTCTTGCCATATTTCTACCTTTGTACTTCTAAAGAATAAATGCATATTACCATAATTATCATTTATTTACAGTGATGATAGATGGGGATGTACCAGTCCAGTCTGCATCTCCCTCTCCCCTCCAAAAATAGGTATTTAAAAAAAAACAAATAGCAGATAGTAAGAGTATTTTAAATGGTTCATACTGACTTGTGCACAGAAAAATATTTTACTAGTTACCTTTCCTGTTTTTTATATCCTCACCACCTTTCCCTCAGGAAATAATTTTTTTGTTTTATATATGCATGGTTTTCAACACCCCTATACATGTTTTTCTTTTATAAACATTACATCAGATCTACCATATAACACTTAGTGATGAGACTTTGCTATTTATTCTTCTTTGTTTGGTCAAATTATATCTGGATGTCTATTTTCCTCTTTCTTGTTTTACTTCATTTTCCTGAAGTACCTTATACATTAGCATTTGGGAATCAAGGGATACGGGCAAAGTAGGAGCCTTTCCACATCTGTCTATAGCTTATTCTATTCAGACTTAAATTTATGCTTAGAATTTTATAGACAAAACTAGGGGCCCGTTGCAGGAAGATTCCTGAAAGTGCAGCCAAAGCAGCACATGCACACCACCACCACCCGCACCACCCGCCCCGCCCCACCCTGCCCTTCCCAGGCTTTCTCTCTGGAAGCCGCCTTACTTTCTGCTTTTTCTCCCTCTTCCTTCTATGCTATCTTCAGTCTTCACTCCTCCCTCCCTCAGCTTATGCAAATTAACCACCATCTTTGTTGGGTTAATTTGCATATTCACTCTGGTTGGCCTTGGGTATGTGAAGATATGGTCAATTAGAATTCTTCTCTTTTATTAGTGTAGATGGGAATTATTTTCCCTTAGAATTCTGAAGACATTGCTCACTGATTTCTGGCTTCCAGATTTGCTGTTGAAAATCGAATGCCCTTCAGATACCGAACTCTTTGTATGTGACATCTTTTCATTTCTTTCTTTTATAGTCTTTTTTTCTATTTTTAACTTTTGAAATTACTCAGAATTGTATACTTGGTGGTTTTCCTTTGTCCTTCACTATGTTGGACACTGTGTGGACCATTCTCTCTGGGACAGAAACTTGAGTATTGGCTCTCTTAGTCTTGTATTTCCATTTCTATCTTTTGTTATGATTTCTGAGTTAATTTTTTGTCTTTTCTTAGCACTCATATTGATGTTTTTAACTCTTAGATATAATTTTGTTTTACTTCAGTACCCTTTTCTTTATTTTTAATTTTAGAGATCTGCTTATTTTTCTTTTTTAATAACATGCCTTTATTTGGGAGAAGCTTTGAGAAACTTTTCTCTACCATTATCCTTAGGAAAACCACAGAGATGATGTTTTTCTTTTATCATTTACTCGACTGGTTGCCCATGTACCCTTTGCAGCAGGCACGTCAGTACAGTATTTTAGTCTCATGTCTTTTCATTGATTTTTGCGTCTCTATTTTTGTCCTCGTATTTTGGATGTGTTCTTTACTTTTCATACTCAAGATCCCTTTCTTATTTTTCATAAGTGCTCTAATTTTTCTCCTGATATTTCCCATGAGTATATTATTTAAATAGGTTTTCTTTTAAGTATCTTCTAATCCCTGATGTAGCAGTTATAATTCTAGCAGGAGACAGATGTGTTTAAAGTCAAAGGGTTTTATTGGAGAGAATTGAATTGAGAATCTACTTATAGGTATTTGAGTGGGGATAGGGAGCCAAGATGATTGTGATGGTTGAGGAGCTATCACTACACACACACACACACACACACACACACACACACAACAAAGGCTTTGGAATTTGGGGTTTAAATAATACTATCTATAATAATAAAAGTGTAATATTCTAATTAGACCGGATAGCCAAATGACCTTCTGGACGTCCTTCCAGACGACCTTCTAGACGAAGCTGGGGCTGCGAGGGCTGAGCCTCTTGCATGAATTTTGTGCATTGGGCCTCTAGTGTGAGTATAAAAGAAAGACAATAGCATTTTTAACCAGAGAATATAAAAATTTAGATTTCATTTAAAACCACTAAAATTTTCTCATTGTGGTGGTGATTATTTCCTTTATTTTCCCCTCAGAGGCCACTGCAATTCTTGCTTCACTTAGAAAAGAGCCATTGGAACCAGAGATTCCAATAGTAACATGACAGCATTGAAACTCTTATTTCCAATTAATAAAGCATTGCAACTAGGTATATTACAAATCACTTTCAATCTCAGATGCATTCCACAGAAAGAAAATGCAATGAATCAAATTTTTAAAAAACATGTTTCTATCAGACACCAGAGAATGCCCCAGAACATAGATTGTGACTTTGGAAATTAATGAGAAAATGTTACTGAGGACCAGAGAATGTTATATCAACTTAGAGACTCTTGAGTTGCTGTACGCTGAATAAATCCTCATTTATCTGGGTTAACATACTCTTAAGAGTCTATCAATGCCCTGTTTCATGTGTAGCTCCTGCTACTGATAGGAACCACAAGTTACTCTGAAAGGACAGTGTTGGATTTTTTAAATTCCAGGCTATCTAAAATGTAAGCTTACACCCAAATAAACTTGTTTGTTTGTTTTTTTCCTCTTTTGTCTCAAAAATAAATCCTCATCAAGAGCACTTGCATAGTACATGTCTTTAAAAAAAAAAAAAAATCAGGTTCATAAAAATATGCACAAGTTAACTTAAGACCCTACAGATCCATCAACTCAAAACTATTCTAGCGGCCAGGTATCTTCTCAGCTGCCTCAACAAGGACCATATATTGTATCTCCTACCTTTACTGAGACTTTATTTTGCTTTCTTCTTCCTATTACAAGCCAACATGGCCACAAATAACAAGAGTATTTTTCAGATCCCAGTGGTCAAAACATGATACTAGTGAAGTTGTTCCAACCAAATCTAGTGGCATGGTGTATGTGTGACTAACTCCTTCCAAGACCCTTTTTTTTGCCCACCTCTCAAAATCTGCTTCTGGTAGAGTAGGTTCTGTATTTTGTTAGATTAAACTTCTACGTCTTTTTGGTAGAAAAGAGAAAGAGAGAAACCCTCTGTGTGAGCTCTCAAGAATGAGTTTACTAAAGTTTCAGAATTTCTCAATTCTGTATATCCCACAGATAGTACAGAGGAATATTTATTTTATTATGCATACTATTTAATCTCACAGAGGAATAAATATATGCTACATGGAACTTTCTGGAGGGACTTACTCAGCTTTGGAAAGCACCCTATCTTGGAATTTATACTATCCCTGCATCCAAACTTGGTCTCAAGACTTAGGATCCTTATATAACCAAACTGATAACCACCCCTTACTTAAGCATTCAGTTTAAAAAGGTTATAAAAACATATCCACTGTTCTATATGAAGATATTTAGCCACAGTGGTTCTTTAAATTAATGTTAGGGATTCTCTCTCACTTCCCTGGTGACTTGACGTATACCTATAAGGGAGACTAAGACATATAGTTGTGACTTTCATGTTACTGTTCTCTTACAGAACAGTTGTATATAGGTCCTACAGGTTTTGGATTACAGCCATTATATTTTAAACACCTAATAATGAGCCGAAACAGGTTTGGCTCAGTGGATAGAGCATCGGCCTGTGGACCTAAAGGTCCCAGGTTCAATTCCGGTCAAGGGCATATACATTGGTTGCGGGCACATCCCCAGTAGGGGGTGTGCAGGAGGCAGCTGGTCAATGTTTCTCTCTCATCCATGTTTCTAGCTCTCTATCCTTCTCCTTTCTTCTCTGTAAAAAATCAATAAAATATATTTAAAATAAATAAATAAATAAATAAATAAACACCTAATAATGAGAAAATATTTCAATTACAATAAGTCACTATTCTCTATTTGCACTTCAATAAACAGAAATGATACTCCAAAGATAATTTCTAGCATTGCTTATTTTAAATTATATGGTGTGTGTGTAGATATACATATATTAATGCTAATAACATAGAATTTTATTTAAAATAGTTTTTTATCTAGTTATTAAGAATAGCATATAAAAGATATATCTTGAAAAAATTATATTTGTATAGCACTGAACCTGGCTTAACATCTCAGGTGAGAAATTGGAATCTATACTTCTCTTATTAGCACCAAGTATATCAGAATGTTCCAGAACCTGCATTTTGCTAATTAAAATAGTATTATTTTCTATGGTAATAGAGGAAGCCTGTCTCTAAGAGTCAATTTCAATTTAAAGAACATTTTAAAAATGGACCAGCGTTTGTGAGTTTGGCTAAATGCAACCAGTAAAACTGAAAGCTAAAATTTTATGGCTCAAAACATCAATTTTCATTTCAATTTTATAGTCCATCTTCAACTTATCTGAAAGAATGGTCATAAGTGTGATATCTGAGCCTGAAATTGCTGGATTTTGAGACCTTGTAAGTATAGATGTCACGGTGATGATGGATTTAATGCTATCCTGGTTTTGCTTAAACAAGGCTTCCCAGGCAGCTTTAAGCTGACTCCAAGTGATGGATGATGAAATCCAATTGCTCATGAAACTTTATTGTTCTTTGTGTGTACGTGTGCAAGTGTGCATGTTTCTGATAGAGGCAAACATTCGTCAGCAGTTCTCAAAATCATTACCCTTTGATTTTCATGAGCCTTCTATAACTCTTCATAACTACAGACTCTTAGATGCATGTCCATTGGCAGAGGTTCACCTTTACTACTTAACATCCACATGATGGCCTGCCTTTTTAGTTCTCCCCTTGGCATATCAAAGACAGTAACTGGGTTTTGGAACCAAGGTTCAAGAAATCCCAGTTCTGGAGCTGTAAGCAGTGACTCTGGACAAGCTTTTTGGTCTGATGAAGCCTGTGAATCTGATTTTTCTCAGATGTAAAATGGAGATGATAATAATGTCAAATCTTACTTCCTTGTGAATGTGTTCCGTCACATCTCAAATCAGTCCCCAAACCTTTTAAGCATCTTGATGCTAGATATATGTCATCTTCTCTCTTGAGATCTGAAGTACAACAGAACACTAATGCTGCTTTGTCAGTCTTGTATCCCAGTGTGGACTGTCTTGCCTGACACCTAGTCGTGTTGGAAGTGCCTGCTTGACATATGTCTCCTAGATAATAAATAGCAAACCTTGTAGTAGTCAAAAAGAATTTTTTCTGACTCCAAAGTTCATGCTTGTCCTCTTTTCCCACAAAAACAATTTTGGAAAGAACCAAGGAAAAGAAGTAATTCAGGGGAGTAAACAAGCATATTTTGTCAGGGTAGCGATGGCACCGTGTCCTTTACCCCAGCTGCATCCATACATGCTGTGTAATACACAGAATAATCTGCTTTACAGGTAGTTATGGAAATGCAGCTAGATTGAACTGAAAATGGCCATTTATGGAACTTAATTGTATGACTAATCTGACTAGGAATTTACTCTCCAAATTCTCCTCATGAAATAAGCATCAGGATTTGAAGGTGTTATGGGCTGACCACCCCCAACAAAGGATGTGAGGTTTACACTTGCAGGGTAAGCCTTGCACTAACTCCCAATATCTCATAACCTCAAGGACAGATTTTTAGATTCAGGAGTGAAAAGAGGTGAATCAAGTTGTCTGAGGATGATTTCATCACATCACATTGTGGTATCCATGAGCTTTTTAATCCTCCCAGTCTCTAAACAATCAGACTACCTCTGTCTCTTCTACTTCTGCTGTTTTCTTGAACTGAGACAGTTCCAATATAACCCAAGATTCTCTTAAAGATTGCCCATGAAAGTGCCACTTTATAAACCCTCTTTAAAATAATTGTATTTCAAAGTTAATCTGCTTTGCTTTATGCTTTTAATATTTTTTTTTAAAAAATTCAGGATAGTTTATGAGTACTCAGAAATTATATATAATATTTTAAAATACTTTGTTTATAAAATTTTGCCAAACAATATAAGGTGTAAATCTAAGCTAAATTAATCTAATTTATAAATTTTCTTGGTGGTGTTTTTCTAAAGCAGATTTTTCATCTCAAGAAAATATTACTAGAAGTGGTTTAATTGCTTATAATTATAAAGATAATTGCATATATTATTTTTGATTATTTTTAATCAGTGGTCTTAGTATTTAATAATCTAATGTCAATTATTTCTATATTATGTTTTATAGGTCCTGAAATATAATTTAATTAGAACCATTTATTAATGTAATTAACAACCACATCACTGGTATTTAATGCCAAAATGCCAAAATATATTTAGAAATTTGGTGAAAATATCTGAAGTTTTAGCAAGGAACAGTTCTTCAGAAGAATGACATGATGTAGAATAACTTCTGTTCTACATAGGAACACACAGGAAAACATGTCTATCTCAGTTTTTAAGATTATGTGCTCCTCAGGAAAGATCAACTGGAATAACACGTAATTTAGAATTAACCAGAAAACAACTCACTCCTATGGTCTTTTCAGCACTAAACTCACATCTTTTTTGCTGCTTTTTGTTCAGTTGCCCATATTTGTTAGAAAACCTGAGTATGGCTCGATGAATGCAAATAGTTACTTTTCCTGTAGAAAGCCCCCTGGGCAAAGGGATAAGTCTGCCTAACATGAACACCAGGGACCACCTGGTCATGCTGGAGATAGCAACTAAACTGGTAGTTTCTGGGCTTCTTGTCCGTGATAGGACCGCTGACTTAGAATCACACTTATTAAAGGTAGAAAAGAAGAGTTGGTGTAATTCTGGGAACACCATTGATGCAGAACTAATTTTTTTTAAGGTCAGTAGGCTAATCCCTAGGTTTTATTTAAAAAAATCAAAGATGGACAAAAATAACTCCATCAAATGAGAGGTTATTTTTTCACTGGAGAGACAAAACATGGAAATGTCTAACAACCCCAGGATGAGAAATTGTGTATAATTGAATGCAAAACTGAAGGGTATACTATATGTGGTAGTAGATGGTAAAGAGATAATTATAAGACTACAAATATTAACAGCATTTTAAGTAATAAGTGAAGCTCACATATGTGTTTATTAATGAGTAGCATTTAAATGGGGAAGAGAGGAACCCTGCCAGGTGGGAGAATGAGGGCATTGATCTAAGTGTGGCAGAAAATTCGCCTTGTGCAGCTGTCAGAGGTGCGGGTAATTAAAGAAGAGCCATAACTGGAGGGGTGGGTGCTTGAATACCAGCTGCAGATTTTTAGACTTAATCCTTTTGGCAATGATTAGCCATTCAAAGTTTTAAATTAGGGAGTTAAAGTTATTTTACTTTTTACAAAGATATGATGGGACAGTTGAAGCTGAGAGCAACTAATTCTATGTCACCTGTGGAAACTACTTGAATTAAATATTATAGGAATTGACCAAAAAGAGTCCCTATAACTGCTTAATCCCCTTTAAAGAATCAATTTTCAGATGGAACTTAATAAATATCTTCTAAGCTAAATGAATATAAAATATCCCTAGATAGCTGGGGTAATTTGATCTGATAAGAAGTAGTGTATTGAGCCCTAACTGGTTTGGCTCAGTGGATAGAGCTTTGGTCTGTGGACTGAAAGGTCCCAGGTTCGATTCCGGTCAAGGGCAGGCATATCCCCAGTAGGGTGTGTGCTGGAGGCAGCTGATCGATGTTTCTCTCTCATCAATGTTTCTAACTCTCTATCCCTCTCTCTTCCTCTCTGTAAAAAAAAAATCAATAAAATATATTTTTTAAAAAAGAAATAGTATATTGGCATCAAATACCTAAATTGATGTTTTTTATTTCTGTTTGTGTGAACAAAAAGCTTCAGGGTCTGAATCCTTTATAAAAAGAAAGAATTGTTATTTTAACTTTATAACTACTTGTATTTTTATGGCTGATTAAATAAAGTAATGATTTCAACATGATAGGCAGTCAACAAAAAGAATACATATGTTCAGGTTCTGTGGAAAGTTTTAACACTGTCACTTAAAAACAGCTTTCTTAAACATAAGATGACAGCCAGAGTAATTTTAAATAATGACTTTTTATTTTAATAATATTTTTTAATATTGACTGGAGAAGTGAAGATTTTTTCCCCCCATTGATTTTTTTAGATAATGGAAGGGAGGGAGGATGGGAGGAAGAGAGGAGAGAGACATATCAATGTTAGACACATTTATAGGTTGCCTCCCACGTGTGACGCAATAGGGGGTGGGTATCAAACCTGCAAACGAAGGTGCATGCTTTTGTCTGGGAATTGAACCAGAGACCCTCCAGTGTGGAGGCCAATGCTCTGTCCACTGAGCCATGCAGGCCAGGGCTATTAAAATATTTAACGTTGACATTATTGTAGTTGTCCCCCTCCTCCCCAAACTTTGCCTAACTCCATCCACCCCTATGACTTCTATAATGCTCAGGAATAATCATATAAGAGAGAGTTGATTTCCAACATGATGGAGATTTTATATTTGCTTTTTTATTATTCACCAGAGGCCCAATGCACAAAATTCGTGCAGGGGTAGACCTTCACAGCTCTGGCTTTGCCCGGAAGGTTGTCAGGCCAGTTGTCCGGCTGTTAGGCTGTTCAGTTTATTTGCATATTACGCTTTTAGTATTATGGATGAGATTGGACCAATCCAGGTATCCTTTCCACTCTACTAATGCATGTGGAAGCTTATAAATTGTATAATGGTATGGTAGTCATGCAAACAGCAAAACAGTAGGTAGGTTACCCACATTTCTATTGTGCTCAGCATAGTTGTTTGACCTTTCTTGGGATCTACCCTGAGAACCGAAACAGAATGGGTAGGATTTATGGCACACTAAACTTTCCTTCAGATTCTAATTAGTGGACAGATGTTAATGAATACTATTATCTAAATACAAATGACAAATATGAACAATCACTGCAAGTTTGGGAAAAGAGCAATTAAAGGTAGTTCAAACACCAGGAGTCCTCCAGAGAGTTCTATATATATTTATAATTATGCAGAATAAATTTGTCTACTCATTTGACCTTTAAAGCACCCTGTGTGCTGATTTTAGAAAAAGCATTAAAAAGCCTTGATAGAAAAATTTTACACTGCATGGTGTGCTAGGCAAACTGTATCATCAGCAAAAGCTAAACAATAATGTTGTAAGACTGTTTTCCTACCTTCAGTCAATTCCTGTTAGATTCAGTCGGGCACAATCAGAACAGCGTGACCTCCATTCTAATGAGGCTAAGGGGAAAGATACGACTGCTGTTAAAAAGTGCGTCTCTTGAATAAAATAACAATCCTGCTAGATAAAATATTAGAATTGCATTTTCGGCAAAGAAAACCTGATTGTCTACATTGTTATAAAGGAGGCATTCTTACCTTTCATTTTCCTTCAGTTTAGTTGCCTGCTCTCTGGAATGTGTGTATGAGAAAAGATGATATGGCATCCTTGTGTTCGATTACCAACAGTAATTTATTTCAGAAATGATAATAACTTGGAAAACAAAAATAACCAATGCAGAAATTTAAGCATGAAAGAAAATTCTCATACTTATCCAAAGATGAAAGCCTACAGAATTAGTACTAAATACTAATAGTGCTCTTGACTGTGAAGCAGTCTACCCTCTGTGACAATGACTAGAAATTATTAAAAATAAAAATCATAAATTTCAAGGAAAAGCTTTGAAGATGATGTCTATAAGAACTAATTTTCTTGTGTAATAGATGAACCTTTCCCCAATACTCAGTCATATTCATTAATCCAGATCAAAGGTCATTTACAAGTCTATATCTTGGATTATAGTCAAAGGCCAGTCACCTGATCCATTGCTATTCATGCATGAAACCTTAAGGAACTAAATTCAATGTGAACACTAAGAGAGACTTGTTCTGAGATTTTAACAAAAACTATTATCAGGTTTGGCTCCAGTTAAAGTATCAAATTCCATACTCAATTACAGTGGTGCCTCGCATAAAGAACGCCTCGCACAGCGAACGCTGCACACAACGAACTTCATTTCATGATTCATACAACGAACTTCGTTTCACACAACGAAGTCGCCCGAGCTTCCAAGACCGCTTTGCCCGAGCTTCCACGACTGCTTCGCCCGAGCTTCCACGATCGCTGCCGATGTATTGCATCCTTCCGCGCAGGCACTGCAGGCAGTCGTTAGTCACTGCGCTTAACTTAAGCACGTATCGCGGCAATCGTTCTTCATTACGAATTAAATCACGCACGTATCACGGCAGTCGTCCTTTTAAGTTAAACTCAATATTTTTTTTATATCATGATGTATCTAAATAAAAATAGTAAAAAAATTTATCTTTTTTTATGTCATCTTAGCATATTTTATGCTACAGAACGAATTATTTTTTTTAACATGTATTGTTATGGGAAAACACGTTTCACATAACGAACTTTTCGCATAACAAACTTGCTCCTGGAAAAAATAAAGTTCGTTGTGTGAGGCACCACTGTAACATGAATACTGCTTTACTGATAGGATTGTAAGATATGAAAGCCCTCCTTGTACATTGGGTCAAATATCTCTGTAACTCAATACTCTAGTTACGGTCTGTATCAGTCAGGGCTTAACTAGAGAAGACTCAACAGAAAATACATATTGAAATTTAGTTTAAGGAATTGGCTTATATGGTTATGGAGTATGACTGAATAAGTAAAAAATGTGTAAAATATTGCCATCAGGGCCTGCAGGCTGGGAACTTTTGAGCAGGAGCTAAGGCTGTGGAATTTCTTCTTCCCAGGGAAACCAGTTTTACTCTTAAAGCTTTTGAAATTGATTGGATGAGGTCCACCCACATTATGGTGGTAATGTTCTTTACCTAAAGTCCACTGATTCTTGAAATAGATGTTAGCCACATCTACAAAATATAGCAGCAGCTAGATTAGTGTTTGATTGAACAGCAGGGGCTATAGTTTCAGTAAATTGTCACATAAAACTAACAGACAATTTTCTGAGGAAAATTTAGAAATTTACAATTTAAATATAGAGAAAGCTTATATACTGAAAATCAGCTTCTAGAAAAATTCCCTAAGAAAGTAAATAGATTTCTGTATTAGGATATATGAAATTGATATGTATTAGTTTCAAAAAAGGGGTGAGAAAACTGGGGGAAAGGATGCCCAAATACCTAATTATTAGACAATAAAAAAAAGAGTATAAACATATGAACTATTACTATATATTCATTAAAATTAATAGTTTTCAATAATATTAACATACAAAAATATTTATATTATATTATAATTAAATTACCAAAGAAGCCAAACTGAAAATGTTTCTGTTACATTCTCAACTTCAGGGACATTCTGTAATAAAATTAAAATTTTAGATTGTAATAGAATAATAATTATGATTCTTCCTGGGATAAATGTAGGTTTTTGTTTGTTTTTGCTTTTCCTTTTTTATAGTTTCAGCAGTTTATTTTGATACTTGTAATTGGAAAAAAGTAAAACATACAATTTTAAAAGTAAAATGCTGTCTGTCAGTCATTAAGCACTTTTCAGACAGTGTCCTGTAAAACTACTCAATGTCCCACTCATACTAGTCCAATATTCCACATGCAAGTCCTTGTTTCAGGTTTAAGGATACAGTAATAGCAAAACAAAGGCAGTTGACATTGTAATGAATGAACTAATATCTGTACAGAATGTAACGTGCCCCACATACTCAACGTAGAGAATATGAAAGATCTGGTATTAAACTGAACTCTTGTTACCAACTGTAGGCAGAAAAAGCCATTAAAACTCCATCTCATTCATTTCCCTTCCAATTAGCACTCTCACTCAGAATCTCAGTTCTATAGTATCTATTATTCTTCTCTCTTCCTATCATAATCATTTTTATCATTCAAGGATAACTTCTGGAGTATTTCTAGCTTGAATTCATTCATATTGTATAGTAGTCTTTACTACACATGTTCATATAATTGTGTATTAAATTAACATATATTATATTTCACATTACTCATTATTATTAATATCTAAATAAGAAATTATAAAAGATAGAGACCACAGCTGAATATGGACTAAGTGCAGATAGGTAGAAAATTTTATTCCCATTGGATTGAATATTCTAATATTTCATATAAATATAGAAAACATATATATTTGTCACACAAAAGTATGGAGGTGAGTATCTGTAAATATTTTTGTGTATATAAATATATACACACATATATAGCCTTAAAGTTTTAGAATATAGAATAACTTTTATTCTTGATAAAAATACCACCGAAAATTTGGGAATAAAAATAGATTTTAAATAATTGTTGAAAGTATTACATATTCCCCTTTTCTGTAAAAAACTAGGTAGTAAATATGTTGGGCTCCTTGGACTTTAGAGTTTTATTTATTTATTTATTATTATTTTTAAAATATATTTTATTGATTTTGTACAGAGAGGAAGGGAGAGAGATAGAGAGTTAGAAACTTCGATGAGAGAGAGTCATCGATCAGCTGCCTTTTGCACACCCACTACTGGGGATCTGCCCACAACCAAGGTACATGCCCTTGACCGGAATCGAACGCGGGACCCTTTGGTCCCCAAGCTGACGCTCTATCCATTGAGCCAAACCGGTTTCAGCAAGGACCTTAGAGTTTTAGTTGCAGCTATTCAACTCTGTTGTGAAAGATCCATAGGTTATGAATGAAGAAATCTGTGACTCTGTTCCAGTTAGACTTGACTTTACAAAGTGGTGGAAAGGCAACAATTGTCCTATATGCCATAGTTTTCAGTCCAATTAGATGATTAAATAGGTGGATAGAGTAAGTGAGACACGCATATCTACATGTTAAAGTACTATCAAAGTATTTTTTTTATCTCATCTTTGTAAAATATGGGTACAAGAAAATTAATACTGGGAGTTGTCTAATTAAGTTATATTTGATTTATTCATTTTTAAAAGGTTTTCATGCTTTGTATCTTAGTATGATTTATATTGCTACAAATAATTACTCATTGCATTATCACATGTTTATTTAGCCATAAACATGTATTGTGCATTGGATTCAGTATTCCTTCCCTTACCTTTGGAAAAAAATGTTCCAAGAATCCCAGTGGGTGCCTCAAACTATAGACAGTACTGAATATATGTTACAGACCTGGTGCACAAAAATCTGTGCACTTGGAAAAGACCCTCAGCCCGGCTTGAGTCCTCTCAAAGTCTGGGACCCCTCAGGGGATGTCCACCTGCCAACTTAGGCCCGCTTTCTGGAGGATCGAGCCTAAGCTGTCAGTCGTACAGCCTTAGTGCTGCTGAGGATCAGGAGAAGCTCCCGCCAACGCCGCTGCACTCGCAGCCATCAGCCTGGGTTGTGGCTGAATGGAGCTTCCCCTGTGGGAGTGCACTGACCACTAGGAGGCAGCTCCAGCGTTGAGTATCTGCCCCTGGTGGTCAGTGCATGTCATAGCGACCAGCTGTTCTGCAGTTAGGGTCAATTTGCATATTACCCTTTTATTATATAGGATATATACACTCACAGATATCTAATGTTTTCTCTTATATGTACATACCTATGATAAATCTTAATCTATAAATTAGTCACAGTAAGAAATTAATAATATATATATATATATATATATATATATATATATATATATAAAACCCTAATATGTAAACAGACCGAACAACTGAACAACTGAACAACCCACCAGAGGGCGCATGCGGAACATGACAGGTGTTGGCCACGGGCAGGATGGTAGAGCAGGTGAGCAGGGGTGCCAGACCACTGCAGGGCTCTGTCATCGGGGTGAGCCGCTGATTGTTACTGAAAATCTTTTGCTACCGCATGCCACTTGAACCTGCTGTCAGAGCTGGCCCTGCTCACACCTGCCCAAGCACCAGAGCTGCTGCTCACACCCGCTGCCAGTGCCTGGCACTAACCCAAATCACTGGGCGCCATCAGCATATGTGAGCAGCAGATTCCAACCCCAGTTGCCCCTGAGGGATTCTCCACCTCCCCTGCTCCAATTGGGGGCAACAGCTGCTGCTGGCACCGACAACTGGTGCTGAAGCCACTGCTAGCACCCACTGCTGGCACTGAGTCAATCACTCTGTGTCATCAGTATGTGGGAATAGTGGTGATGGGAGTGGGGCCACAGTGGGAAGGGCCAGGCACGGGTGCTGAGGATAGGCTAAGACCCGCCCCTGTGCCCACCTCAGTCTCAAGGCACACATTCCTTTCAAGGTACACAAATTTGTGCACTGGGCCCTTAGTGAATAATAAAGAAATGACAACATATTCAATAAAAGTTACCGTATTTTCCGGCGTATAAGACGACCCCCTAATTTTACAGTTAAAACATAGGTTTAGGCCTATATTCGCTGTATAAGACTACCCCCCACTTCCGAGGCAACACCAGTTCTTTTTTTAATAGACCGCCTCTCTGACTCTGGCCAATCTGAGCAGGCTTTTTACTAGAACACAGTGTACATGTTCTGTACCCGAAGCTACACTGTGTTCTAGTAAAAAGCCTGCTCAGATTGGCCAGAGTCAGAGAGGCGGTCTATTAAAAAAAGAACTGGTGTTGCCTCGGAAGTGGGGGGTAGTCTTATACAGCGAATATAGGCCTAAACCTATGTTTTAACTGTAAAATTAGGGGGTCGTCTTATACGCCGGAAAATATGGTATGTGAGCCGAAACGTGTTTGGCTCAGTGGATAGAGCATCGGCCTGCAGACTGAGAGGTCCCAGGTTCGATTCCGGTCAAGGGCATGTACCTTGGTTGTGGGCACATCCCTGGTGGGGGGTGTGCAGGAGGCAGCTGGTCGATATTTCTCTCTCATAGATGTTTCTAACTCTCTATCCCTTTCCCTTCCTCTCTGTAGGAAATCAATAAAATATATATATTTTTTAAAAGTTATGTGAATGTGACCCCTCTTTCTCAAAGTATTTTGTATTAGCTGGACAGTGTAGCTCAGTGGTTGAGCATTTACTTATGAATCAGGAGGTTATCATTCAATTCCTGGTCAGGGCACATGCCTGGGTTGCAGGTGCAGGGCTCAATATTCAGTGGGGGAGGGGGGGGTGCAGGAGGCAGCCTATGGATGATTCTCTCTCATCATTGATGTTTCTATCTCTCCCTCTTCCTTCCTCTGTGATATCAATAACTATATTTTTAAAAATACCTTATTCTATACTCACCCTTCTTGTGATGCTGTGAGATGATACAATGCCTCTGGCATGAGGTACAGTGAGGTAAATGACATACTTAGGCATTGTGAATTACTGTTAGGATACTTTATGGGTTACTTGAACACCAGTACTGAGATACTGGGACAGTCAATGGAAACTGACTGACTAATGGGCAAATAGGATATATAGCTTGGTTACAGGGCACAAAAGGATGATTCATGTCCTCGGCCAGAAGGAGGAAACAAAATGAGATCATACTACTCAGACTGATGCACAATTAAAAACTTACAAATTATTTATTTCTGGTACTTTCCATTTAATATTTTTGAACTGAGTTTGGCAATATGTCTGAAACCATGGAAAGTAAAATTGCAGATAGGGTACAGTACTGTAACCATATATAAACCAATACTTTTGAATATTTCTAACTCACACAGAAAATTTAACAATGTAAAAAAACTGAAGTAGAATATTATACTCTAACCTCATTTTTAATCACTGCTGAAAGAGATCGCTTTATTATCAGGATTTATTTATTTTAGTAGGTGATTGCTACAATTTTTTGTTTTGTCTAAATTTAACTTTGTATTTATATACTTAAAGTATTAAGGGTTTCTAATTTAGAGCAGATTAATCTACTTCTGGCTTTGTTGGTTTTATGGTGAGATAATCTATTTACTTAAATCTTTCTTCTTTTGTTAATAGCTTAATTAATTGGCCAGATAAATGTTTACACAACACATGCTAAAACCATAAATTGCTTTTCTAAATGGCTGCAGGCAAGAATTGGACCAATGTAAAGCTGAGCTGACTATTCTAGGGAGGACCTTAAAAGCAAGGGAACCAGTCAATCATGTGTGTGGAAAACCCCTGCCAGAATCATGGTCTGTCTTTATTGGTGGATTTCCAGATCTTCATGGAGAAAACAGGTATTTCTATTGATGTTTGTATTATGACATTTTATGAAAAGCAAGGAAAACTTCATAAAGTTTTCTGATTTATTGAGCCATCTACATGGTCTCTAAAAGAAATTTTGAGACATTCAACAAACATTACTTTATCCTACCAAAGTATACTAAAAATGTACTGTTCTCATCTTTAGAATTGCTCCGCTATCAGGCTGTTTTTTCCATCTTATGTACTACATGCGTGGTTCATTTCATGAGAATATTAAGCATACTAGAGGCCTGGTGCACAAAATTCATGTCCAAGGGTGTGTGTCCCTCAGCCCAGCCTGCACCTTCTCCAGTCTGGGACCCCTCTCACAATCCAGGACTGATGACCACCAACTGCTTGCCTGCCTACCTTCCTGATTGCCCCTAACCATTTCTGCCTGCCAGCCTGATCACCCTCTAACCACACCCCTGACAACCTGATTGATGCCTAACTGCTCTCCTGCCAGCCTGTTTGCCCCCAACTTCACTCCTCTGCCCTCCTGGTCACCCCTAACTGCCCTCCCCTGCAGTCCTGGTCCCCCCAAAACTGCTCTCCCCTGCAGGCCTGGGTCCCACCCCCCCAACTGCCCTTCCCTGCTGGCCCAATCACCCCCAACTTCCCTTCTCTGCCAGCCTGGTTACCCCTAAGTGCCCTCCCCTGCAGGCTTTATTGCTCTCAACTGCCTTCCCTTGCAGGCCTGGTCTTTCCCAATAGCCCTCCCCTGCTGGCCATCTTGTGGCAGCC
Source organism: Pipistrellus kuhlii (assembly GCF_014108245.1). NCBI lineage: Eukaryota > Metazoa > Chordata > Mammalia > Chiroptera > Vespertilionidae > Pipistrellus > Pipistrellus kuhlii. Next base: position 60,138,605 of record NW_023425551.1, read on the forward strand.
AATTTGTGTTTACATTGGGGCAGCTATCTTGTTTGTTAGAGTGATGGTCAATTTGTATATTACTCTTTTATTAGATAGAATAGAGGCCTGGTACATGGGTGGGGGCCTGCTGGTTTGCTCTGAAGGGTGTCCTAGATGAGGGTAGGGGTTCTCTTGAGGTGTGGGGTGTCCAGGGCAAGGGGCCTGTGGTGGTTTGCAGGCCAGTCATGCCCCCGGCTATCCAAGTGGAGGCAATAGGATCTGGGATTTATTTATCTTCTATAATTGAAACTTTGTAGCCTTGAGCAGAGGCCAGGGCTGGCCAGGAAGTTTGGCTTCCTCCATCGCCAAGGAAACCCAAGCCTCTTGCTTGCTTTGTGGCCACAGCCATTTTTGTTGGGATTTATTTATCTTCTTTAATTGAAACTTTGTAGCCTTGAGCAGAGGCCTGGGCCAGCCAGAGTGTGCAGGAAGCTTGGCTTTCTCCATTGCTGAACCTCCTGCTCACTTCGTGGCCACAGCCATCTTGGTTAGGTTAATTTGCATACTCACTCCTGATTGGTTGGTGAGTGTGGCTTGCGGGTGTAGCAGGTATATGGTAAATTTGCATATTACTCTTTCAGTAGATGGGATGGGCTTTTGTTCCCTCCCATGCTGGTTTCAATTGATACATGAAAGTATTGGCTTAACAACATACCAAAAATATGATTTAAGAAATGGAACTAGAAGACCATTCCCAGTCTCTGCTTCATAAACAGTTACTAAAATGTAAGAATTTTCTCTACAGAGTTCTGTGCAAATGCCAGCCCATTTTCTAAATATCCATTTAGGTAATTAGTCTGTTGTCTTCATTATTAACCTATATTTTAGGATAAGAGCATGCATGCTGACTTAAATGTTATTATTTTGCTTCATTTTATGTTATTACAGAGAGCTACTTAAAAAATTTAAGGTTGTTTGGTAAGTATACTAATAGCTTAATACATTCTATATCTTCTCTTTTGCTTTACATACTTATAACTTTATATTTCCTCCAATAAAGGGATTTTTCATATAGAATTTAACTTTTGTGAGCATATATTAAATGCAAGCTCTCAACACTCCAGGAGATACACAAATATCTCTAATATAGTTAGCTATTTACCCTAATAGAAGTATGAACAATATACAGAGGCAATGTAGAAAATAGAAAATGAAGCCTTCTGAATTCCTTGGAGTAGTAAGGGAGTTTGTAGTTAGAGATGATCAAGTGTCTACCGGGTAAATAATGTAGACTCTCATTCCAGGCAGATGAAACAACCTCACACAGAGGTATAGATAACCGAAAGACTTAGGCGAGGGGAATGGGAGTAGAAATAAAATAATACTGTGGAGCCATGGAGTTTAATGTGAATTGAGCATGAGAAAGACTTTATGTTGGTAAAGTAAGCAAGAGTCTAACAATAATGGATCCCCTATAAAATACAAAGTAGTATATATGTGTATGCTGGTGCCTGGAGGTGCCACTTAAGAAGTCTTAAAAAGTAGTAATATATTTATGCAGTTTTCAGGGTAACAGCAGCTGAAGTGTATAGGATTAGAGGGGTTTAGATGACCCTTTAAAAATTGGCAATGTTCCCTACCTTGTTTGGCTCAGTGGATAGAGTCTGAGGACTGAAGGGTCCAAAATTTGATTCTGGTCAAGGGCACATGTCTGGGTTGTAGGCTCGATCCCCAGCAGGGAGCATGTAGGAGGCAGCTACTCAATGATTCTTTCTCAACATTGACATTTTTATATCTCTCTCCCTCTCCCTTCCTCCTTGAAATCAATAAAAATATTTTTTTAAAAGAAAAGAATTGGTAATATTAAGTAATAGGAATGCTTAAATAAAAATCATGTGGCTTAAGAATGAGAAGATGACTATGAAAGCTATTAAACTTATGAATAATTGTAGGTTAAAAAATAGAAAAATGTGGAATTTGAATGACCAATTTGGCTTATATAAATAGAAATTTTATGCTATCTAATTAAGATGTGGATCACAAGATTACTTACAGGGAAAGATAGTAGGTTCATTTTTGCATTTGCACTTTTGCATAGGGGTAATTTTTAGATATTTAACTGGCTTGCCATTACCATTCATCCTTCAGTCCATTTTATCAGTCCATTCTTGTTGCATACCATTCCTATCAATGGGACATTGTGATAGAGAGTAAGTTAATTGAATTCACAAGAAATCTTGACCAAGATTTGGCTGTGTGAGTGTTTTATACACGTGATAGTGGAAACCACATCATTGACTGGATTGATTTTGTAGAAAGAGAGAAGTGAGAGCTAAAGTTTGGTGATCAGAAATAGAGAAATGATTTAAAGAAGAAGTGCCTACAAAGTGATTAATAAGTAGAAATATTGGCAGTAGGACACAGGAAAAAACATATTGTTAGCAAAACCAAAGATGGAAAAAGTTTCCCAAAGAAGCCTATGTTCAAAGCCAAAGCTAAAATAGGTCAACTAGCAGTTTCAGGAGACCAAAAATGACAGGAAACAAACTGTAATCTTTTGAGGAAGAATAAATGAAGCAACAGGGTGATTTTAGGTTATTTTAGTAGAAGCTTGTTAAAAAGAGAGATATTATCTAGCAGAGGACAGAATCTCAGAATTGCAGGGATATGTAATGCTAATGGACTATATCTAAATACTTTTTCTCGAAAAGCCTGTTTGAAAGGATTGGCATTTACTAAGGGATTATCTCACTAAAACCTTGATATCTGTCCTGTGATGTAGAGTAACTCGACATGTAATTAGAGTAGAGTAAATTCAGTATGTGAAAGAGTGAAGTTACCTTGAAATTAAAAGGACAACCAATTAAGCAGGTCTTCCCTTCTTGTTAAGTATGCTGTATTTAAAAGATTTTGTATCAATCCCCTACTGTTTTTTTATTCTTTCCTTACATTTTTACTATGACATAGTAGCTGTGTGTGTGTGTGTGTGTGTTCATGTGTGAAATACTTATATTGCTATGCACTAATTTATTGATACAAGCAAATTATAATAATAAAAGTATAATATCCTAATTAGACCAGACAGCCAAATGACCTTCTGGACATCCTTCCGGATGAACTGTGGTGGTGGAGGCCAAGGCAGAGGCAGTTAGGGGCCATCAGGCATGCAGGAAAGCAGTTAGAGGCAATCAGGCAGGCAGGCATAAGTGGTTAAGGGTGATCAGGCAGGCAGCTGAGTGGTTAGAGGAAATAGGCAGGCATGCAGGTAAGTAGTTCGGAGCCAGGGGTCCCAGATTGCAAGAAGGATGTCTGGGATCAGGCCTCAACCAGCAGCCAGACATCCCAGATTGCAAGAGGGTGCAGGCTGGACTGAGGGCTGTCCTGCCCCCTCCTCCCCCATGCATGAATATCATTCAACAGGCCTCTAATAACATATAACCATATGATAATACTTAAAGAGACATCATCTGGTAAATCAGAGGGGGGAAAACAAACTTTATGAACTCATTTCTGCACAATGCAGCCCTTCTGAACATCTAAATATCAGGCAGGCTCTAACTATCTAATTATTGTGTTCTGATTAAGAGCTGCTGTTTAAGCACAGTGGGTTGTCAGCGCTCAGAAAATTAAAAACAACAGGTTTTCAGTATAAAACACTGAGGAAGAGAACTACACTTGATTTCTTGAGTCAATGAATGTAAAGATATAATTATTCTCTTGACACTTAAGTTTCTAATAATGCCTTTCTGTGCTGGCCAGAGACTCTCAGGATAAGAGCCTCTAATCCAATGTGTGTGTGCTGACAGGTTGTTTAATGTTTCCTTGAACAAAAACACACAGAGCTCAGCATGCGAGGAGAGGTGGAAACGGTTCGACACTAGCAATTTTGTGCCTCAACTGTGAGAAACGCTGCCTCCCCTGATGTCCACATGATCACTTCCAAAGTCCGAGAGTAAATGCCCTCTCTCTGGTGGTTGCAAAAACACTTTCCTCTGTAGTATTTTATTTAATTGCTTACGCTTCTCAGTGCATGGACTTCCGCTTGTGGGTCCAAGTTGCTTCTTGACACCAAACCTTAACCCCAAATAAGTGCAGGGCAAGTTACACAGGAACCAGCTATTCTCTTTGCTTTATAAAATGTTTCATGACAAATTTACATGTAAGGGACAAGCCCTCAATATTTGACAGGGAAGTAGGCTGAGGAATAAGGACGCAACTGAGAAGATGTAATATCGTGGAAGGCAGAAAAGCACGTTTCAGGAAAGAGGAGCTGTTCAGTCTTGCTGAAGTTAGCTCTAGACAGAACAAGGGCTGAAAACCATCGGCCTGTCGTTCTGACATAGAGATCATTGATACACTTTCCAGAGGAATGACCACTTCTGTTTAAGCTCCTGCTGGTGTATGAAGAGATATCATCAGCATTCGGTTAAGAACCAATCTTTTCCTTTGGCAAAAGGGGGAGAATTTAATTGGACATTTTCTTCCTATTGTAACAACCATGAAAATCCCAACCGCAGGATGACAGTGTAGTGATATTTTAAAAAGTTTTATTGAAAACCCATTTGTAGTATCACCTGCAAAGTTGAAAATGTGCATGTACTAAAAAACAAAATTTTCCTGGTTAGAGATAGGAGTGTACACTAGTAAGCTTTTCATACTTGAATATGAGGAGGCATGTACTATTGATAGAATGTTCGTAGCAAAGGTATTTGTGACATAAAAGTAAAAACATGAACACTTATTAAAAGTAGTGTGGATATTCTGTATACTGCAACTTTATACACTGATGAATGTCAGTGATTTCATGTCATACATTTAAGTCTTCAATCCATTTAGGATTGATTTTTGTGGATGGTGTAAGATCAGGGTCCAATCTTATTGGCTTGCATGCGGCTATCCGGTTTCCCAGTGCCATTTGTTGAAGACACTGTTCTTTCTTTAGTGTGTACCCTGCTGAAGATTAGGTTTATGTATGGATTTATTTCTGGACTCTCTCTTCTGTTCCATTGGTCTACATTGCTGTTTATGCAAGTAAATTGTTGTTTATACTGTTTTGATTACTGTATCTTTAAAGTTATTTGAAATCAGGAAGTATGATGCTTATAGCTTTGATCTTTCTCAAAATTGACTTGGTTATATATAATCTTTGGTGGTTCCACATGAATTTTAGAATTGTTTACTCTATGTCTAGATTTTTTTAAATGCCATTGAGATCTTGATAGGGATTGCTTTGGATCTATTGAATGTTTTTGGTAATACAGGTAGGATAACAGTATGAACTCTTCCAATCCATGAACACAAATGCCTTTTTATTTTGTGTGTCTTATTTATTTTTTTAATCAATGTTTATAGTTTTCTAATTTCCTTTTTTATATACACCGAGTGGCTAGATTATTATGATCTCTGAACTCATAATAATCTGGCCACTCAATGTATATCCTATATAATAAAAGGCTAATATGCAAATTGTCCCCTCCACCAGGAAGCAGGCCGGCCAACTGCCCATGACCCCTACCCCTGGCCAGGCTGGCCAGACCCCATCCATGCACGAATTCATGCACCAGACCTCTAATATACTAATATATAAATGTGTGTGCATATGTATGTACACTGAGTGGCCAGATTATTATGCATTCAGAGATCATAATTATCTTGCCATTCAATACATTGTATTGAATTCAATACATTGTATAGAACAACTGATTTTTATGTTGCTTTTGTATCCTGTAATTTTATTGAATTGAGATGATATGCTTTATATCCTTTATTCTGTTAAATGTGGTGTATCATAATTGATTTTCATATGTTGACTCATTCTTGCAACCTAAGGATAAATACCACTTGTTCATAGTATATGAACTTTTGAATGTGCTGTTGAATTTCACTTGCTAGTGTTTTGTTGAGGATTTTTATTGCATCTAATTCATCATAAATATTTTCCTGAAGTTTTTTTTAGGCAGCTTGTCCAGTTTTCATATTAGAATAAAGATGGCTTCATAAAATATGGTTAAAATGTTTCCTCCTCTTCAGTTTTTTTGTAAGACTTTAAGAAGAATTGATGTTAATTGTTCTTTAAGTGTTTGATGCAGTTTACCAATGAAGACATAGGCTTTTCTTGTTTGGGAGGTTTTTTATTACTAATTAAATCTTCTTACTAGTTCTAGGCCTATTCAGACTTTTTATTTCTTCCTGGTAGGTTGTATATTTTCAGGAAATTATCCATTTTTACTAGGTTACCCATTTTGTTGGCATGTAATTATTACTATAGTATTCTCTTATGATTCATATTATATCTATAATATTTATAATATTTCATCTTTCATTTATGACTTCATTTATTTGAGTATTCTTTCTTTTCTTCATGGTCTATCTAAGATTTTGTCAATTTTTTTTAAACCCAACTCTTGATTTTGTTGATTTTTTTCCTTTGCTGTTTTACTATTTCTTCTTTTATTTATTTCTGATCTAATATTTGTTATTTCTTTTCTTCTGCTTTGGTCTTAGTTTATTTTTTATTTTTCTAGTTCCTATAAATATAGCTTTAGGTTGATTATTTGAGATCTTTCTTCTTTTTTTAAAGTAGGTGTGTATCCCTATTTGTACTTCTTTTGCTGCACCCCATAAGAACATAACTATAATGTTATGCTCTCTGACCAAATTCTGATATTAAAAATGTTGCATTTTGGCAAATATTTCTACATGCAGAAAAACATTTTATATACATACTAGAGACCCGGTGTACGAAATTCATGCACAGGGGTGGGGGTTTCTCAGCCCAGTCTGCACCCTCTCCAATCAGGGATCCCTCTCACACTCCAGGACTGCTGGCTCTCAACTGCTTACCTGCCTGCCTTCCTGATTGCCCCTAACCATTTCTGCCTGTCAATCTGATCACCCCCTAACCATTCCCCTGCCAGCCTGATTAATGTCTAACTGCTCCCCTGCCAGCCTGATTGCCCCTAACTGCCCTCCCCTACAGGCTTGACCACCTCCAAATGCCCTCCCTTGCCAGCCTGGTGCCTCCCAACTGTCCTCTACTGCTGTCCTGATCGCCCACAACTGCCCTCCTTTGCAGGCCTGATCCCTTCCAACTACCCTCCCCTGCTGGCCATCTTATGTCCACATGGGGGCAGGATCTTTGACCACATGGGGACAGCCATCTCGTGTGTTGGAGTAATGGTCAATCTGCATATTACTCTATTATTAGATAGAATAGAAGCCTGGTCCATGGGTGGGGGCTGGCTGGTTTGCCCTGAAGGGTGTCCTGGGTCAGGGTGGGGGTTCCCTTGGGGCTTGGGGCCTGTGGTGGTTTGCAGGCCAGCCATGCCTCCGGCAACCCAAGCAGAGGTCCTGGTATCTGGGATATATTTATTTTCTACAATTGAAACTTTGTAGCCTGGAGCAGAGACAAGCCTTCTACTCACTCTTTGTTGTAGCCATTTCTGTTGGGGTTTATTCACCTTCCATAATTGAAACTTGGTAGCCTTAAGCAGAGGCTTGAGTCAGCCAAGGCAGGTGGAAAGCTTGGCTTCCTTGATCACCAGGGACAACCCTAGATTGCTCTCTGCAGCTCCATGACTGTGCCATTTTTGTTGAGATTTATCTCCTGTAATTGAAACTTTGTAGCCTTAAGAGGAGGCCTGGGCCGGCCAGGATGTTGGGAAAGCTTGGCTTCCTCCATTGCTGGGGAAACACAAGCCTTCCTTCTGCTTTCTCCATGGCCTCGGCCATCTTGGTTGTATTAATTTGTATACTCGCTCCTGATTGGCCAGTGGGCATTTCTGGTGGGTGTAGCAGAGTGATGATTAATTTGCATATTATTCTTTTATTAGATAGAACATATGCTCTTTCAAGAAACAACTTGGATTGATGGGGAAAATATCAGACTTGAAATAAGAGCACTTGATTTTTAATCATATCTCTGTCAAAAAATAATGTTTTACATTGTTGACCACTACTTGAAATCTCTAATGCCTTAAATTTCTATAAATGATGATGTTAGACAAAATTATTTTTAAAGTCTATTTCAGTTCAATATTTTTAGTCTATGCTATCCCTGTGTGTATAGATAGATAGAGAGATAGATAGATAGAAATATGTAATATTTAATAAAATATATACTACTAAATAGTATGTGTAATATTCTGTTTATTTATTATGAATTACACTTGCATTTATTATATTAAGATAATATCATAGTCATAAATTCTATTCTATTCAGTTTACATAGTATCACCTAACTTCTATATCAAATCATCCCTGAGGACATATAATATTCTTGAGAGACTCCCATCTGTTATTCTTTCTGTTCCTGCCTAAATTTCCATTTATTTGTAAAATGTCTCAAAGAGTTTTTATTTTAAAATGAAAAAACTAATCAACAAAGCCCCATAATAACACATCTCATGACCATAGCTTAAATTATGAAAATAGCGACAAATGAATATATATAATTTTTTCTGTTAATAGGTTTATTAAAAGTGCTTCAATATTATTGTGGTTAGGGGACAATGGATAAAGTAAAGCAAGAAGCAATGTGGTTTATATTAGTTAGAAAATTCTGGTAATGCAAATCATAATTTTAAACCCTATTTAATTTTGCAGCATAATCTATGTAACTCGACACTAGGTAGAATAAAATCAATTTTAGGCTTAAGTGCTTTTGGATTTTAATTTGGGAGATAGTTTTCTAGCAAAATTTAAGGAGTTAAGGCTAATTTAGCCAAAGCTTAGAGAGCAGAGCCCTCAGGTGAATGATCTCACATATGAAATCATGTGAGATCATTCACCTGGTTTGTCTTTGGAGGAGCCAGTGTAGTTACTAATAAAGGCAGTTTTAATAACTTTAGATTATGTAATATTTTACGATTGAGATTACAAAATACTTTATTTTCATCTTTATGGATTATGTTACAAATTCTCGGAATTCATGTTTCACTTATTTTCCCTAGTCTCAGCATCCCTACATTTAACCACTTTGGAAAGTATATGATTGTCTAACCACTATGCTATACACCTGAAACTACAGTGTTTCCCCAAAAATAAGACATCCTCTGAAAATAAGACCTAATGCATGCAAAGATAAGACAACCCCTGAAAATAAGACCTAGCGCAACTTTGGGAGAAAAAAATAATATAAGACACTGTCTTATTTTCGGGGAAACAGGGTAGTACAAAATACTATTAAATGTAAACTATAATTGAAAAAATCTTGCTGACCAACTAGTGTGAAAAGTTTGAAATACTGAGTTAAACATATTTACACAGGCTATTCTGTTTTGGTCTTTTCTCTGAAAAACTCCTGTCTTTATTATGCTAATGTTCATTTTAATATCTAAGCAGAAGGATGCAACATGTAGCATTTCTGAAAATTGTTTTACCATAATAGTGTCAGTTAATAACATCAGCAAGTGACAGTAGTATTCTGGAAATACTAAATTTTAAAATAGAGTATATATTTTTAAATCTTCATCAGCTTATCCCATATGGAACATGCAAAATCCATATGTGTATGAGTGGTGAACTGATCTTATTATATTTGACAAAGAATATTTTTTCACCTGTTAACCATTTCTAGAAAATGCATTACATATAAAACTTTGTGCTAGAGACTAGGCAAATGAAATGCCAAGATATGTTCTTTGCCAAAAATAATCACCTTAGCAAAAACCACACATAGCTTACAAGAACCAGAACAAACAAACAAAAAATTTGCTCACTTTAAAGATTCATTGTCACCAGCATGTGACAAGCATTATCAGAGCAGAGCTGTGTGGTCAGTATGAAATAGTTATGTCTAAGCTCCATCCAGAAAATCACTGGAGGAATATTTCAAATGTTTCCATGTTACTACCCAATTTAAAATGATAAATTTTAAATTTTCCATAGCCACATTAAAGGAATAAAAAGAAATAAGCAAAATTAATTCTATTCTATTTTATTTAAACCAGTATACCAAAATTCTGTCATTTCAACATGTAATCCTCATGCAAACATTATTAACACGATACACTACATGCTTTTTCCTTCCTAAAAACTCATTGAAATCCAGGGTGTTTCGTATACCTAGAGTTCATCTCCTTTTGAGCTAGCCTTGTTTCACGTGTTCAGTAGTCTACACCAGAGCTATTAAGCATTCTGATAGGGAGGGTACTTTACATTGAATCTATTTGGGTTTTGGATATAGTACCATCCGTTCATTCATACTTTATCAAAAGTTTTTGTGTTTTCACTATTTGTCAAATTATATGCAAACATTGAGAATATAACAGTGAGTACAAGAAGTCTCATTCTTTTGGGATCTAGACAACCCATGGAGAGAGATAGTTACAATAAACTATTCCCAGAGCAGTGCATCCTGGGGATTTGGTGATGTAAAGTGGAGAGGTATACAACTGAGTTGGGTCATACTAGGTGAACTGAGTCTGAAAAGATGTCTATGACAGTCTGGAAAAGGGAACAGATGAGTGCATGCTAACAACAAAACAAAAAAAACAGTGTGCTTTAGGAGAGACAAATTAAAAAAAAAATCAGGGTGTGAGTGAGGGAGAGATTATAATTCAGAGTTTGCAAAGTGCACAGGGGAGAATAAATGATGAGGATGGAACAGGAGGCTGTGGCTGGATCTTGGAAAGCCTTGCGTGTCATTTTAAGGATTTGGAATTTATCCAGTAGGTTTAGACTTTCAGTTTTAAATCAATTACCTTAGCAACTGTGTGGGAGTATATTTGGGAGAAGAGCAGAGGATAGGAGATTAAGTACATGAGGGCTGAACAGTTTCGGGGGTGGGAGAGTCTCAGTTTTTCAGGAAAATGAGAGTTAGGGAGGAGGAAACAGCTTCTATAAATATTTGCATTAAAATCAGTAAGGACCTGTAAAAATTGAATTGGGTAGAGGCAAGGACAGCAGCCAGGTTTCTATGCTAGCTGATAAGGTAGCTGAGAAAACCAATCTGAGGGAGAACATATTGGAAGGGAAGCAAGTCAGTGGTAAAAGATAATACATTTATTTTAGTCCCTTGGAGTCTGAAGTGCCTCTGAGGATATTAGATTGAGATTTCCATGAGACAGTGGGTGAAGCTCAAAGGTGAGCTCTGGGTGCTTTTGTGCTCTAGCTGAAGCAATGGGAGGGACTCTGTCGACCAGGGGAGAGTGTAGAATTATAAAACCACCTTCCAGAACACAAAACAGCTCATTCCCTTGCACATCCTTGCAGAAATCATTAGCATTCCTAGTTAGTAGTCCCTGCCAGGCTGTGAGAGGAGTGTTTCTAAAATATCACATCCCTGACTTGTTTCAGGTTCTTTAGCTTACTTTCTTTCTAGTTTGCAACTATGAACTTCATCCCCAGACCTTCATTTTCCAGGTTTCACAGTCACCCACAGGGCTGTAGTTCCAGTGAGCTACCTCTAGCACCCGTTTGCCCTGTGCCTTTGATAAGTGTCCCTGTCTCTGTCTGGGAAGAAACACCTCTCATTGTCTGTGCCCAGGAAGTTCTAATTGTCCTCTCCAATTCCTGGAGACAGCTTTCCCCAACAGTGAAGTGTTCGTTAACTTCCTTTTAATAGGATTCCATGGCAACCTGTGTCTGTCTATTCTAGCGATTCTCTTATTTTTAATGCAGGCTTCACTTTGACTTCCGTATTCTTCCACTTGAGTGCATACTTAATGAAATGATGGATTTTTCTTTTTAATCTCCCCTGAGTATATCTGGCTCCACAGGGACTCATGCATGTTTATTGAGTAGAAAGATACTGAATTGATTTTATTTTTGCATTGTATTAATTTCAATAGAATAGAGTTAAATTTGCATGAAGCTCAGTGGTTAACACGAATGAAAATGCTGTTGTTGACAATAGGATAGCTTCATGCTGAAAATGCTTTGACCAGTTATCATATCTGATATTTGAGATTATGTATCTTGGAGTATTATACAAAATCAACAATTTTTTGTAATTTCAGATTCACCACCAGGGATTATGTTACAAAGAAAGCAAGTCTAGTCTAGGTTAAATTCCTTCAAACATATATTGGCCAAGAAGCATAAAAAGATTGTTCCAAAGTCATTTAGTCTGGGAAAACCTTACACTGTCTTTAGGTCCCTTAATTCATATTTTGAATGAAAGCTTAATTTTAAGGCTAACACATGACATTCTGACAGCAACAACAGCAGCCTGTAAAGTGAAGAAAAATCACAAATTGAAGTTGCATGTAAAAGTCATTTGTGCCTGCCGTATTCCTTTTTTTTTTTTTAATAGATTTTAGGAAGGGGGAGAGAGAGATTGAGAGAGAAAGGAGGGAGGGAGAGAGAAAGAGAGACACGTGAGAGAGAAACATTGATGCAACTCACACACTCTCTGACTAGGATGGGACCCACAACCTGGGTATGTGCCCTAACTGGGAATTGAGCCCACCACCTTTTGGTGTATGGGATGCTGCTCCAAACAACTGAGAGCCACACCCACCCGGGCAATGCCTGCCATATTCTTATACTTATTTATAAAATATTTTAAATTAAGACAGGAAACTACTAATTTCTTTAATAACAAATATTAGAGCGAATATCCCATGTACTTATTAGCAAAATATATTTTGTATTTTAATAGACATCTGAATGTGAAGCAACCAACTTTTCCTGCTCTTTTTTTAAGTGTGGATTCCTGATTAAGATAATACCTCATTTATCTTTTGTTTCATAATAAATCATTCCAAAAAAGAAAAAAAAAGAAAACTTACTGGTTAAAGCAACAGATATCCCTTATCTGCTCACAGTTCTACAATAGTGATAGGACTCAGTGAGGTGAGATTATTTTTGTTCCATTGGGAATCTTTTGGGGCTGATATGGCTAAAATCACGTCTTTACTTATGTATATTATGTCTCATCTAGGATGGCTGGAAGAGTAGAAGGCTGGCTGGGTCTCTCTCATTTCCCCTTCTCCCACCCCCGCCCCAGCCCATTGCTTTCGCATAGGCTAGCTGGGGCTTTTTCACACACAACATGGCCATCGCAGGTTACTTAGACTTCTTCTGTGGTGACTGGCTTTCCTCTAAGCACAAAAGCAGGAGCTTCTAGACCTTCTTAATTTGGGGGCTTCAAAAACGTCACTCCTGTTGCTCTTACAACGCTGTCAGCCCATATTAAAGGCGAAGAGAAACAGACTCCACCTCCCAGTGGAGAAATGGCAGGTTTATACTGAAAGAGAGAATGTAAGATAGAGATACGTTTGCAGCCTTAGGAATGTAATCTACCACAAATGCTTAAACATATTAACCAAACACTTCTAAGTATAGCTTAAAAGAAATTCATATTCATACACACATCACACTGTTTATTCTAACATTTAAAAATGCATTGCAGGCAATACAATGCTCTGAACTTGTTCAGTGTCTCTGCAGATTATGTACTAATTGATCTATAGTTTGTGTATCCTATGCCAAGCATAGCATGTCAAACAGTGCAGGTTGTGACTTTTCCTGTCAGTGCCCACAGGCTGCTCTCCTTACTGTTTTATCTGATCCCTTTCCATGTGGCCTGACCTGCCTGGACTTCACAGGCATGCCTAAGCCTCAGAGCGGGGACTGTGACACAGCGTGCCCACCGCATTGTTCTACACACTTCTCTCTCCTGCCCAAGGGCTTGCTCTGTCCTCTGTTGTCACTACTTCAACCTCCAGAGAGGTGCGTTGCCCACATGTGAGCATTTCTAATTATTCCTGTCACCTAACACTGCCCCCTCCTCCTTTTGCTCTTTTTACTTTTGTCCACATTCCTGCACTTTTGGACCTGAACTTGCTGTTTCTCTGTTCCTTTGCTGACCTTCCTCTGTTTCTCTGCGTTCCTACACCTTGTGACTGCAGGCCCTCCATTGGTTTCCCACGCCTCCCCCTTTAAGTCCAGACACATTTTATTGTTATTTCTGCTTGATTGGCTCCTGTGGTTAGGCTGCTCAAAATGCCATGTCTGCCCCTGACTATGTTCCACCTGCCTTTGTTTCCCACTGGACCCCTGCTCCGTCTGCCTGCGTTTAAAGTCAACTTCTCTCACAAGTATGCTCTATATAGTGTTCTTAAATTAAAAGTTTATGTAATTAGAAACTCAAAGTTTTAGTTGAAACTCTGCTTAGAAATCACTCTAAGTCCATCATTTTACCTATGGGGAAACTGAGAGGATAATGACTGAGCCCATTTCTGATGGCTATTAAAGGCAGCCAAGAACTGAACCAGAGTCAGCTATGACCAGAAACATCATCTTCTTGGCTTTTAGTCTCTAGATATTTTTTTTTTTGGGGGGAGGGTGAGGGGGTATAAATAATTGGTAAATAGACAGAAAAATGCCTGGAGTTTACATTTATGAAGGTAAAAAAGAAGAAAAAAGTTGTCAATTGTGAAAACAAAACATCTGAAGCTCTAAAGAAATAAGAAAAGGGGTGAATGTTGTGAGTCAGGAAAACCAGGAGAGAGGTCGAGGGGTAAAAGAATGACAGAGAAGCTTTTGGGCCAGTTACTAAAAATGTGGGATTCATGGGGAAGGACTTATGTCTAAAGATACTTTTTAGAAAATATTGTATGACTACTCTTATTCTGCCTCTTTTTGATCCTTTGCAAATTTTCAGTGAAGACATACCTTGCTTTTTAAAGTTATTGTATAAGCTACTTGCATTTCTGTTGAGTGTGTAGTCATAATAAAATGAAATGTAGGAAATAAAAAGAGATGCATAGTTAAATTTGAGTTAATTTAGTGAAAGACATATTCGATAAAACTGCTATTATTCCTATTCATTGCTTGGTAGAATGGTGGTGATTTTGTGTAGCTTATCTAGTAAAATAATAGCCAAGATATATTGAACACATTTTCTGAGCCAGATACTCTGTTAACCACTTTATAGAAAACAGTTAATTTACTCGTCACAACAACCTAAGAGGTAAGGACTGTTATCAACTCCATATGAAAACAAGGGAACTAAAGTTAGAAATATTGAATAATTTGTCTGAGTCCCGCTTAAAAGGTTTCTCTTCAGGGGATAGAAAAGTAATCGAGACCTGAAATCATTCACTAATGAAGGGACCACCTCTAAACCCTTCCATTCAAGCAGCCCTCTCAGCTTAACATCACTGCGTGGCTACATCTATCACATCAACTTCAAAGAGGAAGTCCACTTTGAAAAAGATGGGAGATTTCTCAGTATTGATTAAATTGACATGGAAAACAACTTAATCACATCCAGAAGCACAAATGAAAATATGGCATAGGTAGACAGTTAAAATTTGAAGAAAAGAAAGTCTAGAATAATTGTGATAGTTTAGGCACTTTAAAATAGAATGACTTGAATTTTGAAGATTAGATGAGGCCCTGGGAATACAGATGAAATCTTAGAATAGTAGATTTCACAATGATAAATCTATTTATGACACTACTGTTAAAATTAAAATAAAACATGTTATTTCATTTTATTATATAGTGTTTTTTTAAGGAGGATTATGTCCTCCTACTCCTCCCCTTCCAAAAAAGAGAAAAATCAGAAACAATCAATTTCTAATTTATTCTTGATCTGTTCTAATAATTAAAGCATAATCATTATATTTTCCTGTATTTTTCACATATAACAAAAATTAATAATTTTATATTTTAAACTAATATTTCAAGAAAATACTTGTTCATGTGTACTATGAAATGTTGATCCAATTTATGAATAAATTGCTTTTAAGTGGTCCTGTCAGAGGACCAGTTATCTTCAGATAATTAATTAGCAACGTCTACTTCTCAGAGTAGTCTTCAACATCAATAGAAAAACTATGTTGGCTCCTTCTCTTGTGTCATTCATATAATGTTATGAGGAGGAAAAATATATGTTTTTGTTTTAAACGCTGTTTAATGAATTTATACTAAAACTAATTTGGCAGTTGATCTAGGACTGTGTTCCTATAGTCACACTTAGTGATTTTCACCATAGATCTTGTTGTTAATGCAAACTGCTTTTCTATATGTCATCCTTCAATTATTGTCTGAAGGCCAGAAGGTGAAGTTGTTGAATTTGAAGCTTGTGTATGAAATCACAAGGTGGTGAAAGGCGGCACACACATTATCAAGGACTTTTCCCACGCTGTTTGGTATAATCACTCTAAATGGAATGTTTAAACAAAACCAAAAAAAAAGGAAATTAAAAAACTATCCTGGAAAGACTTCAATAAATAACATCAAATTAACAACAATATGAAAGTTGATGTGTTTCACGTCCAACAAAGCAGAGAAAATTCTGAGAAAGTACTTGCAGACACTTAATAAAAGCATTGGCCGTTTTAAAATGCCATTTCAGAGCATAAGTTCAACTTTCATTTAAAATTATAGATGCCATTGAATCAAGGGGAAGGGATAAAAAGTTGTAGCACTCAGAGCCATGAGCAGTCCAGTTGCACAAATAGGTGTCCTAAGTTATATAAGCAGCTTTGAAGAAAAAGGAAAACAATGTAATTACTGAAGCAATACCTTTACAATTACATTTTTCTGAAACCCAAGAGAAGGTTTGTGAGAATTTGTATTTTGAGAGGCCATTGCTTTTTTCCCCACAACCATATATATATATATAGTGGGGGGGAAAGCAAAACAACTATATATATATATATATATATATATATATATATATATATATATATATATATATGTTGGGGGGGGCGGGGGGAAGCAATGGCCTCTCAAAATATAAATTCTCACAAACCTTCTCTTGGGTTTCAGAAAAATGTAATCATAAGGTATTGCTTCAGTAATTACATTGTTTTCTTTTTTCTTCAAAGCTGCTTATATAATTTAGGACACCTATTCTTGCAACTGGACTGTTCATGGCTCTGAGTGCTACAACTTTATATATATATATATATATATATATATATATATATATATATATTACACAATATAATTGATTTTTTACAGAGAGGAAGAGAGAGGGATAGACAGTTAGAAATATCTATGAGAGAGAATCATCCATGCCGCTCGCACATCCCCTACTGGGGATGTGCCCGCAACCAATGTATGATACATGCCCTTGGCCGGAATCAAACCTGGGACCTTTCAGTCCGCAGGCTGACACTCTATCCATTGAGCTAAACCGGTTTTGGTGAGGCCATTGCTTTTATAATAGAATTTAAGAAGATCTGTAGAATTTAATTAAAGTCACAAAAATTAGATGGAATATAGACTAAAAATGTTAATACTCTATTATGATATGTATATAATATGGATTACGTATATTATATCTAATTTCTTTAAAGTTAGCTAATTTGTGAATGCTTCCTTGGATTCCTAAGGAAGATTCAGCGTTCCCTTACTTGTGTTCCTATAGCACCGCTTATGCATTATCCTCAGTAGTCAGGTCTCCCTCCCCTAGACATTAAGGTGTTTGAGAACATTCATTGCAATTTATTTGCATTTCTATCACCAGAATCTTGGACAGGGGCTGACACATACTAGGCACAGATAACATATTATCTGAGTAAATCACAAAATATATTTCTTAAAATAAAATATTTTATAATTCCTAATGCAAATAATATGATATCAAGAATATATGGTTGTTCCATATTCTTTGGAACTCCGTTTTTCCAAAAGAGGTCACTTTTTGGATGCATTGTTGTGTCCAGAAACTCACAGAATGTTCATTTTTGTGTGAGATTGAGTTTTCATTTTTGAGTTACTCCTAGGTTTTCAAAATAAAAATACCTCTGAGTCCCTTTGCTACAAAAAACTAGATCAACTAAGCCTTCTTCTTTTCTTTTTGTTGTACATCTGAGAGCCCACAGGCATAAGAGCAGGATAACATATGCACTGAATGTGAGTCCCTTAAAATCTTCCCTCCTTTTAGAAATAGTAACTTTCTTTGGCATTTACTAAACTAGCTACTACATTTCTTATATTAATAAGAATATTGAGTTTCTGTTTGGCATTCTGCTGGACTCATTATATATAGAAATAAAGATGTGCTTTTATTATGCCACAGTATGTATTTATAGTAAAACAAGTAAAAAAAATTAATATCCATCCAAGTTTCATATTTAGCTGTGTGAAAGCTGGAACTACTATTTCACATTTAAATTTTCAAAAATTTTAACCTTATAAAAATGTATTCACACATAAAGAAAACACAGAATCATACCTGTACCTTTCATATGTTGCCACAGGTTCGGAATTCTTCCAACATATGGCTCATCAAGAAAATATATCCCAAAATGTTGGTCAAAACCATGGCACTACACAGGAAGAATTCCTAGCTAACTTTTTAACTAATGTAGAGTATCTCCAGTAATGGCCCATGTTTCCACCTGCAATTTAAGGGTGGAATTTGAGATTTCCAATATCCAATATGAACTCAGTGTGGAGAAAAAGAGATCATTGTGGCTAGTATCATTGTTATTGTCATTATCATCATTAATGCAAGGTTTTAAAATCAAGTCAAAGAAAGTAACACAAGAATAAAATTATATATCATATTTAGAAGTCATATATGTGTGTATATATATTTAAGCTGTGATTATAGTTGAAAGCATAATAACTATTAATATCATGTAGCTGTTTTATAGCTATAAAAACCTAATCACATATTACATTGTAAGTGGTATATAATTAGCAATTAGAATTATAAAAATTATTGCTAACACTAAGTAGATGTGCTCACATTGTTTATGTTCTTGTTACCCAATTTAATAGTGATAAAGCTCTTTTAAACTATATTCAGAGAATGATCTGAACTGTTGATGAGACTTAAAATTATTTAGAAAGGTTAGGAGCTAAAGAAAGTTACACTTTCCTCCCCCCAAATATTGGTAGAATTAGCATATGGAAAGGATATGAGACTTGTTTTACGTGTTAATATGAAACAGAATAAGTCTGCTCTGGACTGAATGTGCTCCCCAACAATTTATATGTTGAAGCTCTAACCTCCAATGTGATTGGATTTGGAGATAGGACCTGTGGGGAGGGTAATAAGAATGACAACCTAATCCAATAGGGTTAGTGCCCTTATAAGAAGATCTCCATTTCCTCTCTGTCTCAGTCATGTGTGGACAGTGATAAGGTGGCTCTCTGCAGGCCAGAAATAGAGGTCTTGCAAGGAAGAGAATTCCTTACTGGTGGATTTCCTAGCTCCTCGAGTGTGAGAAAATAACTTTTAGTTGTTTAAGCCACCCAGTGTTAGGAAAAGCCTTGCAGACTAAGATAAGGATTAATGCTATGTTTATAGGAAGACAGACTTCAGTGTAAAGTAGATTTCTTTAGAATTTAAGAACAAATGAGATACTTCAAATGGTACAATTTTGCTCATAACTGAAGAAATTTAAGTATAGGCCAGCAAATAATTTTTCAGGAGGTTTACCAAAGTGATACGAATATCATGAGTGTTCAATTAGGTTAATGGTTTTCAAATATTGGTTAATGGACAAATGCTAGTTTTTTTAACATTTCTGAATAAAATAAGAATCTTGTCCTTCAATTTTATAAATCTATTTAAAAATAAAAACTCTTTCTAAATCTTATATTGTCTACTTTTTGATGGTAGAAAACACTTTTGAAATTATCACATAAATATATGGTAGTTAATGCTCTTCTACACTAATAAAAGAGAAACATGCAAATTAACCATCACTCCCCTATACCCACCAGCCAATCAGAGTGAGTATACAGATTAACCCAACTAAGATGGCAGCTGCCACGGAGCTGGAGCAAGCAGGAGGCAATGGAGAAAGCCAAGCTTCCCACCCACCCTGGCCAGCCCTGGCCTCCACTCAAGGCTACAAAGTTTCAATTATAGACGATAAACAAATCCCAGATACCTGCTTCCAGCCAGCCCTGGCCTTTGCTCAAGGAGGTGCTGAAAAAAAAAAGAAGAAAAAAAAAGCCCCTTACCCAGGCTGGCCAGGCACCCCAGTGAAGGTCCCCACTGGGACGTTTGGCCAGCCTATAAACAGCCATCAGCCCATCATCCAGGCTGGCTAGTCACCCCAGTGGGGACTTCCACCCTGAAGATGATGTGGCCAGCCTGCTAACAGCCCTCAGCACCTCACCCAGATGGGCCACACCCATCCAGCAGGGACTCTCACCCCATCGGCCAGCTTGCAAACCACCACAGGTCCCTCAACCAAGCCATCCCATACCTCAAGGGAACCCACACCCTAACCCAGGATACCCGTCAGGGCAAATCAGCCGGCCCCCACCCATGCATCAGGCCTGTATCTATACTAATAAAAGGTTATTATGCTAATTAGACTGGGAGACCTTCCAAAAGATCTCCCAGATGTTTTTCTGGACAAAGGCAGAACGGCAGGGCCAAAGTAGAGGCGATTAGAGGCCAAGAGGGGAGGGCAGTTGGAGGTGAGCAGACCAGCAGGGGGGCCAGTTGGGGGTGAGCAGACTGTTAGCTGGGGTCAGTTGGGGGTGTTCAGGACATCAGGGGGAAGGGGCAGTTTGGAGTGAGCAGGCCAGCAGGGGGGCAATTGGGGGTGAGCAGGCTGGCAGGGGAGGCAGTTGAGGGCAAGCACACTGGCACGGGGGGTAGTTGGGTGTTATCAAGCTGATGGGCTTTTGGGGGCGAGCAGGTTGGCAGGCAGAGTGGTTAGGGACAATTAGGCAGGCAGGCAGGTGAGCGGTTAGGAGCCAGCAGTCCTGGATTGTGAGAGAGATGTCCAACTGCCAGTTTAGACCTGATCCCTGTAAACTGGCAGTAAGACATTCTTTGAGGGGGTCCCAGATTGGAGAGGGTGCAGGCAGGGCTGATGGACACCTTCACCCTCATTCACGAATTTCATGCACCGGGCCTCTAGTAGAAAAATAAAATAGTTTGCCCTAACCAGTTTGGCTCAGTGGATAGAGCATCGACCTGTGGACTAAAGAGTCCCAGGTTTGGTTCTAGTCAAGGGCTGGTCCATAGTTGTGGGCTCATCTTAAGTAGAGGGTGTGCAGGAGGCAACTGATTGATGTTTCTCTCTCATCGATGTTTCTAACTCTCTCTCCCTCTCCCTTTTTCTCTGTAAAAAAAAAAATCATAAAATATATTTTTTTAAAAGAAAAAGAATAAGTTAACAAATCAACCTTAGGCAACTTAATATTTTTAGAAATTTGAATTGTTTGTGATATCCAGAAGTGTAGGAAGAACAATACTAATGGTTATGTTACCTTAAAACCCTCAAATTTTGTGATTCTTCATCTTTATGATAATTGATAAGGAATGACAGGATATTATATAAAAGGGATATCATACATAAATTCCTTTTTGTTGGTGAAATCCTGGATGCTTTTCATCCTGAAAGACACTCGACTCACTTGGCCATCGCTTTCAGTAAGCATCCAGTTAGTTAGGATTTGATTCCTCTTCTGATTTGACGTGCTCTGTGTTGTCTTTCCTGTTACCACTTTGCCTACTCTCAATTATGAGTTTTTTGGTTTCCGTTTCTTGGCATCAAATTCTTAGCTTACTTTGCATAGTGCCTCCATTTCACATGACTCCTGATTACTCTGATCTGCATGGATATATACCAAATACCATACACCATGTCACTGGTTTTGGAATATGTGGCCCCAAGTGCCAGTATTCCTCCAAGGCACTGCAGTCAGCAAGTAAATCTACAAAGAAACAATAGAAAAGCTCTTCTCGCTGAGATCTGAGAGTAGTTTGGGGGGTCCTACTGGATGTTGCTCATACGTCCTTCCTTGGGTAGGAAGTGCATGCCTAGTGTGTATAACAGGGACTACTGTGTTATATGGCGGTTGTTCTCTTGTCATGATGTGGTTTAACACTATGTTGTTCACAAAGCTTGGCCACTTGGAAGCAGGTTCAACCTACCAGGCAGAGCACTGAAGTACCGAAATTTATTGGAACCCTCTGGTGGGGGAGATATTAAGATGCTGTCTTAATCTCTATCCAGTTGCAAATATTAATATACAAATGTCCATAATAGATGAAGATTGATATAGTTAATATACTTTATTGTATACCTTAAAGTTGCTAAAAGTACATTTTAAAGGTATTCACCACATAAAAAAGTAATTATGTGAAGTGGTGGATATGTTAACTAACCTTATAGTAATTTCACAACACATCTGTATATCAAATCACATTGTACTTCTTAAACTTACATAATATCATGTCAACTATAGCTCAATAAAGGGGGTAGGAGGTTAAAAAATCCTATATAATAAAAGCCTAGGTGGCACCATGTGATGTTGTCACAAGATGGCAGTCAAGACATCATCACAAGATGGCTGCCTCATGTTGTCCAAAGATAGCCACCACAAGATGGCTGGCAAGAGAGGGCAGTTAGAGGTGACCAGGACTACAGAGGAGGGCAGTTAGGGGAGACCAGGTCAGCAGGGGAGGACAGTTGGGGGTGACCAGGCCAGCAGGGAAGGGCAGTCAGGGGTGATAGGGAAAACAGGGGAAGGCAGTTGGAAGCAACCGGGCCAGCCTTGGAGGGCAGTTGGGGGCGATTGGGCCGGCTGGGGAACAGTTAGGCATCAATTAGGCCAGCAGGGGAACCCTAGGGGGTGTCTAGGCAGGCGAGCGGTTAGGAGCCAGTAGTCCCAGATTGTGAGAGGGATGTCCAACTGCCAGTTTAGGCCTAATTTGGCAGTTGGACATCTCCTAAGAAGTCTCAGGTTGGAGAGGGTACAGGCTGAGCTGAGGGAGACCCCACCACCACCCCTGTGCATGAATTTCATGCACCAGGTCTCTGGTAAATAAGAGATAACACCTGAGCAAATCAAACAAATTTAGCTTTTCTAAACGTCACAAAAAGAATTCATTACAGATAGAATAGGTCTCATTATCCAGTAACAGATGAGATTAATTCATTCTCATCTGTCATCAATGGCCAGAGAATCCCATCAGGCCTTGGATAATGTTCACAGACTCCTACAGTCAAAACTTTATGTACGTGAACTTGAGGCCAGGTAAAAGACAGCTCCACCTGAAAAGCCAGTGGAAAATACTCCTTTAACAAGCTCACTTTGCCAGTCTTGGCATTGCACTCCATCAGCAGTCAGCAAACCACAGCCTCTGGACAAAATCTGACCTGCCTCCTGTTTTCAAATTCAAGTTTTATTGGAGCACAATTACACCTACTTGTCTGTGTGCTGCCTAGGGCTACTTCCCCACTACAGCTGTAGAGCTCAAATGTCCCCCAGGCTTAAAATATTTACTTTCTGCCTCTTGGGGAAGAAGTTTGGCCTCACTATTATATAACTGGAATCAGAACACTTAGCCCTGAATTGTTTCACTACCCTCCCCCAAAAAGCTCCCAAAATTTGGTTCAAACAAATTCTTTGATTCAGTACTATGAAATTAGAAAAAGGGTGAGTTACCCAGATATGTCTGAGTTTGGGAACATCCTACACGTTTCCGCCAGCGATTTCTTTAAGCTAGAAGGAAAAGGCCACCTGTGCACAGGATTTTTTGTTTTGTTTTGTTTTTGCGTTTCTTTATGTTATTCGTTATATATGATATTCCCTGAAATGGGGGGTGAGGGGGAATACCATCAACAATTGTACATAATTCTGTCATAAGAAATAAATGACCAGAGTATAATTTCTAATTATTTTCACTCTCGTTTTTATAGGTAGTGTTTTAAGCACATATTTCAATTATTTTGTTTTGATTCAAGGTACTTAATGTGATCACGTAAATATTAATTGCCCAAAGAGAACCATTGAATAAATGCAAATTAATTCTGCCCCCCAGAAATAGATGTTGACTAATTTAAGTTTAATGAGCCTCAAAATAGCATTTTAAGTACAATTTTATTTTTATAGATTTTAATCATATCTGTCTTTGGGGCTTGGATTGAAAGCTAAAGAACTATTCTGGGCTAATTAAGCTTACTCACCTGACAGTTTTCCACAGCTCACCCAACTCTGCTCTGGGCCACAGCAGCCTTAGTTACAACAGAAGAGGAAATGGGGAGATCATGTTCGAACAGATTTCCACAATGTGGCAACAATACCATACCCCCACAGCACTGCATAAATAAGGT
Source organism: Pipistrellus kuhlii (assembly GCF_014108245.1). NCBI lineage: Eukaryota > Metazoa > Chordata > Mammalia > Chiroptera > Vespertilionidae > Pipistrellus > Pipistrellus kuhlii. Next base: position 60,162,571 of record NW_023425551.1, read on the forward strand.
TGCACATTATCTCAAAATCGCATTTATTTGGAAAACACTGGATAATTGTGCCATCCCTATACCAGAACTTGAAGCTCCTGCAGAAACACTTCTTTCCCGATCAAATGAGCTTGTCCAGCAGGTGATGTGTGAGAAGGGGAAAATTTGAAATGTAAAGTGTTTTACTTAAGCTCATACTAAGAATATTCATTTTGATTGTTTTGAATTATGATTTAAATATTTGGAAATTTAATTGTTCCACACTTAATTGAACTCATTTTTCCTAATTTATAAGCTGCTTCAGGGAAAAGAGGCTAAGTAATTTTGGAAGCTGTGCCAACTCTCATGGGACATCAATATGCCATTTAATCTCCTAAAGACATAAATTACTAAAGTAAATAGCATTCAGTTGGTAAGACACCTAGTGATATGGAACACAACTGCTATAGTAATTCCAATTCTCCACTTGTAGTTTATATATATATAAAGAATATTTAGCCGAAACCGGTTTGGGTCAGTGTAGAGCATGGATCTGTGGACTGAAATGTCTCAGGTTAGATTCCAGTCAAGGGCATGTAATTGGTTGCATGCACATCCCCAGTAGGGGGTGTGCAGGAGGCAGCTGGTCTGTGTTTCTCATCAATGTTTCTAGCTCCCTATCCCTCTCCCTTCCTCTCTGTAAAAAAAAAAAATAAATAAAATAAAATAAAATAAATAAATCAATAAAATATTTTTTAAAAGAATATTTAAGTGACATAAATATAACAATATGTTGTAGTGTTGGACCTGAAACCAAACTTATTAAAGCAAAGTTACAAGTCAGTTATTGCTTTTGTAGAAAGGGGAAATTTAGGCATGTGGTCAGGTGTCCATGAGGCAATGCTCATAAAGTGTTTTGCAGAGTTTCTGGCAAACACCTCCCTCCCACATGCCCTAAGCTAGAAATCACCGCACATTTCACAGAACTGTCTGGGGCAGCATCATTACGTGTGGCCTTCTCCTGTGACTCCTGTCTCTTGTTCATTCCATGAATGTTATTTGTTAACTCTCCCAGGGACAAGCTCGGCCTGATTTATCACTGTATCCCCTTAATATCTTCTGTCTTGTGCACAGTAGACGCTCAGTAAATATTTAAATTAAAGCTGAATTGATTAATGGATGCTCTAAGCAATAAGTTTGATTCTCCCAGGAAATAAACTGCTCAGGATAGTAATTTTCGACTTATTTAGAAGCTTTAGCAACTCTGTTGGGGGCTTGGATTTGGATCAAATAATCTGAGCTCCAGAGTCAGCCAAACATCTGATTTTGGGGCAGTGCTTGCATGGGAAAATCAATGAATACAAAGACCCACATAATGATTATTTCATATATAGTAAGAATGGCACAAAACCACACATGTATCATGTAATGGATAAAACTACCCTGTATTTTATACGTGTTGCCTTATTTTTCACAAGAACCCTGTGAGATACATAATTTTATTATCTCAACTTTACTAATGAGGAAACTAAGGAATAGGGAAGTCACCCAGCTAAGCATCTGGTCCAAATTTAAACCTAGACAATTAACTTTAAACTCTATGCTCTTAATTAAATCATAGGCAGAACTGTCTCTGTGTTACCCTATGTGTGATTTAATGTTTGGCAGTGTGTGGCAGATTTTTATTTTATTTGCTTTGGTTCTGAGTTGTCTTAAAGAAACAAATGAGATAATAGTCATATAAGAGGTTTTCAGCTACAGCAACAATCATAAGGCATTTTGGAATAACTGAAGATTATAAAACCATATTAAGAAATATCCTGAGAAAGGGACTGCCTACATTTCAACTCTTTAGTATGTATTTCGTCCTTCTCTGATACATGAAATAAATAAATAAAATATCAGATGATTTGATCATAATGTACATGGTATACACATAATTATAATTAAATGTCACATTATACATAGAAAGTGTTATTTATATTACTGTACTAAATAAACTCATATATATCACTTCAATGGGATTTAGTGATCAAAATGGTACTGCCTTTAATGGCACACTATACCAGTTTTTCCCCTTAATTTGAGACATCTAAACTAATAAAAGAGAAACATGCAAAATTGACCATACCTCCACTATGCCCACCAGCCAATCAAGAGTAAGTATGCAAATTAACTCAACAAAGTGTGGTACAGGCCTTTGTTCTGGCCTCTGCTTTCAGTCTTCGCTCTGGTTGGACCCTTCAGCGTTCTCCACTCCAGCTAGAGTGCCACTCGTGTAGCTCCATCTGCCCCTTCATCCTCCCTCTCATAGCAGGTGTCCCAAGCCCCCCCAGCCATTCTGCACCTGCATATGCAAATTAACCCACAGTCTTTGTTGGGTTAATTTGCACACTCACTCCTGATTGGCTAGTGGGCATAGTGGAGGTATGGTCAATTTGCATGTTTCTCTTTCATTAGTTTAGATGTCTCAAATTAAGGGGAAAACTAGAATGCTGAATGAAGAGGGGAAACAATGTAGGTGGAACATGAAGATGAGAAAATCATGGTTGTTTTTACAGGATGCTTACACTATGCCTCCTAGACAATTAGAGCTGAAAGAAAACATCATTAGAGCTCCCTTTGGATCATAAGAAAACAAACTGTAAAGTGCCTGTCTTTCATTCGCCCACCTACAGAATCAATATGTAGCATATAAGAATTAGCACCTGCATACCCCATATAACAAATTTAAAGTTGAAACCAAAGTTATCAAAAAGCAATGACAAATAGAAGTGATAGTGTTTCTGGTAATAAGCCATGTGTGGCTTTGATGAACTAATCACTGTGAAATTTATTTTTAAATGAAAGTCTATGTTTTCATAAAATTGGGGTTTAATTCATAATTTTCCTGGAAAAAAATAAGTATGTGATTGTTTACCTCTGACACTGACTGAAGCTATTTGCTTCCATCCCTGCCCATGTTCGCCTTTGCTGGTTTTATTACTGCTTCTAATCTCTGGTGGCTCAAAGTGCCAGTTGTTTTTCTCTGTATTTACAAATTCACTTTTTCTCCCCACTTCTAATAAACTAGATCTTCTGCACCTGTGGGACACTGACAGTCCCAGCACAGATGTTATCCTTGTCCCATCAGGCTGGGAAAGCTAGATTGCAGGCAATGGAAAACCCCCTTGGCAAGGGCACCATCCCAGTTGATAGTCCTGGGCATCCTCTGTCTTCCTTCGCCCTTTCTGCCCACTAGTTGGTATCTCCAGAGCCCAATGTCCCTGCACTCTCACTAGCTGTTTTTCATCAATTCATGTTTTCCGGAAAGAATCTGATCAAAGTAATTATAGCATGTTATTAAATGTTTGATCATTTATATACTTCCTCTCCTGGGGATATTTACACTTCAACAAGCTAAATGCCTTCATCCAAAGAATAAAGCTCAGAGGGTGGGATTTCTGGCATCAGTAAGGCAGAAGTGAAAAGTCTTGTTTGTTTGTTTGTATGTGATTCTCATTATGCCCTTGAAGTCACTCCAGGTCTGTTTCTACCATGTGACAGGAAGATCTTTTAAACTGATCATATTGTCTCTCATGCACAGGAATTGCAAATGCCTATCCTAGAATATGCACAAGTAGTCATGGAGAAAGATTTTTTTTTAGACCAACGTATTTGAAAAGGTGTAGAATGCACAGGATTTTCATAGAACTCAGATGAAGTGTAAAGTTCAAGTCCCATGCAACCAGAGGTCAATGGTTCAATTCCCAGTCAGAAGACATGCCCAGGTTGCGGGTTGCAGCATTGATCCCAGGTAGGGGTGTGTATAGGAGGCAGCCAATCAAGGTCACTGTTTCTCTCTCTCATTTGTGTGTGTGTGTGTGTGTGTGTGTGTGTGTGTGTGTGTCTATGTTCCTCTCTATCTAAAAATTAATAAAAACATATTAAAATATACACATAATCTAGCCCTAACTGGTTTGACTCAGTGGATAGAGCATTGGCCTGCGGACTGAAGAGTCCCAGGTTTGATTCCCTTCAAGGGCATGTACCTTGGTTGTGGGCACATCCCTAGTAGGGGATGTGCAGGAGGTAGCTGATCAATGTTTCTCTCTCATCAATGTTTCTAACTCTCTCTCCCTCTCCCTTCCTCTCTGTAAAGTAGGGGTGTCGAACTCAATCAGAGAAGGGGCCAAAATATAAAATCCAGCCTAAATCGCAGGCTGAATGGTTTACTGAACAGTCATAAACTGTCATTGTGATGGAAACGCAGCAGAGTGCAGTGATGACAGCGCGGTGCGGGCCACATTGCAAGGCCTGGTGGGACGGATTTGGCCCGTGGGCCTTGTGTTTGACACATGTGCTGTAAAGAATAATTTTTAAAAATTAAAAAATAAAATATACACATAATCTAAATCATATATGGGTGAGACATTTCATCCGAGGCACTTGCTCTTCAGCTATGAACCTGTAAAAATTAAACATGTTTATGTGCTTCCAAAATATAATGGCAAGACAAGCATAGGATAGGCATTCCCATTCTAAAGGAAGAAATATAAAAAGAAAAAGAAAAAGAGTAAAAAATTCTGAGCAAATGTAAAACCTTCAGAGCCCCTGGTCAGCCCTGTGTCTGTGGCTTTGCTGAGCACAGCCCTTGCAGCAGCTTTCAAGGGTTGGAGTTGCTTGCCTGTAGCTCTTCCAAGATGAAATCACAGAAAGAACCCAGAAATCAACACAAGCCAGTATGCTCAATTAATATTTGATAAAGGAGGCAAGAGCATACAATGGAGACAAGACAGTCTCTTCAATAGTGTTGGGAAAACTATACAGATAACTTGCAAAAAAATGAAACAAGACCACCAACTTACACCATACACAAAAATAAACTCAAAATGAACAAAGGATGTAAACGTAAGACAGGAAACCCTTAAAATCTTAGAAGAAGCGATAGGTAGCAAAATATCAGACTTTTGTCATAGTAATTTCTTTACTGACATAGCTCCTAGGGCAATGGAAACTAAGGAAAAAATAAACAAATGGAACTACATCAGAATAAAAATCTTTTGCACAGCAAAAGAAATCACCAACAAAACAATAAGAAAGCCCTCCACATGGGAGAACATATTTGCCAATGTTTAATCTCAAAATTTATAAGGAACTCATACAACGTAACAAAAGGAAGATAAACAACCCAATCAAAAAATGGGCAAAAGACCTAAATAGACACTTTTCAAAAGAGGACATTCAGAAAGCCAAGAGACATATGAAAGCATGCTCAGTAACTAATCATCTGAGAGATGCAAATCAAAACAACAACGAGGTACTATCTCACACCTGTCAGAATAGCTATCATCAATAATTCAACAAATGACAAGTGCTGGTGATGATGCAGAGAAAAGGTCAATGGGGGAGGGGGGGAAAAGGAAACATATGTACTGCTATTTATAATACCTTAAACAATACATTAAAAAAAGAAAAGATTAAATCATAGGCAGATGGTTCCAGCAGTCTGGTGTTGTAGACCTATGGCTCTGTGAGGCTCTCTTCTTCAATATCCAGGTGGAGGTTACCATGGCACCAGCTTTGCTAGGTAGTTATCCCCAGTAAAGCCCTGGGCAGCACTATCCCCAAGGCTCTGGGCCAGGGTTGTCTGCCTGCTGATACCCAGGTAACAGTCTCCATTTTGAAACCAAAGAAGCAGTTCTAATAATCTCTGAATCCTCTTTGGTGTCCTTCTTACCTTGTCTGGAAGAAGAATATCACATGTCCACAACCAATAGCTCTATGGTTCCATCCTGTTAAAGCTAAGACATCCTTTTTTTTATTTGTTTGTTTTTGTATCTTTCCCCTTCAGTTCAACCTGGCTGTTTTCTTGCTGGAGTGGACGATTAAGTCCTTAGTTTACACCCACATGGATCTCCTTGTCAAAAGGTCCCTTAGTCACACCATTAGTGTTCTCTTCCAACCATGATTTCATATTTTTTGCAATATAAACAGGCTGAGTTTTTCCAAATTGTTTAGGTTCTGTTTCTCTTTTAATTAACAGTTCAGTCTCTAAGTCATTTCTTTAACTGTATACAATCAAGAGAAGCCAAGCCATGCCTCGAAAGGCTTCAGCTATGTAATATGGTAATCATTGCACTACATATATGTAATTATCATATTGTACATTTTAAGTATATTGAATTTTTATTAAATACATACAAATAAATACAATTACAAAGAAAAATTTGTTTCAGCCATATATTTAATTTCCTTTTCACAAGTTCTACATCCCATGAAACACTAAGACACAAACACAATTCAGCCATCTTCTCTGCCCTTCTATAACAAAGATGGCCTTCTCCATTGCCCTATAACATATTCCTCATTTCCAAATGAGACTTCATCAGAATGGCCTATACCAGTGGTCAGCAAACTCATTAGTCAACAGAGCCAAATATCTACAGTACAATGATTGAAATTTCTTTTGAGAGCCAATTTTTTTCAACTTAAATTTCTTCTAATGCTACTTCAAAATAGACTCACTCAGGCCATGATATTTTGTGGAAGAGCCACACTCCAGGGGCCAAAGAGCCGCATGTGGCTTGCGAGCCACAGTTTGCTGACCACGGGTCTATACTGTTCATGTTTCTACTGACATTCTATTCACTGCCATGCAGGTGTTTTCTAAAAAGACTGAGATGCTCTCTACACCTCTCCTCTTCTCTGAAGCCCTCACCAGATTTGCTTTTACTGTTCCATTCACAGTGATGTAAGGTTTTCCTGGCATACACCTCAAAACTCTTTAACCTTTACTTCTTAGCAAGTTCAAAGCTACTATCTTTTTATATCTTTATTATTGCAGCACCAACTTCTTGGGCCAATTTTCTATCTTAGTTCAGTTAGGCTGCTATAACAAAATAACACAAACTGAATGAGTAGCTTATAAACACCAGAAATGTGTTTTTCACAGACTGCAGGCTGTTAGTCCAAGATTAGGGTACCAGCATGGTCAGAAAAGGGTCTTCCTCTGGGTCACAGACTTCTTCTTTCATGCTTTCATGACTGAAGAGCCTAGGGAACGTAGGGTATCTTCTCTAAGACCACTAATTCTAATCATTAGGGCTCCATCTCATGATTGAAGCACCTTCCAGAAGCTCAAGCTCCTAATACTATCACATTGGGCACTAGGATTTCAGCATGTGAATTGGTTGGGCTGGGTGGTATGGGGACATAAAAACAATGAGCCGATAGCAGCAAGTGTGTTTGTATTGATTTTTTTTCCTATCCTGGATATTTTGAGTAATTAAATCATGTATTCAATTAATCAGCCAGCCTACTAATTAAGGACTTAATCTGTGCCAACATGGAAAAAGGTGAAGGGGAAGATTAAAAGACAAATATCCATTTGAGTTAACAAAATGAATGATTTGCCAAGAATTGCATGGAGTAGCAATGAGAAAAGCAACATTAGAAAGCAATAAAGATAGGGAGGATAGCAGGCTTTCTCAAAATTTGCTTTTTCACTGATTGCATGGCTCAGTTGGTTGCAGTGTTGTCCCAAACATCAAAAGTCTATGGGTTCGATTCCTGGTCAGGGCACATATGAGGTTGTGGATTTGATCCCTGATCAGGACACCTACAGAAGGCAGCCAACCAATTGTTCTCTCTCACATCCATGTTTCTATATATTTCTCTCTTCATATCTTTCTTTATAAAAAATCAATTAAAACATATCCTTGCTGATTGGCCCAGGCTGATTGGCTCAGCGATTAAAACAGCCTGCAGACCAAAGGGTCCTGGGTTCCATTCCTAGTCAAGGGCATTTGCCTCCATTGCAGGTTCCCTAGCCCCAGAAGGTGGGTATGTGATGGCAGCCAGTGGATGTGTCTCATGTCAATATTTTTCTCCCCCCACTCCCTCCCTTTCACTCTCTATAGAAACCAATGGAAAAAAATGTCCATGGATGAGGATTTTTTTTTTAATCTCCTTGAAGATTTTTCTAAATTGCTTGTGTGAATGCATAATAATGAGATCAGCTAAACATGTATTAAACATTTAAAGGCCAGGTATTATTGTAAAATGTTTTATATGTATTAGCTTTAGAGTCCCACAATAGGCACAGCAGATAGCTACTATTATTTTTCTCATTTTACAGATAAAAAAAACAACACACACTATATATTGATAGTTTAACAAACCTGTCTATAATCATGCAGAAAGCAGAGCAGCTACAATTGATGCCCATGCTGGAAACTACTGTTATGGTTGTTAAAGAGGCAAGAGAGATCAAGGAAAAATATTTCTTTATAATAGATAATACTAAAGCATATTTACATATGAATTGGTATGGTCCAATAGAACAGGATGGGACAGAATGTATATTTTTCTACTAAAAAACATTTTATACAAGTTTTCAGAAGAAAAAAATTTCAGGGCTTTTTAATTTTAAAAGTCCTCAATTATTTGATGAATTATTTATGGATTTGCTTCATATTTCCACTTCAACTCAAAGGATTATATGGTTCATTGAGATATCTTTTATCTTTATATATTTAGATGTTATGAGTTAAATAGAAATTATTCTGCCCCAGATCTCTTTTAACAACAGAAACAAGTGATAAATGTTATTTATCAATCCACATAGGTATAGTTAGTGATGAATATAAATCTAATACCTATAGATGATATCTAAATATGTAATTTTAAAAGAGAGAAAAAGAAGTTCTAGAACCTGTGAATATTCCTTTATTCACCCTGATTTCTGTCAGAATATTTTTTTCATTTTGCCATATTTAAATATACAGAATAATTGAAAACTGGTTTAATTAAAAATAAAGGAATCACAGCATAATCACTTAGTTTTTTTTGTTGTTGTTGTTGCTGTTTGCTTGCTTCATTGATCCCTTGGTTGTCTTAAAATTCTAGAAAATTGTCATACAACTTGGTAAATCTTCATTCAACATAATTTGCTATTGTGTGGATTGGGTTTCAATACACTGCATTAACCCATCTATATATTTAAAAGGCTAATATGCTAGGTGCCCATCTAACCAGTCACTATGACGTGCACTAACAACCATCTGACCAGTCGCTCTGACGTGCACTGACACTCAGTGCAGGACCTGCTGTGATGGGTACTGGCCATTTACAGAGAAACAGCACCGCAGACCTGGCGCCCACAAAGCAACACTCGGCTTCCCCCACGTGGGACACAGGTCCTGCCATCACCACAGAGTGACAGCCCACCAAATCCCAGCTGATGCTGCCAAGACCCCATGGCTTAAAATGTGTCCCACAGCCCAGCCCAGTCTGAAAACGGTTGCTGTGGGCACAGGTAATGATGTCCCATAGCAATGCCCCATTTCCTCTCCCTAGCAACGACTAGCCTCCATGCGGTTTCTTCAGCTCAGGAACACAACTTGCTATATAGCCAGGTGCAAACATTTCACACTTCAACCAATGTCTGTGAAGTATTTTCCCATGCCTCATCTCATTTGATCCCAACCTAGAGTAGGTTGATAGGAGACTCGGTGGAATTCTATTTTCTTTTCATTAGCTGGAAAACAGAAATTTTGAAAGCTTAAAAACTTGATCCAACTGAAAAAAAGTAAGAAATGGTAGACCTTGAAAATAACTTCAGGTTTTCTCACTGCGCAGAATATAGTTAAACACTGCTACAGTCAAATATTTTATTCTTTATTCTGCCTGCATGATCTATAATAATTGCTTCATGTTGATATCTATTGCTGTGTTGCTCACAATTACCTGAAAGAGAGAAGTTGGGGTTTTCCACTGGTCTGGAAAAAGTTTAGCAAAATCAGAAAGCAGGTCTAATTAAGCAAACTTATTGTATATCTATAAAAGGCTAAGTTGACTTGTGCATGTGCAACACATATAAAGCTCTTGGTGCCAATCGCACATGTGTGTTTCCATCTGTCATTGTCAATCATGAATTTGGTTGACACTTTTATCATAAACAAAAGGCAAAGAATGAATGTAAAATATTTCTTCTAAATAATTTTCTTTCAATGTGCATGAATCCATGTACTGGGCCACTAGTATACAGATAAACATAGCTTTTTTTTAGAATGTAAGCTTTCCCCCCCAGAATAAATGAATGATTTTAATTGAAACCTCCTTCTCCATTCCTCCATTTCCACAGTCTCTACAGAGAATGACAAGGAGAGATTTGAGAGGGCAGTAGAATAGCCAAGTATGTGATATACCAGAGAAAATGGGGATGAGATCAACCTACAAGTGAGCAAATTACCTGACCTTTTTCTTTATGCTTCAAATGTATCGGGAAAAGCTATCAAAAGTATGTGCAACAGCAGAAAAGTGGGTAACAAGAAATTTCTGTAAATTCTGGAATATATGGAAATATTTGTGAATTATTTTATGAATCTTAACATTTTGAATTTGGTGCAATAATGTTCTACTAAATACAAGGTCACCATAATGCTATTATTATTATTACAGTTTTTACATGTGCTTTTGTTTTTTGTTTTGTTTTTCAGATTCTAAAATATTTTACAAAATACTTATTTTCTAAAATGTGTTTAACTTATATCCCAACATTAAAAATGAAAATCTGAAGTAATAGGATAACCTAAAGAATATTTTGTAGGACAAAAAAAAAGTATTATTACTGGACTCCATAAAGAGACAATTCTGCAAAATTGCCAAAATGTATTCTTTTCTAAAGCTTGATTCTGAATCTAAAGTCAGAGAGATGCTAGAAGATGAGTTGGCCACTGGTTTCAACATAGTAGAATCTCCTTTATTTCAAATGCATGTAGTATTCAGTGAGCTGTGACCAGCAAAAAACTGAGAAGTTGCAATATTTGACTTAAAATTCATTTTTATTGCTGACTTCTTCAAGTAAGTATTGTAAGTAGTAGAAAACTCCATATTTTATCTTTTTATTTCAAGGAAAATATAGGAGTTAGCATTTCCTATATTTTCAGAAAGTCTTCAACTATCAAACAGAGTATCAGAAAGTTGCAAACTCAGAAATTTGTTAAAAAGTTTCTTAATTTTTGAATTTTAAAATTTAATGACTTTTAAATAATATTTCCTTATTTTATTTAAAATCAGGAGAATCTCAAATTTAAAAAGAATCATTTGCTTTATTTATAATGTCATATTTTAATTATTTATTTTACAGAATCATTAACTCTTATCTGATACTAAACAATATCGTAGACCAAAATTCTATATCAGTTGGCATTTTCCTAATTGTTTAGATTATAATTTAATTTTATAAGGTATTACTTTCAATAAATATTATTTTCATTATAAAGTTATGCGGGAATTCATATAATTGATGCCTAATTAAATCTTAACTCTTGAAATAATGCCAAATTTGGGGCCCTAAGAAAACCTATTGCAAGACTCAAAATTTCTGAATTTTACAGAACAAGTTAGACTTGCTCTGTTTATTTTTTAACTGATTGACAAGCTTATAAGTGATTGACATGTTACCTTTAGAAAAAGTCCAACCACGTAGGTTATTCAATCAGATAGGCTCTAATCATCTATTTTTTTTTTCAAAACAATACAGCTTAACCATAGAGGAAGTACATATAAGAGTTTAATCAAGACAGTTCTTGTATTTGTCTCAGATATAAATACATCATTAATAAAAAAAAAAATACATTGCAGAGAAATGACATTCCTTCCCCATTTCTTCTATCTATCTAGTTGAAAATAATATCACACATTCACATATATTATCCTATATAATAAAGAGGTATTGTGCAAATTGACCCTCATGCCATAATGCCGTCACAAAAAGGCTGCCCTTACAGGCATATTGGCCTGTAATTCTATTTCTTTGAATTGTCTTTATTTGGTTTGAGATTAGGGTTATATTGGCTTCGTAGAAAGAGCTTTGAGGTATTCATTCCTCTTGAATTTTTTTGGAATAGTCTGAGGAGGATAGATTTTAGTTCTTCTTTGAATATTTGGTAAAATACCTTTGTGAAGCCATCTGGTCCAGGGCTTTTGTGTGTTGGAAGTTTTTGATTACTGTTTCAATTTCCTCCATAGTCATCAGCCTACTCAGATTTTTTTTTATTATTATTTCTTATTGAGTTTTGGGAGGTTGTATTCTTCTAGGAATATGTCCATTTCTTCTAGGTTGCCCAGTTTGTTGAAATGGATTTGCTCATAGTATTTTTTTTTGTTTTGTTTTGTTATTCTTTGTATTTCTATGGGTTCTGTTATTTCATCTCTGATTTTGTTTATATGGGTCCTCTTTCTTTGCATCTAGGCGAGCCTGGCTAGAGGTTCATCAGTTTTATTTATCCTTTCAAAGAACAGCTCTTGGTTCCATTGATCATTTGTAATGTTCTTTTGGTCTCTCTGTCATTTATTTCCCCTCTGATATTTATTATTTTTTCCTCTGCTCACTCTGGGATTTTCTTGTTACTCTCTTTCTAATTTGTTAAATTGTAGGATTAGATAATTTATCATCATTTTTTTTTCTCTTGCTGCTTTTAAGTTTCTCTCTTTGCCTTTAAACTTCGGCATTTTAACTATGATGTGTCTTATTGTAGACCTCTTTGGGTTCATCTTCTGTGGGACTCTGTGCCTCCTAGACTTGTAAGTCTATTTTTTTCACCTAGTAAGAAAAGTTTTCTGCCATTATTTCCTCAAAATGTTTTCAATAACTTGCTCTCTCTTCTTCTTCTGGCACCCCCATGATGCAAATGTTGGTACACTTGAAGTTGTGCCAGAGACTCCTTACAATATCTTCATATTTTTCAGATTCTTTTCCTTTTTTTGTCTTCTGATTGGGTGTTTTTTGCTGCCTCATATTCCAAATTGAAGATTTGATCAAATATTCACATACAAGTTCTAACATTCACAATCATTGTAATCAAAACTATTTTTCTAAACCATTTTTATTTTTTGTTTGATTTAAAAATTTTAAGCTATACTAATTAACATGTTTGTGAGGTTTCAGGAGAGGTAGATGTAAACTTTACTTTAAAATTTAAAATTTAGGTGTATTTTTTTATTAAATTTATTGGAGTGGCATTGGTTAATAAAATTATATAGGTATCAGGTGTACAATTCTATCGTAGATCATTTGTATATTGTATTGTGTCTTCACCATCCCAAGTCAAGTCTCCCTCCATCACTATTTATCCTCCTAATACCCTCTTCTACTTCCCCTCACCCTCTTTTCCCTCTGATAATCACCATACTGTTGTCTGTTTCTAAGGTTGTTGTTGTTGTGTTTTTCTTTGATTAATCCTTTAAACTTTTTACCCAAACCTCAACCCCCTTCTGTGATAAAATAAATGTGATAAACCGTATGATTAATGAAGCTCATAAAAACTTTTAAGCTAACAATTACAAATCGATACTTCCCCTCTGCAGCAACTAAGAGCCAAATGTTTTTATTTTTCCTTGGAATTGAATGACTTCTTGGTAAACTTACTATGTGAAATATTGTTTTATTTTCTAGTTCAGTCATATTTGACAGTTGACAGAGTGTTACTTGTTGAAAGGGTTTAGAGTACATTTTTGCCTACGTAGGGGAAAAGGAGGAAAGGTTTAAATGTTTTTAAACTAAGACTTGTAAGTAAAAAGATGGAATAAAATATATGCACCCTAAAATTTATAAACAAGGTTAAGGTCTTATTATATCATTTATTTATTTACAATATTGTATGCAATAAGAAACCAAATCTTGAGAATGCAAATGGTAAATATTTTCAATTCAGAAATCAATATATTTTTCAATATATAAGCCCGATGATTGTCTTGGTCATAAGTCAGTCTATCTTAGCATGAATTTTTTAATAATATTGAGAGCATAATAAACAAAAAAACAACTTGAAAGAAATACTCCTAACTATTGAATTCTGGGATGTGCCTCTTTCTAGTTTTTCTAATGTCCTTTTTCACATAAATTTAAACTTATAGAAACATAAAATTACTGGTGTAGTTCTATTCACCATGAATATAGTATAATATATTCATGGTGAATAGAACAAAAAGTCATATTTATGTTTATCTTTAAGAGGTTATATTTGTTCCTTAAAACAAATGCTTTCCAATTCCTTATGCTCTCTTTTTTGCTCTTGGCCCTTTGACAATCTTTCTGGATACATGTTTTGTCCAGATTATTCTTAAAGAGAACAGGCCATGCAACTGAATACAAAAGATAGGCTGCATCAGGGCTATAGGATGTCATGAGTATTTGTAGTTTTCTCTGTTTTCTTTGACCCAGAAGGAGCAATTTTTCTTGATGCGTCTATAGCTGTGGATGGAACAAGGTACTAATGTCTGAAAGGAAAAGTGCAAGGAACAAAGGCAAAAGTTGTAAAAGTATATCTGCTTTACTCCTATTTTTCACTGGTAATCAACTATATTAATGAATGCATTTTCCTTATTCATATACAAATTACAGTGAACTTTGTATAATAAGATTATAGATTCCACATAACTTTTGGATAAGATGGTATTTTTTCCTATTAATTTTTGGGATAATTTTTGAAATGAGTTTTTTAATTACTTTCTACCAATATTTTGAATAAATGAAATCAGTTCTAAAATATGATTGTACACTCTAACCAGTTTGCAACATGAAGAAAATAATATAAGTCCCCCTTCACTCTCTCTTCTGGGTTTCTGGATCATTTGAGAATTTTACTAGATGCATAGAAACTGTAAAAATCAATAATTAGGGATCTTTCATCCCGTTCAAGGCAGTGGGGGGAAAAAATTCACATTGATAACTGCAGGTAAAATACCACTAATGAATTTTTAAATAATTGTTCAAATAACCACATCAAAAGATAAGATTTCCATTTGAAAGCATCCAATCCTTTGGTTTTTCTTTACACATGCACATTCTAATTTACTTTCTTGCAGACTATAGAATTTGTAAGCTCTATCCCAATTAAGTTGGAACATTTATTTATAATGGATTTCTTCTTTGTGCTGGATAAGAAACATCATATCTACCAAAAAAAGATCAGTGAGTCAGATTAGAAAACATCATCTCTCACAGTATTTAAGTACAAGCACACTGATAGTCGTTTAAACAGTATATTGCTCAGAATGCTAAAGTGTTTCTTTCTGCTACTCTATCTCTCTCAAAAAGTTGTCTCTGTGCTTGAATGTCCATCTTAGTGACACTTTCTTTTCAGATAATTTTCTCTGGTTATAGAAATCTCTACCTATGTTAGAAAGAAGATCTAGTACAGTTGATTCAGTGTTAGGCATTAAAACATTAGTATAAATTGTTAAAAAAAAAATCCCTCCCTTACAGTTAAGAAAAAAGGATCATTTTTGGAGCTTTATAGTACATTGGAATATGTTCTCACAAGTTAGTTAGGATGGTAGGGTGGGGCATAGTATTTGGTCACAGGATAGCCTAAAAGCCTGAAAACATTCATTTATTCTACCAAAATTTTTAGAAGTACTGAAATCTTTCTGTGCACTCTGGTCCAATGTGAATAAACAGTCAAACAGTGCCAGTTGTTAAGAAATTTATAATGTAACTAGAGGCCCAATACATGACATCGTGCACTGGAAGGGGTGGGGGGGAAATCCCTCAGCCAGGCCTGCACCCTTTAGCAGTCTGGGAGCCCTTGGGGGATGTCCGATTGATGGCTTAGACCTGCTCCCCACAGTCTAACATCCTTAGCGCTGATGCGGAAGTGGGAGAGGCTTCTGCCACCGCCACTGTGCTCACCAACCTTCAGCCCAGCTTCTGGCTGAGCAGTGCTCTCCCTGTGGGAGCACACTAACCACCAGGGGGCAGCTCCTGCATTGAGTGTCTGCCCCCTGATGGTCAGTGTGCATCATAGCAACTGGTCGTTTGGCCATTCTATCAATTTGCATATTATTCTTTTATTATATAGAATAGAGGAGCCATTGATGAATGTTTAAATGTATATATGAATATGAAAAGTGCTAAGGAAAAAAAACAGAAGGCTATGAGAACTTCACATATTTGAGTAAAATCAAACTTGCTCCTTCATTTTGTGTGTGAGGGGGTATTGTTTATATTTAAGAATTAAAGAAATATTTCAGAAGGTAAAATAATTCACTTTTATTTTTTAACTTTTTTTTTTAATCTTTATTGTTAAAAGTATTATATAGGTCCCCTTTGTTCCCCATTGACTCCTTCTATCTCACCACCTGCCCTAGACCAATGCATTTACAATATATTTATGGCAACTATTACACAGTAGTAGACAGAGTGCTTTTATTTTGCTTATTTGTTCGTATGTTTTGTTTTTAATCAAATGAAAACTTAATGTCTTACATTATATACATTAGATGGGTCCCAGCAATTTTAATATAAATCAAACACCCATAAGTCCTTCTATTTTACTACTTATTCCTAATTTTTTTTAAAAATGTCCATTATTTTATGATTTACAGTTAGAAGTATTTTGTAACAATTATTTATGCTTTAGATTCTTTGTTCCATACCTTCTCCGTTAAACACTATGTGATCTCTTAACTATTACTAAGTTAATTATGAGCAATCACTAGGTAGTATATCCATTGAAAAGGATGCAATTCTTTGGTAATTTATATATTCATCTGCTAATTTAACAATATGATAAACATGCATGTTCCTATTTTTGTAAAAGCAGAACACATTTAACTTTTGTTTATAGGAATAAGTATAAAACAAAAACAAAAATTCACTGTGTAATCTCAGCTATCTTCAAGCCAATTGTAAATGTAGTCTTTTCTTGGCCTCTCTTCTATGTAGTCCTATTTTATTTAAAATGGCATTCATTTGACCTTTATTTTATAATATTGGTTCTTTAACCACTCTAGGATTAAAGCTTCTGGTGATATTATCCATCCCTACAACATCCAACAGAGCTATAGACATATAAGAGGTATTTTGCTTATAAGTAGAGTTAGGACAAGTGGTGACCATTAAATTTCTCTGAATATTTGCCCTGTTCCTTTCACTAACCCCTACCAACACTTTATTTCACTTAGGACCCCCTCTCCTAAAAGATATATTATACAGAATTCTTTTAGAATATAGTTTTCAAAGCCAAGTTATGCAAATTCCTGTCTGTATGACAGCGGAGCAAGGTTTAAAAGTTCCCCATTTCTCAGTCTTCTCATCTATGATATCAGAATAATAACCTTTGTTTAGGTGGTTGTGAAGAAGACAAAACTGGGCTTTCTCCTTGTTAAGAGCTCAATGACACTGGCTTTTTTTTATTTTTATTTTTTTATTACATCCCATCTCCAGAGAGTTGCCTCCTCTAGTCCCTAGCAACCTCCTCTCTACCCATCCCCCTCCTTCAGAAGGCTGGCCAGACCTAAACTGGACTGTCGCCTCCTCATGGAGGCATTCCTGGACCAACCAAAATAAAATTACTGTATTTCCATAATTGGTTTTATATTCTTGCATAATTGGTTTTATATTCTTGATGAGACATAGCACTGTTTGAATATATTTATTTATTTGTTTATATGGTTCTTTTATGACTCCCTTCACGGTATAGTGTGTGCGCCTTGTGGATATGGACTATGTAGTCCATTCACTGCCGTTTCCCTGGAATAGCAGATGCTCCAACTTTTACTGTATAAAGTATTTTGTAATTCTATTGTGTGATTATTTCTTCACACACATTTTTACTTTGAGATTCCCATTAGATTTATTCTATACAGTGATTCTGAAATATTTTGGCTTTTATACTCTTTTTTTTTAATATATATTTTATTGATTTTTTACAGAGAGGAAGAGAGAGGGATACAGAGTTAGGAACATCAATGAGAGAAAAACATCGACCAGCTGCCTCTTGCACATCCCCCACCGGGGATGTGCCCGCAACCCATGTACATGCCCTTGACCAGAATCGAACCCGGGACCTTTCAGTCCCCAAGCCGACGCTCTATCCATTGAGCCAAACCGGTCTTGGCTGGCTTTTATATTCTTAAAAATTATTATTACCCTAGTTGGTTTGGCTCAGTGGATAGAGCATCAGCCTAATAGGATAGAGGGAGAGGGAGTGGATAGAACAAGGGCCCCATGTTCAATTCTGGTCAAGGGCACATGCCTAGGTTGTGGGCTTGATTCCTAGTAGGGGACGTGCGGAAGGCAGCCAATCAATGATTCTTTCTCATCATTGATGTTTCTATCTCTCTTTCCCTCTTCCTTCCTCTCTGAAATCAATAAAGATATATTTTTTAAAATTATTATTGATTGCTAAGAGCTTTTTAAAAATATACAGAATATAGCATTTTTATCAATGTTTATTATATTTAAAAAAACTGAACAGTTTAAGTATATTTATCATATAATTCTTATAAAATAAAAAGATAAACTCATTACATAGTAACATAAATACCATAGAATAGTGTACTTTTATAAAAATAATTATAGTTAACAAACATACAAATGATAGAAGAGTATAATGTTTTACATATTTTGCACATATTTTTAATGAAGACACCTGGATTCTCTTATGTGCTTCTGCATTCAATCTGTCCAATAATTGCTCACTGTAGTAATTGAAGAAATGACCTCACACACATGTATTTGGACATGATAGGAGGATTATTAGAAAGCTTTTCAGAGAATTGGGAATACTCTTCTTTGATATTACACCAAAAATTGGTAATAATAGATTGTTAAAGGTTAGTTGTAATATGGAATGTGAAACCTTGATCAAGGAGCCTTTACACTCTTAAATTCAAACCCATTTTACATTTTAAAAATATATTTTACATTTTTAAAAATATATTTTACATTTTTTAAAATATATTTTTATTTGCTTCAGAGAGGAAATGAGAGTGAGAGGGAGAGGGAGAGGGAGAGGGAGAGAGAGAGGGAGAAATAGAGGGAGAAAGAGAGGGAACGGAGAGGGAGAGAGAGAGAGACAAATATCAATGATGAGAGAGAATCATTGATCAGCTGCTTCCTGCACACCCCCCATGTGGGGATCAAGCACACAACAGGGGCATGTCCTGACCTGAATCAGACAATGACCTCCTGGTTCATAGCAGTTAACTACAACAATATTTGGAATTTAATTTTAAAAGATCTGCCACTTGCATCTATAATAGATGCTTATGGCATACAAATTTAAGTCGCCACTCAACCCCTGAGCCACACAGGCCAGGCCTATTTTACATTTTGAATGGTTCTTTTACCCATGCATGATTTTGTACTATCACTTACAAAATACTGTTTTTGGGTTATTCAGCTGCCTCAAATGTCTAGATACATCAGTATAAATTATAAAAAAAACTGATCTGTGAATTTGCTTTTCAATCTCATCAGAAAAGTTTTTAACTATTGTAGAGCTGTCAAACTCACAATAGTAGATAAGATTTTTTCAAAATGCTAATATTTGTTTAAACACTCAGATTTTAATATTGACAACAAATACTATTAGTTACTTTCTTTGACATGACAGGCCCATTTTATTTTTGAGAAACTATGTACCTAATACCTCGAGTTGCATAACCATAGTTTGAATGTTAGTTTTTATTTCAAGAAGCTAGCTAGGCTCACATGCTAAATAATCATGTAAATACTCCTCTAAGTACTTCTCCTTGAGACAATCATCACAGCTCAGCAGGCAGCAGGAGTTTACTTTATGCATAATACCCTATGTCTCACACATTATTAAGAAGGCATATACTTATAAGTTATAGTTTTAAAAATAATAATTTTGACACTGCCTCAAGTACCTTATTGAGCAAACTTTGCACTTTTCAACTGTAAGTCAATAATACTGTGCCTATTAATGCAAGTTGGTGTCACCATTTTTATTCATACTAAGGCATTATCATTTTATCCACCATTACTCTTGTACTATCAGTGTGAATGTAAACACAGTGAAAAAGTCAAATAGCATCTTGGTGTTATTATTAAAAATGTTTTAACCTCACAGACCATGTGAAAGATTGTTGGGGTCTTTTTCATCACACTGTGAGAAATACTGCTTTCCATTAATTTGGCATTTGGTTCCCTATTTACCTGATCATATAGCACAGATAGTTACTGTCACAGTGGAGGATTGTGTGTGATTCATAATTTTTTCACTGGGACTATAGTCCTACCATTTTATATTAATTATAGCAAAACTAAAATTAATACTAGTGTCAGTCTTACACACATAAAGTAAGATGAATAACCCCACAGTTGGTTGATCTCTTGCTTGAGACTCATTAATATATTCTCTTTATTGACCAAAAGACTTCTATGAGTCAATTCTTGTGACTTTTATTACATATCTTTTATTCACTTGAAAGCTTCTAGGAAATATTTTCTATATAATATTTTCATCTTCTCTATAATATTTTTAAATTGTTATAAAATCTTACTATTTATACTTTTGAAATATATTATTTGTAGATAAGTTATATGTTTAAAGTGTACTACATGATTATTTTATAAACATATATAGTGAAATGATTACTATAATCAAGCTAATTAACATATATATCTCCTCACATAGCTACCTTTTTTTTTTTTTTATGGTGATAGCACTGAAATTTACTCTCTCAGCAAATTTCCAATATTCCAATATATTATTAAATTAACTATAGTTAGATCTCCAGACTTATTCATCTTACATGACTGCAACTTTGTTTCTTTTAACCAACATCACCCCTTTCCCGACACCTACCTGCCCTGGTTATCACCATCCTACTCTCTGCTTCTATGTATTAGACTATTTTAGATTCAATAGTGAAATCATGCAACTTTTTTTCTTTCAGCATATGGCTTGTTTCACTGAGTATAATGTCTTCCAAGTTCATCCTTTTGTTATAGGTGGTAGGATCTCCTTTTTTTTTTTTTTTTTTAAGACTCAACAATAGTCCATTATAACTATATTTCTTTATTTTTGCTTTTGTTGCCTGAGTTTTTGGTGTCATATCCAAAAATAATTTCCAAGGCCAATATTAAAAAGCTTTCACTTTTTTTTTCCTTGCCATTTTACAGTTTTAGATCTGACTCTTTGCAAAACTTTAGCAAAGTTATTTAACTTCTTTTTACTTCTGTTTTCTTACCTGTAAACTAACAATAATAATAGTATCACAAGGTTGACATGAGAATTGAATGTAATTCTGTATCATCAATTCACTTAGCACCATGGTCAACAAACTGTGGCTCTCGAGCCACATGCAGTTCTTTAGCCCCTTGAGTGTGGCTCTTCCACAAAATACCACAGCCTTGGCAAATCTATTTTGAAGAAGTGGCATTAGAAGAAGTTTAAGTTTTAAAAATTTGGGATCTCAAAAGAAATTTCAATAGCTGTACTGTTGATATTTGGCTCTGTTAACTAATGAGTTTGCCGACCACTGCCTTAGCACAGTGCCTGGATACAGGAAGTGCTTCCATTTTGGTATCTATTCTAATTAGCAATTTCCACATGTGTTTATTGGGCCACATTCCCAATCAAGTGGAGAACAGTCATCTGAGAAGAATAATGCTAATTTTAGTAAACAATGCTGCCCCAATACGTTCAATAACATTTTTTAATGAATACATTTCATGAGAACTTCAAATGTGCTATCTTCATTTTTAAAAAATGTTTTTCTAGTACAAAATGAACAAAATAACACTCTAAAATAAAATTTAAAAAATAGATTCAAAGAAACTTAACAGCAAAGTGAAAATTAACAAGTTTTGTCACACTATAAATTGAGTTCATTTCTCTTCCAATTTAACTTTTTCATTTTGCATAAGTTTTTTCTAACTGAAATATATTTTTATTTCTCTGCATTGTGGAAACTTTCCATTGTTCTATTTATGTCTCTTAGATCTTTTTCATTGTATGCTTTCCTTGATAATTGAAAGATATCAATATTTACATTTTAAAGTTTATTTTAATACTTGAGAAATGAAACATTCAGGAATAAAAAACTATTTTTAGTTCTGCAATAAAATGAATATTGTTGGGTTTACTTATGCAAATACAATCATATCCTGTAAAATTTGATATGAATCTTTTTCAAATATTTCTATTTGAGGTTCTGATAATTTATAACATGTTTAAGTCTTGTGAAAAACAGAAATGTTATTTATTTTGGAATAATAGCATTTATGCTTGTGACCATGATTAATGATGGATCTGCAAAAGCTGTCTCATATGTTCAAAATTGTTGTGAGACCAAGAATGGTCATATACCTCATTATCCTCAGGCTTCTATCTACTGCATGATGCTCCTGAAAAACATTTTACTTCAATTTCTGCTTTTGGTATTAATGGGTGGTAGTTTTCCAAATGATTGCATTGTTTTCAGAATAAAATTTAAATTTTCTACTAGCTTTGCAACAGATAGTTTAGGCACCCCCTTCAGATATTGAATTTCCCCTTCTGAAATAGTTGCACAGAAAAGAACACACTTGCTCAGTCATTTCCACCTTCCCCCATTCCTTGCATCGGCGTGGGACTATTGAGCTAGTCCTCTCTAGTGGAATGAGGACTGAAGTAAAGTCTCTGTGATTTCCGGCCTGTGATATTTAGGAAGTGCATTTGCTGTCATTTACTAGATGAGAAGGACTTCAGGATCTAACATATAATTAAAGCTTCTAAAGTTTAGAAAAGCTGATTCTTTCTAGAACCCTTCCCAAACAAAGCATTAAGAATATACAATATGGAGAACAATGCAAGTTCATTAAGATATGTCAGTGAAATATAACAACTAAGCTGTTCAGCAAAGATTAAATCAAAGGATGCTTTCTCTCCTCCGGGTGACCTTCAAATGACCTCAAGGTAGCTATCATTAAGTTGAGAGATAAAGATAAAAGAAGAAGAAAAAAAACCAAATAGAATAATACTAAAACCAGCTTGAGAATTACTGCAAGGAAAAGAACACTGCATGTTGTTATTAACATGAAGCAGACTAAATGTAAATAGTTTGATGCCTCCTAAGTGTTAATGAAAGTATCAATATATTGCCAAGAAAACCACAAGCCTTGATCAAACAAATCAACAGACAAGCCAAAAAGAAAAACTAACTGAAATTTAGAGTCCCGAAATTCATACCTGAAGCAGTGTGAAAGCTCTGTCTTCCCCAAAGAGCACATTCTGTGTAAAGCCTATTTCAGACCGAACCAAAGAAGGCACCATGAACAGGGATCATGCTGACCCCAGAGAATGAGCCTAACCAAGGAACCTTCTCTAGAACCAAGGCAGAAGGAAAGTGTCACAATTGATAGCTTAGCTGCTCTTCATCATTGCTATGTATTCCCATTTCTGCCTATCTGAATGGACTTTTTTTTTTTTTTTTTAAGTGTCCTGTTCCTGCTCCATATGTTTATGTGAAGGGTCAGGATTGTTTTTGAGTTTGTAGATCTTCAGACCTTAAGAGGCCACATCCTCTTAAATTACCAGACCTGATGGAAAGGACTGGATGTAACCTAGAAACTATTGACTTTGAGCAGTGACTAGGAGAGATTTTGTGCTCTCTCTCTGGGGAAGGGTCTCAATGTACCACCAGAATAGGAGAAAGGGGTATGTATGTATGGATGGTGAGTGGGTAGAGGAGCAGCCTAAGGAGATATAGCTAGCTGTCAAAGTAATGAGCTTTTACTAAAGGCAGCAGCCAAGGAGTGACAACCTTTTCCTGCTACCTTGCCTCTAGGTGAAAGGTCAACATATAGACACAGACTAATTTCAGCCACCACTCATTACAAGGCCCGGGAATAAAGGTCTTACATTTTAAATAGTTGGAAACCATTTTTTTTTTTTAAGAATGGTATTTTGTGACACCTAAATTAAATGAAATTCAAATTTCAGTGCCCATAAATCAGCTTTTACTGGCACACAGCCTCACCCAAACACTTACATTTTTCCTATGGCCCTTTGCAGCCTCTAACCACAGATTTGAGTGGCTGTCACAGAGATGCATGACCCAAAAAGCTTAAGACACTTACTATCCAGCTCTTTACAGGAAGAGTTTGTCAATATAGTTCTCACAAATGGAACATGAAGAGGAATGAAGTATATCACTCTCTCTTCTTGTTGTTCTTTTTCCCCATCACCTCTGGCTGGATGCAGAGAACTGTAAGAACCTAGCTACTGGTGGAGTCACAGGTTAGAAGACACCTCAGACCCTAAATCATTGCATGGAGAAAGCCTGCCTTCTCAATCCTGTTAGACCGCTAAGTGAGCAAAAATGAATGATTCTGTCAGGCCACTGAAATATTTTAAATATATTTTTTTAATTGATTTCAGAGAGGAAAGGAGAAAGAGAGAGAAACATTAATGATGGGGAATCATTAATCGGCTGCCTCCTGCACACCCCCTACTGGGGACCAAGCCTACATATCCATAACTGGAAATAGAACTGTGATCTCCTGGTTCATAGGTCAACACTCAACCATTGAGGCACACTGGCCAGACTAGGCCACTGAAATTTGATGGTTTATTCTTATAACAATGTGGGCTATAGACTGCTAAATTTTTAACCTAGCTAAAGTATCAGGATGTTTCTGTTTATCCTTGAACGTTCTTACTTAGCCGGTTCCATCATATTCTTCTAACTTCTGTCTCACTACTCCTCTGTACTTATTTCTCAGTATTAAAATATTTTTAACTTTTGCTATGCTGTGTATATTGAGATAAATAAAGAAGAGCTCCTGTCATTAAGTAACTCACAGCACGTTATGGGGAGAATACACTGACAGACAGTTATTCTAAAAATGGCAGTTGCAATGATATAAATACTCCTTTGTTGCCAGAAGAGTGACTGTGATTGATGCTAAAATATCCGCAGACACAGAGAAAGTCACTTAGAATAGGTACAGGGAGTGACTTAGTAGCACACAATCACCTATGCTGGGCTCAGCCCTAGTCAGGGCGATAGCTGTCCTGACCTTTAATTCCAGAGATGGTATTCAACTGCAACAGAAACTGCTTGGAACAGAAGATAGTCCCTTCAGGTCCTTTAACAAACTCACTGATTAGCATGATCTGGCCCCTCTCAACATTTCTACAGACTCTGGCAGCGTGGCTGTTTAGTTACTAGGTATATGTAATATAACCTCAGAGAACCCCATGTGCTTACTGTGGAACTATATAATTCAAAAGTCAAGTTTCTAAGATTACTATAATATTTGGCCTCAAGTGAATCTGACCTTAGATGCACCTAAGATGTATCCCTGTATCACTCATCCATTCATTTATTAAATATGTATTGGCCTCTTACCTGATGGTTGAGTCCTCTTCTAGGTATTGAGATATAAAAACATACAAAATAAGCCAAATCTGCCCCTCATAAAGCATAATCTAGAGCATTTTCAGGGGATGAAGGTAAAGGTGGGAGAGGGAAAATTCCCAAATCTAGCAGACATCAGGCATATCAGAATCAGAAACGGTGCCTGGTCTCCCTCCTTTAGGATCTGAGACAACTTTCAAGTTTTGGGGAAAAGTAGAGGATTTCTGTGCATTGAGAGCTTCTGCCATGGTGAGAAATTGGTGGGTAAATATTGCATTCTACAAGTGTGTTGGATGCAACAAAAATAAAGAAAAACAATACAGCCACTCTTCTAATGGGTATAAATATATAAGGAATATTTTGTTACCAGTATACAGAAGAAAATCATCTAATCTCAGCTTGGGAAAGGATGGGTATGATTTATTGTGGAAAGAATGTCAGAACTTGGTTCTAACATTGGATTTTACCAGCAGAATAGGGAAAAGTATACCAGATAAAAATATACAGATTTTTTTTTAGCCCCACCATTATAGCTCAGTAGTTGAACATCAAGTTATGAGCCAGGAGGTCAGGATTTCATTCCCTATCAGGCACATGCTGAGGTTGCAGACTCAATCCTCAGTAGGGGGCATGCAGGAGAAAGCCAATCAATAATTCTCATCATTGATATTTCTATCTCTATCTCCCTCTTCCTTCCTCTCTATGAAATATATATAAAAATAAAAAAAAAGAAATACAGATTTTTATCTCCCTCTTCCTTCCTCTCTATGAAATATATATAAAAATAAAAAAAGAAATACAGATTTTTTTTAAATGGCATGTTTAGTATTGGAGCATAAATGTCAGAAGGGAAGTTTGAGTGATAAGCCTCAAAATGTAAGCTTAGACCAGATAATGAAGGTTTGGTGAGTGAAAGAGGTCGGAGCATGTTAAAATAGATGAATCAGCTGGATTACTCTATGTAAATTGGAGCCTAAAGTGAAGATATGAGACTAGAATTAGATAGGCCAGAAAAGAGGCTATTTCAATAATCCGAGAAAAAAATGAGTGCCTTAAACAAGTCAGCATGGACAGAAATAGAGAGGAATGGGTGCATCTGTTATTTAGGAGAAACGGCTGGATTTAGCTACTGAGTTTCAAGTAGATTAGGAAGGAAAGACGAGAATGACTTATAGGATTTTTGCTGAAGTATCAGTCTAGAAGTGGATAACATCAGCAGATGTCACCAAAGGAGAAGCACATTTTGATGGTTTCTCAGGCTGGGTTCCTCGTGTGCGGCTACTTCATCAGAGACTACAGTCCCAGGGAACACAAAGAGTGAAGTAGATCTTATATGGGGATGTGTTATCTGGATGGCAATACATTTGACTGATGGTTCTGTCTCACTGTCCTATCCCAGAGGCCATATAAAGGACTGCCTCTCCAGGAGAGAAGAATTTGCAGTTAGGGCTGGAAGGAGTAACCCTCTAGAATAGGGGTGTCGAACTCAATCAGAGAAGGGGCCAAAATCTAAAATCCAGCCTAAATCGCAGGCCGAATGGTTTACTGAACAGTCATAAACTGTCATTGTGATGGAAACGCAGTGGAGTGCAGTGATGACAGCGCGGTGCGGGCCACATTGCAAGGCCTGGCGGGACGGATTTGGCCTGTGGGCCTTGTGTTTGACACATGTGCTCTAGAAACAGGTGAGGCCATGAGATCTTAAGTGGTGCTTCTGAATGTCTGGTGTAAATAGCAATAAAAATTTCTATTTGGGGCATGTAGAAGTTTGAATTTGTGGGACTAAGCCTCCAGCATCCTATGTCCAGCAGGCAGGTTTATATTAGGGAGTCTGTGGCATAAAGTAATTATTTAAATGTAAAATGTGATTTTTGAGAATATCAAATATAAAAGTAGCAGATAAAACAAGAACACAAGTAAAGACAACCAGGGAAGTTTTCGGAGTGAGAAGAGCAGTGCAACAAATGCAAAGATCTGAGCACCATCTACTTTAAAAAAAAAAAAATACATATTTTTATTGATTTCAGAGAGGAAGGGAGAGGGAGAGAGATAGTGATACCAAATTTTTGGACTGGAACCTGGATTCTTTGTCCACCAGAATCAAAGAATGAATCCACGGACAGAAAGTGATATAGCAAAGGTGGGGATTTATTGAAGAACAAGTACAGACTCCCACGTAGGGAGCAGGAAGAGTTCCACAGAACTGACTCCCAAGTAAGGAGGGGAAAAGGGTCCTACTGGGTTCCCTTTCCCTATGGCTTATAAAGGTTGCAGATCCTGGTGCCTTGAAATCTCCTCTGATTGGTCCTTATGCCCTTAGACTGGTTACTATAGTAACTCCTGGACTCAAACGTTGGTGAGGTTCTTTCCCCGCCCCCTTCCTTATTGTTTTCCTGTTCCCTTTGGGCTTTCTTCTTCTGAATGAATAAAGGGCTTCCTTCTCTTCCTTCCTTCCTTCTATAAATATAGACCTTTCTTGGCTAGTTCCAGTTCCCTTGTCTTATGTAAATGCAACTATTGCTGGCTCCTTGTCTTATGGAGATGTAACTGTGCCTGGCTTCCTTGTGTTATGGAAATGTAGCTTCTACAAATCCGTGGCCTGTGTTTTTTCCATGGACCCCAATTCTAAAATAATCCCTAAGCCTTCCTATGTTCTCCCCAAATTCCTGCTTCAATAGAAACATCAATACTGAGAGAGAATCATTGATCAGCTGCCTCTTGCATCCCCCCACTGGGGATTGAGCCCACAACCTAAGAAAGTGCCCTGATCTATCTGGTTTATAGGTCAACGTTCAACCATTGAGCCACACTGGCTGGGCCCATCTTCTTTTTATAGTGTTCAGTCTGGGAAGCAACTGAAAGAGATGGTTCTTTGAGGGTCTCAAACTATGTGTTCACATATCTTCTCTCAGCAGAATATCATATATCAGTGACAGAGTATTCTTCACAGGTGTTTGTTTTACCTGGAGTACTTTGTAATCCATCTATCTCATTTGGGGCCACGACAATTCACTCTTACTTTCAGTTACTCACAAATTTGTATTGGTTCCCCTGCTAAATGTATGTGACTCAATGATGAGCTTCCTAGACTGTCTCAGTTCCTGACTCCATGTTACTTTGCAGCATCAATAGAGACTCCAAAATAAGCCCAACTATGATAATAT
Organism: Pipistrellus kuhlii; assembly: GCF_014108245.1. NCBI lineage: Eukaryota > Metazoa > Chordata > Mammalia > Chiroptera > Vespertilionidae > Pipistrellus > Pipistrellus kuhlii. Next base: position 60,190,839 of record NW_023425551.1, read on the forward strand.
CATAATCTTTTAAGTATGTTGTTAAGCATGAGACATATTTTTCAAGATATGGGGACATTCAAGATATACTGTTCCTAGTAAATAAAATGATATCACAATATCCACTTTAAAGACATAGGTTGAGCCAAAACCGGTTTGGCTCAGTGGATAGAGCATTGGCTTGTGAACTGAAAGGTCCCAGGTTAGATTCCAGTCAAGGGCATGTACCTTGGTTGCTGGTTGTGGTCACATCCCCAGTTGGGGATATGCAGGAGGTAGCTAATCGATGTTTCTCTCTCATCAATGTTTCTAGCTCTCTCTCCCTCTCCCTTCCTCTTTGTAAAAAAATCAATAAAATATATATATTTTTAAAAAGACATAGGTTAGTATTTTGAAGATTTATGTGCATAGCAGGTAGCTACAGAGTCATGACATCCAAGGAATGACAGAGCCTCCACATTGCTCTATTGCTAACATTGCAAAGACGGTATCTATCCAAGGCAATTACTCATGACACATTCACTCACTAGCTGTTACGTCTACTGAGATATGAATTAATTTTATTCATTACACTGACTTGTAAGAATATACAGCATTCAATTATTTTTCCATATAGCATATGCATATTTCACATTTATTTTTATACTCTAGCAATCATTGCTAAAAGTTTTAGATGATCAAATTCCAAGTATTTAGTATAGCATAGTTTTAATATTTTGCAAAACTTTATGTGAAAATAACAATCTATAAAATTATATCCCATAAAAATGCTTGTCACTTTATGAATGGTACATAGATTAATTTGTGACAGATATTGGAGAGCAGTTACACAGTCCCTTTTTGGCTGTCATTAATTATGGCTAAAGGCAATAATTTAATTAATCAACAAATTGAGTAGAAAATATCTGGCTTTTCATTGTTACTTTTCATGTACACAGTTTTAATTTTTGACAAACCATTGAGCTTTGACACTCATCTTTGTTATTTCTGAATCGAAATGGAAACAAAGGTTGGGGCTTTGTTTTTATATATAACCTATTCATACCTCACCAGGCATCCAGCATTTTTAGATTTCATACCAGAAATCTAAATGGAAATTTAGATTTTATTTATAATCTGTTTTATTGTCATTGTATCAGATGGTACTTCTATAACATAAAGTGCAGAAAATTAGACAAAATTAATATTGGAAACATATCAAAAATAAGAATTAATCCCCTAAAGACAAACTGATTGAAAGAAAGATTTAATTCAAGTTAGGCCTATGCAAGCTGTTGGGAGCCAGCAGTCCTGGATTGTGAGAAGGATGTTCGACTGCCTGTATAGGCCCAATCCTCAAGGAGTCCTAGATTGGAGAAGATGAAGGCTGGGCTGAAGGATCCCTCCCACCCCCTGCATGCACGAATTTTGTGCACTAGGCCTCTAGTTCACATATAGCACTTTTCTCTTTTGAAGATTCTGCAATATCAGTGTAAAAGCAGGGCACCTAAGGGTGGTCCATTTTTAACATTACGCCCTTTGTCACATTTAAGCATGGCTACATGAATGCCTTTGTCTGCATAGCTTTTCTGATGCAAACTATCTGTACTTGAGACCAATCCTTTGTTGACTCTGGGAGAAACATTCCCAGTGCAGGTAACTGATACAAAATGAAAATCAGGCACCATTGTATTAATTGTATCATTTCTGCCTTTTGTTAGGGAAATGTGTGAAAATCCTTCAGTAATTAAAGTTTAAACTCCTGAACTCCATATAGGCTTCAGGATAATATTAATGCTCTTTGGCCAGCTCTTTGGCAGTTGTACAGGTAGGGCATCTGAGATGCATGCGGCCAGAGTTAACTGAGATCTATGAGCTATGGATCTAACTTTGGGAAAGGACACTCAACATTTGTTCACATCTCAGCAATGTGTTATATTCTCCGCAATGTGTTAAAAACTTTATTTCACATCTTTCAGATGACAAAACTGAAACAAGAGGTATTTAGAAGCATATCCAAAAGCATACAGTTGTTATAGGTGGAGATAGAATTTCATTTCAGCCTAAAAGCTTCTTCTAATAGACTAGAAATGACCTATATAAATTATCCCCTCCCCAGGAAGACTCATCATTTATTCATTTACCTGTTATTTATTTGATAAATATTTTAGAGTACTCACTATATGACAAGTTGTATTCTAGGCTTTGGGAATACAATGGGAGCCAAATGAAATCCCTGCCACCACAGAGCTAATATTCAGTGTGGAGAAAATGAGCAACAAACTAATAAATGATTGATTAAATGGCCTCACTGTTAGAGATAAATGCCATATAAAAGGCAAAATAAGAAATTTAATAATATTATCTCTTCCCTTACCTAACTAATTAGTTTAGTTGGAGGGGATAAGATAGGCATCTTTGAAGAGATGGTACTTGAAAAACATACAAATCAAATGAGGGATCTAGCCAGGAAAAAAAAATATTTGGGGATATTTATATTTTAGGCAAAGAAACCAGCTTAAAAAAAAAAAAAAAGTCCTTACGTGAGAATGAAGTTTATATAGTCTACTTGACTGTCCCTGGAGCAGAAGTGGACAAGAAAATAGGCAGAATATTGGATCAAAAAGTATCTTGAGGAATATATAGTCCATATTAAAGATTTTCTATTTCCATTTAAGTGTGACTGAGAAATGGAGTTTTGAGCAGTTAAGGAACATGATGTACATGCTAAATATATGTGATTCTGGCTACTGTGTGGTAAACAAACTATAAGGGAGGGAGATAAAATTAGGGACACAGTTTTGCTAACAATTAGGATGAAAACAAATCACTGAATTAGGGATGTTTTTGCAAACTGTAGATTTGCTGATGGTTTGAATGGCAATGGAGTGGACTGGAAGTACGTTTTCTTAGTAGTCCAGCCACCAGGTGACAATGACTGACCTAAGGTGGTGTTCCACTATGGCTCAGTAACAAATCAATCCCAAGATGTACTTCTGTGAAAAAATAATTATGCCATGGGCCAGGAATTTCAACAGAACACAACAGGGATGGCTTGATCCTCCTCACGATGTTTAAAAGCTGGAAGTCATATTTAAGGCAGTTCGTTGGAGTTATCTAAATACACATTCACTCACTTGTCCAGGAATTGACTCTAGGTTGATTGTAGATAAATTTTTTTAGATTGAAATTTATACCTATTTTAAGTATAAAATGATTTTATTGTATTTCACTAGTTATGAGACTATTTCTTCACTTTACTACAATTGGATTTTTGAGAAAACATACAAAAGATTGCCTCTGATTTGGAAGCATCAGACCTAGGAAAGGGAGCTCACTGCAGAATTACTGCTTGAGTAACTCTGTTAAGTCCTGTCCCCAGATCTTTACAGCTAAGCGTGAGTATTAGTTTATGACACTCAGAGTCGGGGTATATTTATGCACAATTTCAAACTACCCATCTATTGGCTAATTGAAATAAATTGAGGACAGTGTAAATAATGGGTTTGTTTATTTCATATTACATACTAGTGGTTTTTGGAAGTTAACTGTTTATGTGCAAGCCAGACATCAGGATGGAAACATCTTCTAGTTAATACCTGTACCACCATATATATATTCACAGTCAAACCATACTGTCAGCACCCCAACCCTCCTGCTAGTCAATAGAATCTCAAAAAAAATCTACCACTTGTTTCATATTCAAGGAAGTGACTCAGCTCAGGATTATTATGCAAAATCCTTCGAACAGTCTTCAATATTGGATCTCCTGAATCTCTCCTTCTTTTACATTGCTGTATGAGTAATTTATCTCAATTGAAAAATCATGTCATATGTGCACAACAATTAATGGGGAAAATCTAAGTTGTTCATATGGTGGTACATTTTGCCTTTTATGATCTATATATGGATTAGAATATGACCAGATGTTACCCCACTCTAAGTAAAATTCCAATTTTAACCTAAAATATTTTTGACCTCTAGAAGTCACCTGTATTTGGTTTGAAAATGTCAAATTACCTTTTCTTAGTGCTTTAATGATGAGTGACAGATGAGCTTGCCTATACAGGTTTTAAAAAGTTTGTCGTCTTCAGTATAAATAGTTACCTATCCTGATTTGGGCTTTAATTTAATTTACATGTTTATTAAGTATTCACAATCCATATATGATAGTTCATGTTGTATAATTCATTTCTACAGGTATTGTTTTGGAATGCTCTTAAAATCTATGAGACTGCTGATTTTGACTTCTGTATTTGGCTTTCATCTTCTCAGTCCTTGTTTCTTACAGTTCTATAACGTGCATGTGGTTACTTACCTTTGGGATTATTTTGAACTTCCACTGTTTTTAAGGTTCTTTATTTTTAAAAGCTGCCTTAAGTCAAGTCATAGAGTTTACATAATTACACAGAGCCTTGAAAGGACCAATTAAAAAATTGTAGTATCCTGGAACCAACCATGACATGTTGGCTTATATTTTGAATTTTAAGGCAGAATGCTTTAAATAATTCCATAACGGTAACAATATTGTCCTTCATGAGACCTTGACTGTGAAAGTTAATGAAAACCCTCCTCTCTGCAGCCACAGTTAGTTGCTGCAGAAAGACAGATATTCTTACCAACAAAAGAAACATTCATTTTCAAAACCTGTGTATAAATATTTTACACAGTTACCTAATTTTCTCAAAGTTTAAATTGATTATAAATAGTTTATGTGCTTTTTCTGTATCTGAAACCTGCAGAACTCTTTAATGAAATCTTGCTTCATCCTTCCTCAATAAACCAAAGTGCATGCACAGTACAGCAGTGCCCCCTAGAGTTAGATGATTTTACAAATTAACATTTTCCAGCCGTTTTATTTGATTAGAACTTTAGAAGTCGTGGTTAATATTTGCAGGCTTTTCTTTCTATATTCTACAGAACAATGCATTGATAACTAGATATTCATAGTCATGGTCTGTACAATTTTATTTTAGTTGAAATGCCTTTCTATAGATCTGTTGTACACAGTGGTATGTGCAAATAGACTTATCTGCATGAACTTACATAGAGTTTTCCTTTAAGACTGTAATATAGAGTTTCATTTCCAGTTTTGAATGAAGTCATATATCTACAAGGTTGACTTAAATGGTCTTATGTACATTGATAGTATTTATAGACTTATGATACTAATATGATATAAATGTGTAATATATCATTATATGATAATTTGTGACAAATACATATGTAATATAAGTATAAAAATATTGTAAACATTGGGTGTATAGCCCATTCAGAAGTCATAAGGATAATAGAGCTTTTAAACTGGAAAATACCTTAAAGACCATCCAACCAGCACACTCATTTCCTGCCTGAGTCATGCAGTCTGGTTCACAATAAAACAAACAAAACAAACAAACAAAAACATCAAAGCAGTGTCTTTGCCCAAAGCATAACCACTCACTGAGGATGCGGATGCCAACCTTGCACTTTCATTTATGTCAATAATGGTATAGACCTTCCTAATTATTTGCTGTAGACTTGTCACCACTTAAGACAAAAACCTGACAACATTTCTACTAAATGGGTACATCATTTAGAATTAACTGCAGTTTACACGTGAGAGACAGAGTGTGTGAATTATATAACTTCTAGGAGATAGAAAAATGTCACAATTGGGAGAGAAATGTAAACCTTTTTTCTCCCTCTGCATATTGCTGTGTCCAGTGGATGGTGCCCTTGTTTCTAGAGCCCCAATGAAATAAAAAAAAATCAAGGCAATGAAGTGACTAAATCCATGCCCCAATAGCTTCAATTCTTTTTTTAAAATATATTTTATTGATTTTTTACAGAGAAGAAGAGAGAGGGATAGAGAGTTAGAAACATCGATGAGAGAGAATCATTGATCAGCTGCCTCTTGCACACCTCCTACTGGGGATGTGCCCATAACCAAGGTACATGCCCTTGACAGGAATCGAACCTGGGACCTTTCAGTCTGCAGGCCAACACTCTATCCACTGAGCCAAACCGGTTTCAGCATAGCTTCAATTCTTTAATGTGGTTGTAAACATGAACTATAGTTCAAAATATGTGAGTCTCCAGATCTTGATATAGGGAAGCAAGCTGCTTAGATCATAGAGAATGCAAAACCAAAGAGGAGAAAGACAGACAAAAGGGACAAAGCTAGAAGGGGAATTGGCATGCCTCTTCACAGCCATGGTGGGCAAGCATCCTTTGAATCTAGTGAAGAACAATAATACTTCCCCTTCAGCATTATTGTTCTTAAGTAATTATCTAATGAACAAATAAACAACTCCCTGTCCCTTCTGGTCCTGCTTGTAAATACAGTATCCTGTCTCTGGAAGTCAGATACTTCCAAGCTGCAGGAAATGTTACTGGGAGCAGTGTCCCTGCTAGCTTTTCTAAGGCAACCAGCCTTCATTTGCACCGGGCCTTTGCAGGCAGAGAGAGCACTGTAGTGCTGTGATCTGCAAACTGCGGCTTGCAAGCCACAGGCGGCTCTTTGGCCCCTTGAACGTGGCACAAAATACCACAGCCTGGGCAAGTCTATTTTGAAGAAATGGTGTTAGAAGAAGTTTAAGTTTTAAAAATTTGGCTCTCAAAAGAAATTTCAATCATTGTATTTTTGATATTTGGCTCTGTTGACTAATGAGTTTGCAGACCACTGCTCTAGTGCAATGTGGGAAGTAGCCATAGTAAATGGAAATTTTGTACTGTTTACACATATGGCCTTTTTTCCTCTTCTCTGACTTTAAATTTTCTGTTAAGGGAAAAAATACACACACACACACATACAGACACCTACTTGATTTGGCTTTGGGCTGATGTAAGCTTCATGATGTTATTAAAATGCTATCTTTTCCCCTTGGGAATCAGCAGTGTATATATCAGAAATATTCTTACAGAGCAAAACCAGAAGACTCTGTCATAAAATCATCTCAAGTTGTTAATGTTTCTTTATAGTTAGTGTGTTTCAAAGCAAAAGCTAATAGATGTATGTGATATTATACGTATTATTTTCCTAAAAGCAAAAAAAGATATGAAGTTTTAAATATAAGTTAATAGCAAAATTAAAAGGCACTCAGAAAGTTTTGGTAAATTGGCAACAGACTGTTAGTAACTTGTTTTTGTAATAGTAAAAATTTTCTTTTTTAAAAAGGTTTGACCAATTTAACTTATTAAACTATCCGACAATGTTGAAAACAGGGCTTTGTCTAAATTATATATATCTTTTTAAAAAGTGCAATTGGAATATAACATTTTGGCGTACAGATTGTCAAGATTTATTTGAACTTTTAGGCAGTGAAATATTTTAATGGTGTATCTTCTTTGGTTCTAAATTACAGTAAACAAACAATTTCATTGTTTTTCCTGTTTTAGAGTTAAAAGGTTTCTTATTGAAAATGTTGAGGTCCTGACTGACTATTGTGGCTCAGTTGTTTGAGTGTTGTCCAATGAACCAGGAATTCACGATTTGATTCCCAGTCAGGGCAGATGCCCAGGATGCAGGCTCAATCCCCAGTAGGAGGCTTGCAGGAAGCAGCTGATTCATGTTTCTATCTTTCTACCTTCCTCTCTCTGAAATCAATAAAAAATATATATTTTTTTTAAAAAATGAAGAGGTCCTAAGAATCTAAAACTCCTAAATTTGATTGTTTTATATAAAATTAAGAATGATTATTGTCATATATCTCATACCTTAAAAAGTACATATTTTCAAATAAGAATGAATAACCCCATTGTTTAAAAGCTTTTTAAAAACATGTGACTGGAAGACATATTACTAATATATTACTCTGGTCATAGACCAACAAGTGTAATATAATACAAATTCATTCACTTGCAAGTGCAATACAATGCAGATAGCATTCATGAATTGCTGGAGTGCATAGCAATTGTATAGCTACCCTGTCCGCCTAACTCAAAATGCTCTGTAGGGGATCTTTAACAGGTCGCCATTCAGGCTCTGCTTCAAGATTTGGGGTGGAGTTTACTACCTCATAAGGCTGCCAATTATATTTTTCAACTGCTGTAAGAGCTATAACGCTGTTACACTGAAATCTCTAACTACAGCCTTTCTGATTTAGTGTAATTGTTTTCTACATCCCAGCCTTTCAATTTGTTAAATATTTTCAAGCTAGATATCAACAGTTCCCATTCTCATGTGATATGATTTCCAGATGTTCCATTTTCTTTCCTCCTCTAGACTTGATGCACTTCCTCATTTATTATTTAGGTTTGGCTTTCAGAACCAAACTTTTTCAAATGCAATCTGACAGATATGGGTTGGAATGGATGTACTTTGCTCAGAAATCAGTCTGAGATTGGATTGAGATGTTTGAGTGAACCTGCGTTGTTTCCCCAATTCTCCTTGATTATTTAATATTTGGGTTTTAAATCTGCAAGTTGTTTTAGTACCTTAAAGTATATTTGACTGGCACTTCAATTCCACTGGATAGTATATGGAATACACTTTGCATTTTCTAAATCATTCTCCTTGAAACATAACAGCTGTATAATTAGATTTTCTTTCTGGAATCCACGTTATCTCAGCTACCCAATCACTAGGGCCATCCCTGCCACCTGTTTCTCCTTTCTCTATATGTAGAAAATAGAGCCTCTAACACCATCGATAGTTTATAAATCTCAGCTCTTTCTGTCCTTGTCATGGAGGTTCATGTGACACTAGTATGTGTGTCCCTTTGTGATCAGTTGTTCTTTATGCTTTTTAAATGTTCTCATTAGGATCATTTAAAACTGGGTGTCTGGCTGAGGATCCCTGTATGCATTCATATATATGACATGAAAGTGTACTGAGGACAGTTGTTCAACTCCTCGGGGAAGAATGCAGTATGGTGTTCCACAGGCTATTTCTAAAAATTCCGTGATATTTCTTTGAAGGGTAGGCATTAGGAGAGCGTTCATGTTCAGTTCAGTATGTGAGTTCCCCATGCTCTACACGCAAAAAAATATGAATTTGGGAGGATTTCTATGGCAGGTATTAATAGATGCCAACCATAATTAAAGAAGTATCTCCAAAATGTTACCATGGAATATATATTTTATGATTTACACAGATCTTGAGAAAAATTGCCCCAGCAAATTAGCTATCTTAATGTTATTGTAAGTACTATTTTTTAAACTTGTTTTATGGGATTGCTTGATACTTTGTAGAATATTTTCAAGGTAAGTTATACTTTTAGGATAGTGCATATTACTCTATTCTTGTGACAATAATAAGAGCAAATCTAGATTATTAAGGCCAAGTCTAGGTTTTGATGATAAAAATACATTATCATAAAAGAATGTATCTGCCTTATTAGTTTCTATGGTAAGAAACTATTATGCTCTATGAATCAATTTCTATTGTTTGAGATCTTTGAATCATGCATATAATTACACACTTACTTTCACTATTATTGACCTTTTTGAAATATGCTTTGTTACATGTCTTGCATTACTTCTTTATATTTATACTAGGACACTAATGTGGCTTGTTCAGTCTCTCTGAATATTCTTACAATTTCCTATTCAGTGAATTCTTATCTTCCTGACTCCAATTCAAGTCCAGAGTAGCAATTATCCCCATTGCTCTTGGACATATTTAATAACTAAAAATAATTGCATGAGTTAGATTGAATTAAGGTAGATTTTTTTGCATGGATTAAATTTGAACTGTGATGAAACCTATTTTATAGTAAAATTGGAATTAATCTGAAGAGTTGTGTAAAATGGTGATAACAGATATTTCAGTTTATAAAGGGAAACTGTAAATGGTGATGATGCCTTTTAAAGAACATAGTTAACCTATGTCTAATTATAGGAAGCCTTTCAAGGGTACAAAATTCTGTTGGTTGAATGCTTAGTTAAGTACTTATAGAAACTTAGTATTTAACCAAAATACATCTTCAGCCCAGTAATGAAACTACTAACTACAAAGTCAATACACAACAAGTTCAATGTATGTCTAAAGACTGGTGCTAACTTTAAAATATTCAGAAGGAAATAAAAAAAAATTATCTCTGAAACTGGTTTGGTTCAGTGGAAAGTGCATCAGCCTGCGGACTTAAAGGTCCCAGGTTTGATTCCGGTCAAGGGCAAGTACCTTGGTTGCGGGCACTTCCCCGGTAGGGAGTGTGCAAGAGGCAGCTGGTGAATGTTTCTCTCTCATTGATATTTCTAGCTCTCTATCCCTCTCCCTTCCTCTCTGTAAAAAAAAATCAATAAAATATAATTTTAAAAAATTATCATGATTATGTCAAAAACACAAAGGCATTTTCAAGTGCAGTGTTTTATTAAAAAGATAAGAAGCTGCAGTTCATTAAAAATTAAGAGTAATGCAATTGAAATGTATTTATTCAAGTAATAAGATTAAAAGAAGAATGATAAATGTGTGTTTGTAGTTGTCTCAGATTCTGTCAAACTGCAATCTAGAATAGACATTGAAGACATTGAAAATTTCTTAATCAAATGAAAATGGCTAAGCCTAGATGTCTTTAAATGCGGACTTTTGCAGATCCTATGGTCCATACATTTAAGAAATTAAACATAAATAAGCAAAATGCTAAAAAGAAAACCCCTTAACAACTTAAAATATGAATTAGTACCAACTGCATATTACTTACTTCAAAGAATTTATGAAGATGTGATTTGGACTAAACCATGAAAGAATGCTTCTTGATAACATATATTTCTATTTGTCTTAGGAAAAATGTGAAATCGAGGGAGCTAACTATAAAGTTTTGGGGAATTCCAGTACTTACAACCAAGTTAGAGGGAAAGACGTTGACAGAGAGATGGTGAACTTTTGATGGATGTTCTACACCATCAACAGCTGGGTAAGGCTGGGGATACAGAACTGGAGGAAAACAGCAGAGATTACATCCACTGCTCTGAGTTGCCCTCCTTTCTCAGCTTCCAATTATCAAGTATTCTCAACTAGACATATATTTATTCAATCGCTTTTTCATTTATCCCATCAACAAATAAGGTTTGAGCATCTACAATAAAAGGCACTGTGCTCCGACCCATGGATAGGGTACAAGACTCTTTAGTTACTTCTCCCCACCCCACAGGGGTGGGAAGCCATGCCCTGTGCGGAGTGGGTTCTTGGCTTGTGAAGGAAATAATTCAGATGCAAGCCATCAAATCATCAGAACTTGGTGTTTGTTAGTACAGCAGAAGAATAAAGAATGAACTAGCCCACAGAGCAGTGGTCTCTATTTACAAGTGAGGCAAAGGAGACCCCCCCCCATTCTATCCTATATGTTGGGTTTTTATCTACTTATCATTGCCATGGAAAACCATAGGAAAGAAAACTATAGGAAAGAAAAAAATAAGACCAAATGTTAGGTTTATCTTTAATGTTAACAAGGTACAGCTTGTGACCTTATGTTTTTCTTTTATGATATGAGTAATGATACAGTATGGATAATTGGTTATAATCAATCTTTGCAGGGAGTTTTTAAAAATATATTTTATTGATTTTTTTACAGAGGAAGGGAGAGAGATAGAGAGTTAGAAACATCAATGAGAGAGAAACATTAATCAGCTGCCTCCTGCACTCCCCCTGCTGGGGATGTGCCTGCAACCAATGTACATGCCCTTGATCGGAATTAAACCTGGGACCCTTCAGTCTGCAGGCTCATGCTCTATCCACTGAGCCAAACTGGTTAGGGCAGGAAGTTTTTGTTGCTGTTATTGTGGAGGCTCCTTGCGGTCTATTGGTGGTCTACTGGCATCTCTGGTCAGCTGAGTTCTGTGTCAGCAGTACCTTTAGCAGTTCCCTAACTCCACTTTATTTGCCTTTATTTATATAGTCCTTATGCCTCTCTCCTATATTAGATAGAGCAGGATACAAGGCAGAATATAGCCCCATGGATATGATCAAGCTCTTGCTCTCACTGGTTCTACATTTAGTATAGACAGCAAAAATGTAACTGAATACATTAATGTCATGAAATAATGAGGTTTAGTATTTACTTTATCAGCTATGTTTTTCTTTTTGTATTTTTTTTAAACTGGAATTTTGGCTGAAATCTAAGGCTATAGAGGATATTAACTCTATTTCAAAAGTAAAGAAAAGCTTGTATAAAATCCGTGATGTGCTCAAACTTGGCAAGTTTGAGGTTCAGAAAGAAAACCAGTGTAGATGTCCTGTAGTAAATGGAGTGGGGAGTACAGCAGAGTGCGTCTGCAAGGCCAAATCATTTGGGACCTCAGAGTTCATATTTGCAGACAGTCCTTGAAGCAAGGGAACCATTTTATGATCCAAACTTGTTTTAAATCACTGGACATGAGTGGAAGGAAACATTGCGATATGAAGGGATGATGTCTGGAAGCAGGAGTAAGTATTTAGAAACACAGAGAAAAATGTGCTAGCCCATAGTGCTGGAAACACAAAGGTGGATGACCATAGCCGTCAGGCTACAGTAAGGCAGTTGAATATTGCACTGAAAATAAGTATCTAAATTAAGTATCCGGAAGACTTTCAGTATTGAAGGTAGGAATTTAATTGTGCCTACACAGAGAAAGAGGCTCTAAGGAAAATATACCCACACAACTGTAAGATAATAAAAGCTACAGAAGAATATATGGGTGTCTCTCTCAGGATAAAAGAAACCCCAGAACTTAATTTTTTAAAAATCATTAAATTTTATTATAACATAATTGAGAGTGTCTGTTTCTCAAAATACCCTATATAGAAAATCATAAAAACAAACCATACTTAGTGGAACATATTTATAATATACAAGAATGACAAACAAATGGTTATAAAGATTAGATATAAAAAAAATAGCACAAACCAGAAATACTAGCCAAAAGATGTATTTAAAGATGCAAATTAAAGTTGCAATTAGGTCTGTTTACAAATAGTAGATGGGCAACATTTAAAAAAATTTGAATACTAACAAAGTTGCATATACACATATATTAGACCAAGAAATCTGCTTCTTGCTCCTGTACGTAAGAAACATGTATGAGGATGTTTATGAGATCATTATTCTAACTCCATAAAACTGAGACAATCCAAATTTTTGCAAACACTAGTAGAGAAAAGTAATACGTTAGCACAATATTATATTCATAGTGGTGGAACTGAGGGAACTAGAAATAAACATATCAATGTGGATGAATCTAGAAATAATATTGATTGAAAATAAATAAGCCTTAAATGAACAATTTGTGAATATGTAAAATACACACTTATTTTTTTAAATAAAATGTAAAACCAAGTTTAAATATGCATATGCTGTTTAGGTTAAGATCAAACATAAGTGGGGAAAAACAAAGAAAAATAAGGAGTAGTCCAGGCGAGCAGATTCTTTGTGGAGGGACATGAAACGGGGGACTGGGACCGAGGGAAGGCGCAGGAGAAACTTTACTGCTGCTGATGTTCTGTTTATTAAATCATTAACAGGTTGTTTTGTTGCACTTTAAAGGTTAAATATATGTTGCATATGGATATGCAACTCTATTCTTTATCAGTTATTATACATTTTATAAAACTTCACTACTTTACATTAACATCTCTTAGTTAATCATGGAAATCTGCTTCATTTTCATTACATTCCAGTGGTCAGTTAACACAGATTTGCCTCACCATTTATTCATACTTTTAGTTCTTATATTCGACAGTTATTTTAGCTATATGTCCTTCTTACCTTGTAATACTCCAAATAAATCTGTTACTATAAGGCCTTTAAGGGTAAACATTGTCCCCATCTTTGCCATTATGTTCTCTTTATTTAGTACAGTGATTGGTACTGTATTTCAGAAAAAGTTATGAGTACATACACGAGGTATTATAAGTGCAAGCCACTCTCTTGAGTGGAACTCATAACTGCACTAAAATGAAGAACATAAAGCAAAATATTTACTTTGCTGCAATGAACCTAACACATGGGGTAGCCCATGGGAAACTGCATGTAAATAGAACTATTATTCTCTTCAGAAATGGTAGAATTGAGAATAAGAGTATAAAGCTATATCTAAGCCAAGAGTTATGATAAATACTAAAGCTATATTTGGTGTTATTCAATCACTATTCATTCAATAAACTAGATAAATAAATATGCTAATTTAAATTAATTGCCAAGCAATAATTTTACTTAAAGTAGGTTAATGTCATTCAACAAGTTGGGTTTTATTTTAAAGCATTATTATAGAAGATTATAACATATTTTAATAGAAATGATTTCTATTTTTCATTACAAAGTCAAGATATATTTGTTGTAATATATCCTGAAGATAAATACTGTTAATAACTTGGCTGTGTCTAATACATCCTTTGAAATATACTGAATGCTTGACAAAGTTAAAAATATTAAAATATAACAGATCTGTGAAGAGGCAACCACAAAATGTAAAGAGAAAAATAATGCAATTTCAGAACTTAAGACAGAAACATGGAATGAACAATTAAGAAAAATGTAGTTGTATCATAAAAAAAAAAATAACCTACTGACTGACAACAAATACATATCTGTTTGACATCATACTTACCAACCTGAATCTCCATTTGGGTGTTTATTATTAAGCAGAATAAAATTAACATTAAGATAGTTTCTGAAATTCATTATTTTGTTTGTGTCTTTGTTTAGCTGATTGCTTGATTTTAGATATCTTGCAAAAATAGGGTATTATTAGTTTTATTCCTTTTAGGACCTAAAGAAATTAATTGGTTCCCTTTAAAGCAGTGAAATAGCATGAATCAGTCTAGGATTTTCAACATGTCCCTTTTATTTTCTACTTCTATTTTATTCTGTGAAATAATCAGATATAACTTGCACTGGTTTCTCAGCCCTCTAACAGTTACTATTTGACAATTGATTTCAAGTGTCTTTTATAATGTGACACCATTCCATTTTAGATGGGAAAGCAGTGTGGTTTCCTTGGTTGATATCCATAATAAGCTGATATCTGCTTCAAAGAAAAACTGATTCTGACCATGATCCCACTGCCCTTTCATAAACCAGTTGACTGATAATGATAAAAGTCAATTAGGCACTATATATATATATATATATATATATATATATATATATATATATATATATATGGCACACACACACACATATATATATATACACATATATATGTGTGTATTAAAACATCACATTGTTCACCTTAAATACAGTTTTATATGTCTCTCATGCATCTATAAAATGGGGGGGATCTAAACATTTCACACACACACACACACACACATATATATATATATATATATATATATACACACACACATATATATGTGTGTATTAAAACATCACATTGTTCACCTTAAATACAGTTTTATATGTCTCTCATGCATCTATAAAATGGGGGGGGGGATCTAAACATTTCTTCTCTTTTAAAACTCTAAAAGAAATTACTAATTCTGTAATAGAAACTTCACATGGTAAAAGTCATATACATATTTTTTTCAGCCAGAGGAAGACATAAATATTTTAGAATGTTCTCATTTTCTTTTTTTGTTAAGTCAGATCTAAATTACCTTTTGGTAAGATCTGTCTGTGGCTGTAACATCCCCTGCTGTGGGCAATGGAGAGCATTTATCAATTCCCTCTACTCAAGAGAAGAAATAACTACCCATGGCACATCTTTAAATACAATCTTCCCAGCCTAAAAGTAGGATTATCTGAGCATTTCCTATAACATTAGCCCATTACATTTTCCCCCATTTATGTAAACAGCATTCAGGTTTATTCAACTGCTTGAATAAATTTCTTCAGCAATTCTTAATCCCTCTTCATTGTCACCAAAATTCTCTCCATCAGCCAATAATATATACTTCTAACCTATCCATTATTTCTCTTCAAGGTCTTCTCCTTAATCTGCTACACCATCATCACTACTTAGCACTCTATACATTGTCCTGACTGGTCTCCTTCCTTTCCACCTTCTCCAATGTGTACCCCAGTACCAATCAGAGTCATGTTTATATTGATATTTTTATCATTATGAAAACAATACATACAAAAAATTTAAGTTCAATAGAGTATTTATTAAGATTGATATTCTGTCCCTTTCCAGATTTATTTCCATTCCCCCAAATTATTTCTTATATATCCTTTCTAGAGCTGTCCATTTATAAATGTAGTAATATATTGTGTGTGTGTGTGTGTGTGTGTGTGCGTTTATCTAAATGAGAGCATGCTATAAACATTCGGTTTGTTTTGTGCCAGATTTTAATTTATAAAGCTGACTGACTAGGTGGCAATGAAGAGGTCAAGGCCATTGAAAAGAGAGTTCAGTGTTACACAGAATCCCCTAGAAATGAGGGACAAAGCTAATCAGGAGGCCACAGGGGAAACACTAGGTTTTGGTCAGGAAGCAGAAGACAGGAAATGAGGAAGAATGATGCCACTGCCTTTATTGGTATTTCTTCAGGAAAGGCAAGTTTGGGGCAGGGTGAACACTTTAGAATCAGCTAGTTTGAAAAAATTTGGCAAATTTAGGGCTATTGGAATGCTTTCAAGTTGCCTAGTATTTGGTCCTGAGATGATTAAGTTTGGGGAATATTGCCTCCTGGGGTCTATGGGCCAGATAGAGGGGAATAGGTAGAGACTGGTTAGTTTGCATATCAAAGACACTTTGTTAGGTGAATCTGTTATCTCTAAGAATTAACTAGTTCTTGTTGAGGCAGTCTCTCCTCAGCCAGAAATGTTTTCAAATGTCAAGTATCACATATACAAGAAATAAAAACATGTTCTTTCATATTTTCATTTAATAATAGTTAAGGGAGACCTTTTCATATCTGCATCTATAAATCTACTTTCTTTTTAGTAAACCACATATTTTGTTTTATGGATATTCCACTTTTTATACTCCCATGATGACAGATTTGTTGGTTCTTGGTTTTATTGCTAGGAAAAAAATCAATGCTTCAATTGAAACATCACCCACTATAAATTTACATATATATACAAATGTATCTGTAGGATAAACCCCTAAAAGAAGAAAGCTATGTGGTTGTAAGTACATAATGAATATTTGCAATTAACTAAATCCCAAGAGATGATATATTTTCAATTCCCCCATCAACAGCATAGGGGATCAAGATTCTCAAAAACCTAAGTATCAATTTTTCAAATTAATCTGATATTTTAGACTTGACAATCAAATATATAGAAATTGTAAATATTACATTATGAGTAAGAATTGACAGTTTTTAAAATCATCAACCAATGATATTTGCCCATTGATTTTTAGAGAGAATAGAAGAGAGAGAGAAAGACAGAGAAAAATATTGATGTGAGAGAAACATATCAATTTGTTGCCTCCTCAACCCAAATGCATGCCCTTGACTGGAATCAAACCCTGCACCCTTAGGTCCGCAGGCCAATGCTCTATCCACTGAGTCAAACAAGCTAGGGCAAGAATTGATCATTTTTTAAATGTTTTTAAGGCATTCACATTTGTTTTTCTGTTTCTCTTTTGGCTTGTTAGTCTTTTTATATTGATTTCTTCCGTCATATATATTGGAAACAGAAATTTAAGTTTTTATTTAATTAAATGTATAATCCTTTACCTTTGCTTCTAGCTTTGTGACTAGTTTTAAGAAAGTTTTCCTTGTTTCAAAATATACATTTTTTTTTATGTCCAGTAGTCTTCCTGTGCCATCATGGTTGCATTGTACTTCTTATATTAAGGTCTTTAATTCTGCTGGAAATGATTTTGCTGTAAAGATGCAACTAGTGGAAACACTAGGAGAAAAAGAATAGGGCTTAATTATAGTCATTAGAGAGGCAGCTCTCAAGGATAACAGAAGAGAATAAAGTATGGTAGGCAGAGCACAGGGGTTGGAAGAGAGGTGAAGAAACAAGGGTAACAGAAGTTGCTATAAAGTGAAAGGTAACGGAGCACCAATAAGGAGCACAGAGCTCAAGGGCACCAACCCTTCACATCAGCTTTCAGGATCAGAGTTTGATGTTGGGTAAGTCATCTTTCCTTTCCTTCTATCACACTGGCTGTACTAAATAGCATTCCCATTATAGTAGAGCATTTCAGATCCCACTGAGTGTTGTATTGTGGTGTTAATTTCATGCAACATTTCCCCTCAAAAAATAAAAGGTGGGGTAAATAAATTTTATAGGAGCTTACATAAAACTTTTACTTGATTAATATATTTACATTCTTCAGAAATTTAATGTGCTACATAAATAAGACAGCACCTCATTTTTTTCCAGCAGCCCCAAGGGCATATTCTAAATAATTATTTTGAAAATTGAGTACTTAAAGCATGCAAAATGTGACCATTTTCATCTTCTTTTGCTTTCTTACACAGAATACACAGCTCATTAGCAAAAGTTTTCTCACCAACATCAGGGATAGCCTTAGTGGCCACTATTTACTATTGTATCTTCATAGAACTTTTGATTTCTGTTGCTGCTGTCAGTCTGTTGGGGTCCATCTTAATTGGTGGGATTTTACTGGGCACCCCAATACTTGGTTAATTCAGGTCAACCCATGTCCTCTAGAGTGATGTGGGTGACTCTTCAGACAGATTTGACTGCGCAGAGGCCTGGCTCATTGATGCCCTGATTGCAGCTATGCTCTGGATGAGTGAGGTTGCCATGAATTTAACCTCCGCATAAGTGAAGTATTATTGTGACATTTTATCAGATTTTTGTCCTCAACCGACTTGCCTTTTTTTTTTTTTTTTTTTTTTTTTTGCCAAAATTGGATATAAGATCTTAAATCAGCATCATTTCAGTAACACTCTTTAAAAAGTGCTTTGTAATAATGGAACTTTAAACTCACTGAACTGAAGACAATTCTACCCTGAGGAATATCATATTTATTACACTTTTGCTGACTGGTAAAACATTACTTACTCAGTTGTGGGTTGTTTTTTTTTTAAACTAAGCGTTCTTTACTGTTTTGCTTTTCACAGAGAATATTCCACTAACCTCTCACCCAAACTTAAAACACTCCTGCTTGAGTGTTACCTGTGCATTAATACCATGCTAGAACTCAATCATATTTTAATTAAAACACACATTCACTAATGAATTAATCAAGTATTTAGCATCGTGGTGTTATGAACTTATAATTTTGAGGGATAAAATTAGAAATCGAATTAGATCATGTAAGCTGATTATCTTAGTATTTTATTAACTCTTTGTAACTCTTTTTCTCTTGATTCTTGTTTTAATATATAAACTCTCAAAAATTAAGCATATTTATAGTCCCTAAAAAAGTGTGCAATTTCACATCATTATTTAATTTCAGATTCTTTTATTAGGCTTTTCTCTGCTGGGTTCTCAGAAAGCAACGATAAAAGCAAAGAGATACCTATTCCACATTTTCAAATCTGGTGATAAATTAGTTGCTTCGAAATGGAAAGAGGAAGTGGGGTGCAGAGCAAAGGGGTGTAGGTTTGATTTAGAGTCTCTGTTTCAAGATGTTTCTCAGAGATTTACACAAGGTCAGATAAGTCACAGCAACTCCTAAACCTCTATCGTTTTATCTTTAAGATAGGTATAACTTCTACTCTACTAATTTTGCACATTTCATCTCTGAGAATCAAATGAGAGGGTGGAAGTAAAAGCTATTGTTATAGCATTTACCTACAAAGAAAAGTTGTACAACTACTTATGTGAAAACTTTAAGACAGATTAACCAAAATGGGATATCAGTACTACAAGTAGACACATACTTGGAGAACCTGCAACAACCCCTTATTTTAAAGTATTTAAGTACTTTATTAAGATATAATTTATTATTGCAGTGTTCATAATAAACTAAGCATCAGCTTGATTTGCTTACTCATTATTCATTACATATTTTTTTAAATCTAATGTTATAAGTTCCTGAACCTAAAAACTATCCCCACTCATGACTGTTTGAGTGATTAAACTAACTAGAAGGGAATATGGAGAGTATGGTCATAATTTTATAACTATTTAATTGTGCTGACTCCAAGAAGTCTTGACCAGGGCAACACTACAGTTACTATTGGGTAGATACCTACTATGATCCAGAATTTGTGCTTAGCATTTTATGTACAAAACCCATTCATTCTCTGAGCAGCATGTTCAAACGTGGAAGCCATTGTCAGAAAAGCTACTTGCTTGCCAAAAGTCACACTGGCAATAAGAAGTACTCAGGTATGTCTATCTCCAACCTACTCATAAAGTTTGTGATTCTAAAATGCATACTTTGGTAAAGCATACTTAAATTTTCTATTCTTAATTTCTAATCTCTACTTGGTGAAAAGAAATCTGTCCAAGGACATATAAATATACCCCATGTTCTAGAAATTATTGTCCAGATACCATGAAAATTTTAGATTCAGGTCCTGGAGGAGTGCAAGAGGCTCAGTTCAAAGTTGAGATAAATGAGTTGCATGTCTAACTAGCTCTATACAATGTAGCTATAAGTAATATGCTTCATAAGGGTCTAAGTAATTAAGGTCTATTGTAATTAAGTCATATATACCCCAGGTTGAACTAGACTATATTTATCTCTTTTATCAACATATTGTTGGTCTTTTCTTCCTGGCTTTCAATTGGTTGTGAAAAACTGGGGCTTCTACAGCAATCACTACATGGAAAGAAATGAGTATTCTATAAAGTGCATATTGGCATTTCAGTGATCTTTAAAAGGCATGTGATTATCAATCTCTGATGTAAGTCATTCTATTAAACTTTCAATGGTAAAAAAGAATAAGAAAACTAAAATAACAACATTGTTCAGTGGCTTAAATTTTGCAAGAAAAATATGTTACTCTAGGAATGACAATTTTTTTCAGTGAACTGAAAAAAATTATAAAATTAATTTTGCCTTGCCACAATATAATGTTAAGAGATAATTCTTGGCTTCTGTACTATGATAGATTGGTTGTAAACTGTCCTTAATTCATAATCTCTCCCTGTTTCCATACCCTTGACAATGTGACTTAGAAGAAACTCCCATTAGGAAGTGAAATCTATTTTCCCATCCTTTAATCTTGGTGGGCCTGTGACTTGATTTGGTGGGTACTATGCAGCAGATATGACATTGTGTCAGATCTAAGCCTAATCTTCAAGAGTATTACACACCCTCATTGCTTTCTTGAATTCCCACTCACTATTATGTAAATGAGCACTGGTTAGGCTGCTGGACAATGAAAGAACACATAATAGAAATGAGTTGTCCCATTTGAGGCCATGTTAACTCTTTCAGACCTACCAGCAGAGGTAGTAGCTGTTGGAAGATGCCTGAGACTCTGAGACAAGAACTTCCTAGATGAGCCTGGTTCATATTACCGACCTGCAGATTTGTGAGCTGAGTTACAGTTGGTTGTTTTGGATGCTTTGTTACATGACATTAGCTAACAAGTACATTCACTATTAAATAACTCATGGTCAGAAGGTTCCATCTGAACCTGAAAACTCAGCGACCATTACTATACAAGCATTCATCTTTGAAATCACCAGTGTAAAGCCATGTCCATCCAATATATCTGTACCAATTGAGAAGTTTTAACTTTAACTATGCAATATGCAAATAGGTAGATAGGAAACGGAGGCAAAGAGACTTTAAAGAATTTTCTCTATTCTTCAGAACTTGTAAGTAGTGGAACTAGAGTTTAAACTGAGACAGTCTGACTCCAGAAAAAAAAATGCTCTTTGTACCACTGTAATAACGTTGCTACCTTTTTCCTGAAGAATCAAGGCATTCAAAATAAAGCTTCCCGGTACAAAGATTAACTCTCTCTTGGTAGATAGAATTTTCCAAATTAAAGCATTTATTTAAGGACAATAGCAGGAAGATATTCATAATGGCATATTTGAGATTATAGTTTTCTCAATGTCCTCCTTTTGTTTAGAAAAGATACCATCTCATTCTTTATAGAGCCACAAAAGCAGAACAGTTTTTAGATCCTAAGTTTTGGGCTGGTACCTTTAGGTGTCACACTACCTTCTGAATCTATGTTTAATAAGGGTACTGTGTTTAATAGTACCTTATTAAACACAGGTAATAGTTAATAGATAATAATCAGAGCTGAGGGAAATATCCATATCTTGTTGGCTAGTAAATACTGAATATATACTCATGGCTTTTATTTTTTGGTAGATGAGTATTGATAAATTAAAAACAATAATAACCTTTATGGAACAATATTAAAAAGCAAGAGAAAACAAGCATCACCTTGAAAAGAAAAGAACATGTCTGAAATGCAATCTTCTATAGAATCCAGAAAAAATATATTAAATCAAATTTTAAAAGTTATGAAATAGGACAATAACATCATAAGGAAAGAACAGGCAGGCTTAAAAGGACAAGAAGATGAGCTATAAAGTCAACAAACTGAGATGAAAAGGAATCTAGGTGAGATCAGAATGGATTGCAGTAAAACTAAAATTACAAAAGTTTAAATAAAATATACTATTGGATTTATTGAAGAAAGTTAGTGACTTGAAAAGATCAAGTCAGTAGAAAAAAAAATTTACAAGTGTCCCTAGAATGAACAGGAAAAAGAGAGACTATAATTAGATAATAATTAACCTATACTGAGTGATTGCTCTGTGTCAGACTATTTTTTAATAGTCTATATTAATTTTTTATCTTCTAACAATAGCATAGTGTTCATAATATCATTTGCTATCATTACTTCACAGATAGAAAACTGAGGCAAATAGAGTTTAAGGAAATTTCTCTATGCTGCAGAACTTGTAAATAGTTGAACTAGAATTTAAACTGAGATAGTCTGAATCCAGAAATAATGCTCTTTGCACCAATGTAATAAAGTTGCTACCTTTATCCTGAAGAACAGTCATTAAAAATAAACCTTTCTGATGCTTGTGTAAGGAGATCAAGAGTTCACCAGATTCTGGCAACATTAATGAAAGAAAGTCATAGGAGGTTAGTCTTAGAAAAATTATTTATATTGAAGGAATATGTTTAGATTGCTCCACAAACCCTGGTAGGAGAGAAAACAAAACAAAAAGAGGATACCTTCAGGATAACAAAAATATTATGTGCTTTTGAAGTTTTCTCTTCAACTGTAAATGTCAAAATAAAATCATACAAATAAAGAGGGGAAAATGGTAAAGAGGTGGGGAATGTGTCAAAAAATACCTGACAAATTTTTTTATGCGATAGTGAAATAGAAATGTAACCTTGGAAAGTATACTACTCATATAACACACATTAAAAATGCTTAAAGATGTATGCCCATTTCAAAGGAATAGTGCTAATGTTGAATCATGTAAACATAAAATATACTATTACTGTTATTATAAAAACGCATGCATATGACAAAAATAACCTGAAAATGAGTATATGCTAACATATATATGAAGAGCTGGGTAGCGTCGGGACTGAATGGGTGACTGGTCACCATGAAGTGCATGGAGCACCTCTCAGTCCTCCCTCTCCCCCAGCCGCTCACCATGAGGGGGCTGGCAGTGGGGTGGGACTGGAGACTGTTGAGCAGCAGTGGTAGGCTGCTTCATGGATGGCCATGAGCTGTCACCAAGGTGGCAGTGAGTTTTGCTAAGCAGTTGCAGGGCGGGGGAGTTTCATGGAACAGTTGTGGGGTTGGGGAGCTTCATGGACCAGTGGCAGGGTTGGGGAGTTTCACAGAGTGTCCAGCAGCAAGCTTCACAGAGCAGTCAATGGGAGCCTCTTGGAGCAGTTGAGGGACCATGAGCATTGCAGGATGTCCTGGGGCAGAGAGCTTCACATAGCGTCACAGGGCAGCAGAAGCCATGCAATGGAGGCCAGGCTAGGCCTAGGGACCCTAACCATGCACAATTTCATGCATGCTGGGCCTCTAGTCTACACTAATAAAAGAGAAAGATGCAAATTGACCATACCTTTGTGACTCCCACCAGCCAATCAGGAGTGGGTATGCAAATTAACCCAACAAAGATGGCAGGTTAATTTGCATGCACAGGCAGCAGGACATAGGCGTTTTGCACAGCTCCAGTGGCTCCAAGCTTCTGGGCAGTGAAGGAAGGTGGAAAGGCAGCTCTGGGCAGAGTGAAGGTAGAAAGGCGGCTCTGGGCTGGAGCAAAGGCAATGTTGGCAGCTAAGGTAAGAAAGGTCCATTCAGCATGAATCTTCATGCACCGGGTGTCTAGTATAATATAAAAATAATTGAATAATATTTAGGCTTCTAAAATTCAAGTCATATTTACAAATACTGAGTGCTGAGTTGAGGGTAGGGAAAAGGAATAAATTGCATATATGGGAGAAATGGTATAATTCAAAATAACTATTGAAATAAAAACAACATTTTTTTAAGTGTTAGAAAACTGAAGTTAGAATGTCATTAAAAATGGTATCTTACATAAATGGTTTTATAAATGTAATAAAGAATAACCTGAGGAGATATATATATATATATAACATCAATTGACCCAATAAAAAATTACAGCAGGCATGATTATCTTAATAGATATCAAAACATTGTAGTTTATATCACTAAAATTCTTCTAATTAAACCCCCTAGAAAAACAGGAGTGGAAGAATACATAATGATTAAGACCTATATATTTTAAGTAAACAGAGAACATCTAGTGATAAGATGCAAATGAGATAAATAGTTGCTATTGATACATGAATAAGAAGTTAATTCCATTTTCATTACTATTTACCATTGTTTTGGAATTTCTGGCCAATAATAGAAGACAAAAGCATAAATAAAAGATATAAATGGTAAATTAAGAACAAAATAAAGTTTTTGGTTATAGTGTTTAAGTCATAGATTAAATATATAGACCTGAACTCTACCATAATTAATAAATGATCATTTAATAGTAATATCAAAATGCCCCACAGAGTATTGTATATAAATGATTTATAATAAATAAATGATATTATAGAAAAGATTATCTAGTGATTATAGAACAAAAAGCATAATATTTCTAGAAATGACCTTCTCAAGTAGCATGTAAGACCTATCTGAAAAAGCCTGAAATGATAATGCCAAGAGTTGTACAAAGTCTTGAATAAACAGAGGGAAAATAGGCAAATTTAATATCATAAAGATTTAGATCTTCCATATAGATGTTTACATCAGCCCAGCCAAAATTTCAAGAGTACCTCCATTTCAAAATTGAAGATTAAATAAAGGTACGTGTTTCTTCTTCATCTTAAATTGCCATTGTAGTAAAATCAGAGAAGTATAAGAAGTATTCCATAACAAGATTGGAAAACTAGTACAGGTACCGGTACCAGTTAGGAGTAAAACGATCTGTGAAAGACATGATACAAACAAAACCATGTGCCAAAAACGATAGAAGTTTGTTTCCCCTGTAAACATAAATAGAACGTGGGTAGTATGCCAATCACAGTTACCCAGTACCCAGGCTTCTAACTTGGTCTCTATCACTCTCACCATGTTGCCACCACCTCCTGCTTTAAGAGAACTATTGTAGTTGAACACCAGCAATCCTAGCTTCATACCAGTAAGCAGCAAGGTGAAAGAGATGAAGAGAATGGTCCCTCCATTAAAGAACATCTTAACTTTTTATCTCTCATTAACCAGAAGTTAATCACGTTGGGACATTTAACTGCAGATGGCCGAATGCCCCAGTGTATGTAGAGGCTTCAATTACTTAGGAAAAAAGAAATTGAGCAGAATATTAGGGAGAAATATATAGTCTCTTCTGCAGGCACATTAAGCAAATAAAAATATTGAAATGCTTCTGGAATATATGAAGCTTATGAGTTATTTTGTTTTTTATGAATAACAATAGAGATGGAAAATAGAACTCTTTATCTGCAAAAGAGCAAATTGCTCTGTCAATCCCCCATCATTCCCTGCCACTATTGGACAGAATTAAACAGGTAAGGAAGAGTTTATTCAAGACTATTGCAATAGGAAATAGTGATTAAACTAACTCTGCTGAGAAAAACACAGACAGAAAGTTTTAAGTCCTAGAGTGAGCAAATAGAAAACTATTATTACAAGATGTTAATGAGTAGTTTGATCAGTGTGATTAGGCAATTTGTTCGCCCTTCCTTCCTTCCTTCCTTCCTTCCTTCCTTCCTTCCTTCCTTCCTTCCTTCCTTCTCTCCCTCTCTCTCTCTCTCTCTCTCTCTCTCTCTCTCTCTCTCTCTCTCTCTCTTTCTTTCTTTCAATTGGCACTTATCTAAATTAGTCTCCTAACCTCTTACAGAGGAGACTAGGATACCACCTTCTTTGATGACTCCCAGGTCCTTGAGAAATACATTCCTGGTTTATAACACTGACCACATGATGAGAGAAGAATTATATCTCAAAGGGATGCAGAGATAATTTACACTAGAAACTTTTCTAAAATAAAGGCCCTGAGAAAAGGGAGGTCAGAAATCTATAGTCAGGAAGAAACCAGTTTGAAGTTTCTTCAAACAGAACATTTAAAGCCATCTTAGTCATAACTTTATTCAGATATATTAGGGCTGGGAGAAGAGCAAGCAATGGAGAAGATGGTTGAGCAATTAGTTATATATATAAATATTTGGCTGACAAAGGTACTAATATAGTACATTGCTGTGACAGTGTATTGGGTATTGGGTCAGGTGCTTACATGGGTGTAATATGGGAGAGATTATATAAACAAATGCTCAATGACTTATACACATTTGTCATTACTTATAATGAACTTTATCCTGTGTAATAAAAAGCTAATATGCAAATCAACCAAACAGCAGAAGAACCAGTCACTATGACACACACTGATCACCAGGGGGCAGATGCTTACTGCAAGAACTGCCCCTGGTGGTCAGTGCACTCCCACAGGGGGAGCACCACAGAAGCCAGGCTCACGGCTGGTGAGTGCAGTGGCAGTGATGGGAGCCTCTCTTGCCTCCACAGTAATGCTAAGGATGTCCGACTGATGGCTTCTGGACTGCAAGAGGGCACAGGCCAGGATGAGGGAAAACCACCCTCCCTCAGTGCATGCATTTCATGCAACAGGACTCTAGTATTAAAAAATATTGCTGAGACATATCCTCACTGCTTCATATGTTGATCTCTATACACCTTAATACAATGATTTAATATCTTGAGGTAAATTTTATTACATTATTTTTCCTTTGTGTGATCATTGTGCTGACTTAGAAAAAGGGCAACGCTCTTATTATCCCATCTGTTGTACTGTTGCTATTGAAAACTATCTTGTCTTAGATTATGTAACAGTGATTCAACAGTCCCATTTTTTCTTCATGTTTGTTTTCATTCCCCTGCCTAATTCTCTGAGTTAGTGTGATAAAGTACAAGGTCCTTTCTGCATTTGCATTAAACAATGTAGAAAGTTCTGTGACAATATTTCTTCTTCAATTAGCAAATAATTGATTTTTGTGTCACTCTCATTAAGCCAGCCTGGGAGCCTTCACTCTCCAGCTGCTTTAGTGCCCTGCACTGACTACTGCAGCTTTGCCTGGGGTGGCTCAGAGCCCCCAGTAACATCTGAAAATCACAAATTTGAAATGGACCATCTATTTCATACTGTATCATCATATTACTGAATTCTTGCTTACTTTCAAATACAGCATCTGAATCAAATTCCTGCTCTCTGGGAAAGGGTGAAGCAGGTTGCTTGCACATGTCCTTCTGCATTTTAAGAATATCCATAGGCTTCTTGGAGAAGAGAGCCAGATGACAGCTGAAAAATTATAGTGAATTCCAAAATTTTTCCTAGATCCCTTTGACAATGCAGAATCAGGATCTTTCAAGTTACCAGTGATAAAGTGAGATCATGGGAACTTGTCTGTAGGATTTCCTCTATTGTCACAGCGTAAAATTAGAATAGTAATCACTGTTGTCCTCACTGTCATCCATCAGCATCTTCTTCTTCATCATCATCCATACCATTTATTGCAGGCCTGGGGTGTGAATGCTCCTGAATGGGAATTATACTAGGTAGGAAATTATATGTCACTTCTTGATTTTGAATTGGGGAAAGGTCCTAATTCTCTCTAATGAACTAAAATGTTTTGTGTACTTACTAGTACATGTATTTTTGTTGATGCTGATGATACAAAGATACATAAGTTATGGGACCTGCCTTTGTATTTGTTTAGAAAGAGAAACAGATAAAAAAGGGATAATTCCAATATCATATAATATTCACTATAGGGGCACAGAGGAGAAATGCAGATTAGAAATTGAAGCCAAGCTGACCCTTGAAGGAGTAAGGATAAATAGATCAAAATGGGTAAAAAAGAAATTACCTTGGAACTATGTGTTAGAAAGCAACTATTAAATGCTAAATAAAGAAGGGATAAATTATATAAGTAGGGATTCTTGAAAGCCCCAGAGAATAGATGAGTCTTCAACCATAAGGATGCATCTATGAAAAATTATGCATAGGAAACTCTTGGACCCCTAAAACTGGACCTGAGAGACCTGGACTTGTCTGAGACATGTTAAATGTTCATGTTTTGTTAGAGTAAAGAATGAAGGAGTCATTTTGGTGTCAACTACCTTTCTGGATATGTTTATATATTATGTAATTACAGCACCATGCAACATGCATATGAATAATTTCAAGTCAGGATGCAAATTCAAGGCAATTGGTGAGCACAAAGTTCTGTTTTGGCTTTTGCATTTTTTAAAAGTAATGACTGACTGTTTAAACTTGGACATTGGTTCTCTAAAAAATTAAGGCTATTTACTGATCATTTGAAGCAGAGGAAGTCCTTAACCTGTCTTAAAATTTGAATTGCCTAAACTTTGTTGTATTGGTTGTGAGAACATTTAGGAAATTATTTTAATAGTCCAAACTCAGAGGGATTCAGGCCTCTATGGCAGAAAATAAATAGCCTGGAAAGAAATGAACAAAGAGAAAGACAAGTTAAAGCTATCTCAAAGTTTTTCAGTTTGAATGAATGAGAACAAAAAGTTAGCTCTGAAAGAAAAAAAAGAATGGACTTTATTGAAAGAATAGATTTTGAGTGTTGACAAGATACCGTGACAGAAATGACCTGCAAGGGACAAGATATGGCACTGAAGTTCTGGAGAGCCAGTGGAAGAGAAATAGAAGTGAAAATTTTTAGCCGAGAAAGATATATTCACTTCTTACTCCTGTCCCTAATGTAACTATCTGCATAGCTCTCATTGCCCTGATCTCTCTGACCCCATTGGGCACATGCGTCAAAGGCAACATTTATTGTGAAGCCCATAGATGGCAGGTTATGTTCCCCAGCTGCCTTTCATTCCTTCCTACGTGGTAGTTCTAATGACATTTATAATTACTACCATTGATATTGATGGCTACGTGTGCTTCTCTGTAGATGAACACGATACAGGCTCCTTAATAACTTTGTCACAGGGCAGATGGACCTCACTATGCTTAAGCGGCATTTTCCTTTTCTTCCGCTGCTTTGTCTTTTCTCGTTTGCAGTTTAGCAATAAAAAGAAAACTGGTGGGGCTGGAAGGAAATTGGAGCCAAATCCACAGGAGCCTCTTAAATGAAATATCATCAAGCTCCAGCTTCTCAGTATAAGTGGTTTCATTGCGGGCCCCTGCTGGGATGAGCCAGTGTGTCCAACGCGTTGGTCATGTGTAGCCCTCTGCCTGAGACCAGTCATATGAGAAGGTTTTAAAAGCAAATACATTTCACCATGAGTAGATTTTTGCTTTTCCATTGTTTGTGTTTGACTGCCATGAATGATTTAAATCACATAGATCCTTAAATTCATGAAGGACAAATGAGGTAGGTAGTAGGTAATTTTCTAACTGAACCTATTTCCAAAAACTGAGTGGCTGTAATATAGCAATAAGTGCCATTTTAAATTCTAGATGTATGCAATTCTTGATCAGATTAAGAATGTACAGATTATATTCATGATCATCAGGGGAGTATTTTGGACTATGTTGCTTATAGTGATTCTCAGATTTTTATATAACAGTTAAGAGAATATCCACTATTGAATCAGTAACTCTTACAGTCACACATAGAATATATAAAATAGGAATTTCTACTATTTATATGAGAGACCAGTAAGCTTTTTTTAGCTACCTGGTATATATTAGTCAGGGTTCTCCAGAGAAGCAAAACCAAGAGGATATATACAGCTATATAAGAGATTTATTATGAAAATTGGTTCAAGCCATTATGGAGGCTATGATATGCAAGACCTGCTATCTATAAGCTGGAGAACCAGAAAAGCCAATTTTTTAATTCATCTAAGTCCCAAGGCCTGAGGACTATGGTGGGGTGGGGGAATGGGGAGCAGGAAGGCTACTGGTATAGTTGAGGAGTCTGAAGGTCTGGATCTAGAGCTCCAATGTCCAAATGAGGAGAAGATGGATGTCACAGATCAATAAGAGAGAATTTTCTCCCCCTCTACCTTTTTGTATTGTTTAGGCCCTCAATGGATTGGATGAAGCAGGCCACATTGGTGTGGGTAGACATCTTTACCAGTCCTCTGATTCAAATGCTAGTCTCTTCTGGAACCACCCTGTCTTAGTTCATTCAGGCTGTTATAAACAGTTGCCACAGACTGTGTAGTTTATAAACAATAGACATTTATTTCTCACAGTTTTGAAGGTTAGGCATTTTAGGATCCTGCATGAGCTGATTCAGTGTTTGATTGGTGAGGGCTTTCTGGCTCATAGATGACTGTCTTTTTGCTGTGCCCTCACTGATGGAAGGGCTAGGGAGCTCCGTTGGGCCTCTTTGATAAAGGTAAAAATGCTATTTATCCAGGCTCTACCCACATGACCTAGTCACCTCCCAAAGGGCCTTGCTCCTAATACCATAACCTTGGGGTTAGCATATGGATTTTGGAGGAGCACAGCATTGAGACCATGGTATGCTAGTAGTCTGGATACTTGTTAGAGGAGGAAGTTAAGTCAGATAGTATACATTTTTTATAATAATTTGTATAATGGACAAAGCTACTACCAAAGTGACCTAATTGCTGTTTTATATACATTAGGAAATTTTATAATATATACATTGGTACACACACACACACACACACACACACACACACATATATATATACACACATACATACATACACACACAAATTTAAATACACATACACATGCATATATATATATACACACACATACATACACATGCAAACAGTTTAGCTATACACATTTGTCTATTAAAATTGTATGATTAAATTAACTTTGTAATAGATGAGACAATGTTCTTTAAGATGGAATAGCAATAACTCGTTTTTTTACTATATAAATGGGGATGTTTATTTAATCCAATTAGAAATAAATCAAAATGTCATTGGTAGTTTTTAAAAGGCACAGATAATCAAAAAGAATATCATACATAAATTTGCATCACAAATATTTTGTTCCCAGTAGCTCATTTGTACAATGAATTTTGCTTACCAGTTTAATAGAAATATTAGTAAAAATTAATTTTCAAGAGAAAATGAGATGGGGGGAAAAAGTTTATGAAAATAGATAAACTGGATAAACATGTTAACTAAAGTTTCTTGAGACTTTGAGCATCTTATCATTTCAGGAACTCTTTTATGTGTGTGTGTATGTGTGTGCGCTATATTTTAAGTTTTGTTTTTTGTTTTTGCAAGAGTGAGACTCATTTTTTTTCTCCTAGGTTTTACACCTTCCTTTTTGTTTTTTTATTAATCCTTACCTGATGACATTTTTTCTATAGATTTTTAGAGAGAATGGAAGGAAGGGGGAGAGACAAAGAGAGAGAAAGAGACATCAAAAGGGATGTGAGAGAGACATCAACTGGTTGCTTTCCCCACACACCTGACCAGGGCCAGGGATTGAGCCTGTAACTGAGGTATGTGCCCTTGACCGGAAAT
The DNA here is from genome assembly GCF_014108245.1 of Pipistrellus kuhlii. Lineage (NCBI taxonomy): Eukaryota > Metazoa > Chordata > Mammalia > Chiroptera > Vespertilionidae > Pipistrellus > Pipistrellus kuhlii. The sequence goes on from NW_023425551.1 coordinate 60,222,529, forward strand.
GAGCCTGCAGCCCTTCGTTCTAACCACAGAGAAAAACCGGCCGGAGCATAAGTTTCACACCTTCTGTTCATAGCATAGTTCAATGACCACCTTTCTGTTTTAACTACCTCTACTGAAATTGCTGTCATCATGGTCAATGAGAACTTGCAAATGTATTCCAAACCTTACTTCTATCCATATCTCCATAGTATTTCATATTCCCAATGTTCAAATATTCTTAAATCAAATAGTCTCCAAAACTTTGCCCTTATCCCATTTTCTTATACTTCCTATATTTAATTTTATACATTCCCTTATTTTAAGCAGTTCTCTAAGGTCATTTCCTCAAAGGCAGGTATTGACAGCTATGTCAGTCAGGGTTCAAACAGAAAATCGATGCACAACACATTAAAACAATTCAAGCAGGATTTATTTATCTGGCGATAATACAGGGACTGATGTGGTGTGGGAGAACCCCAGCAGGATAGTTCATAAACCCCAGAAAAACAACTTGGGATGCAGTTTGCTTGTTGTGACCTCAGAGAGAGGGCTCCACAAGAATAAATATCATCCTAACTTCAGTCTCCTGCTTCCCTCCCAACTCCAGGTAGAAATTCTCATTGGGTCAACTAAGCCAAAAACCAGAACATAGAAGCCCTGCTGATATAGTTGGATGGGTAAGTTTCCTGGACATACACCACAGTGGGACAAGCTATAGAGTGACTCTAGGAGAGTAAACTGAAATGTCTGGTACAGTAATATAGACTGCACACAGAAATCCTAAGGAAATACTTAGGATTGGGAAATTATTGCGATCATGGCTGTGGCGTGAGCAGTGGCCTGAGACCTTAGCTGTGGTGATATGAATAGTGCAAGCATTTGTTTGCTGTTCTCATAAGAAAGCTGATGTATAAAATACAATGCCTGTTTATTACCTACAGAAAAGAAAAAAGTGACTTTCAAACACTTACATTTAACTCAGGGCATATCATTCCACTTAACATAAAACCTACCAGCACCTACAACAGTATTTCTCAAGAGTTTTTGCTGCATGAAATTAAAGGCTGGAAAAAAAGGAAATAAGCATGAGTGTGTAGCAGAGTGTAGAGAAAAATTCATTAAAGCATTTTTTTAATTTTAAGCCATGAAAATATTAATTATGCTATTTAAATGATACATTAATAGACTTTATGGAATATTGATGTTTCCAGAAACTACCCCATGTTTATATTATGCATTCCAATACTTAATAGCACATAGTTAAGAGCACTGAGATATAAAATAAAGTTCAGGCTTCTCAACATGATAAATAAGGGCCTTTCTAATTAAGGCCTTACGTATTTATTCAACTATTTCACAAACGCTGAATATCAATACTGTCCAAAGCACTGAGTGGGCTCACAGAATACATTGAAGAGAGCAGAACTGGATAAAGCCCCTGGACATACATTTTAAATGCCAGAGGAAATATACAAATAAATAAGCTATTGCAATATAAGGTGATAAGACTTTCATTAGAAATACTGAGAATAAATATATAGAATGTGTGTCTGAATTGGACTTGAGTGTCAGGCAGAGCTTCCTAGAAAAACCATCTTCTAAGCTAAGAATTAAAGATCAATCAAGGAAAGTGCAACAAAGCAAAGGAGAACAAATTACTTGAAAGCTCAGAGATCAGGGTTGAGATTTCTCGGGAGGCAAAATCAGCTTGCCAATGGCTCTGAAAGCCATGGTAATCAGATTAAGCTTGATACTGAAAGCAGTAAGATTCTCTGTATGTTCTGAGGAGGGGAGTAATGTGATCAGCTTCACATTTTAACATGATCACCCTCACTGTATGAGATGAAGACATAGGCAGGATCAAGACCCGGAGCAGGGGAACCAATGGATTGTTCCTGCAATCACCTTGGCAGGAGTGGTGAGAGTAAAAAGCAGACTGAGTCCACAGATATCCCAAGGAGGTGAATAGATCTTGCTGATGAGTGGTGGTTTGGCCCCAGGAAAAAAAAAAGGAATAAAAGGAATTATGCTCAGATTTTTCATTTGAATTCTGGCAATTGGAAGAGTCATCAGGAAGGAGAAGTTTGGGGGATGAAAAGGGGAGAGCCTGGGTGCCTGTGAGCTGTCCAAAGGGAGTTGCAGGTTACATGTATGTCTCTGATCAGAAGTTCTAAGGAGAAATTGGGACATTTCAACAAATTAGACAAGACGTTTATATAAAACATTATATTCAAAAGCTAGCATTTAAACTCTAATCTCATCACAACTTATATGGACTTCCAAATCCATTTTCCATAAATGTATAAAAATTTCCCACTCTGCAAATAAGGGAAATACCTTACACTTTTTAACATGCTGTTTCTTTGGCCTAGGATAACCTTGCCACCTGGGAATCTCATCTCTATTCCTTAGGATTTTGCTTAATTTACTTAACTATGAAGCCTTTTTAAATGACTGATTCAGACTCAATATCTCTCTTCTCTATGTTGTCATAGCACAGTTTTCCACTCTGAATTTTATCCTAACTTAGTTTATTTGTCTATCAGTCTTACTCACCTGACCAAAGGTTCCTAATGTCCCCTGGCCAGATAACCCTCGCATACTCACCAGGTCTCGTACATAATAGACTCACAATGAATATTAATGGCATAGAGAAACACACTTTACCATTCCTGCCAAACATACTCATAATAGCAATTTATTATTTTATAAATAGAATAATAAATGTAGTTATATTACCTATATGCTTGCTTTCTTGAATAGGAGTAACAACTTTATGGTTTCTCCTTCATTGTGCCTCAGTATTGATGCCATACTATTCTCCTTTAAAGTAAATTCCCCTTGGCATTACTGAGAATACTTTAACATTCAAGGTACCCTACTTCACTCCTGGTTGTTGCCCACTGTTGTACAATAATTCCCTGAAGTCAATTTATTCTCACCGTGAAGGATCCTGGTGGTTCTCTGAAATATGATGCTAAGATGCATAGAGATTATAAAGTTGAGCCACTGATAAGGTTATTAAACATATCTACATTTCTTGAGATAAGCTGGGAGATTATAAAGACTGTCTTCAGGTATCACATTGGAATGCATAGGAAGTGGTGGTACATAGACTGTTTCTGCTGTCTTGAGGAAATGCTAGTTAAAGCCAACCAATTGCCCCGCTTCATTCAGACAAGCCATTAATAGATGTTCACATCAGACAAGGCTAAATCTGTTTCTTCAGTAATGTAATATCGAGTGTTTAAGAACAAGATAAGATAGACAATGCTGCTTTAATATCCGTGCCTATCCTTTGCTTCAGCACCTCTTGATCTACTTATTTTCTTAAGTCATCTTGTGTATTTTTGAAAAAGATTAATCTACAAAAATAACATTCTTTTCTATCCCAAGGTTTGTATAAAAGAAAAACAGTATGACAAACATTTCTAAAGTTAATGAAAGGCTTATCTCCTTTTGGATGTTTTCTTAGAACTTAAATGGAAATAGATTTAGGACACTGAGTGCCTAACTTGTTCTTCATAATACAATAGAATTTTGAGTAATGATTTTACTTTTGGATTTGAACTCAGTTTTTTTGGTGTGCATATTTTTCTAAAAGTTCAAAAACTAATTTATTAGGTTCTTCACAGTAGTCAGAAACCAATGACTGCCTTTTAATGGAAGCTATCATGTTTTGAAAGTAAAACTGTTGAGTCTAATATTTTTCTTTAACCTTCTGAATTTTGAAATGAACATCTTTTCCATGATTACTTTAGCTATTTGTGACTCTATTGTATTAGGCCTAATAGGTTAAAATAAATCTCTTAAATCATTCCCCTGATGCAATAGGCATTTGTAATAACTGTACTGCTTTCTCTGAGGAGAAATGATTATGGCTCCTTGGCCACGTTGCCTGTAGTTCTCTTGGCTGCCCTTGGGTGAATGATAATATCGTGGGTTGTGATTTCATGACCTGACTGAACAAGAATATAATAAAATGGATCAATGTTTATATGCAGGAGACATATTTTTACTGACTTCTCATGCAAAGTGATGATATAAATGCATGTGCTCAGGTTTCTTCTCTCCCAAATTGGTAAAGAAATATTGGTTAATTCAAACCTAACAGACCATGGTTTCGGTAAACTTCATGGGGGTCTCTCTAAGGGGACCCCAGGGAAAGGCACTGAGAGATGGGGAATGCTGCTTACCACAAAGGCAGCTGAGGGGTCATATCGGGAATCTAAAACATTTACTTTTGGCTCTGTGGGCTGCTGTGTAAGGGCATGCACTTATGGAAGAGGCCAGCATTAGCTCATGGGCACTTCAGCCACTTGGCCACATAAAGTAAATGCTGAAGTAGAAAGTACAGAGTAGTCTAGCTAAACTCTCAACACCGAATTTTCAAATCTCTTCACTTCTCTATGTTCTCAATAATATTTTGTTAGTTCAAGTCCCAATCTGGTTCTTTTTATTCCTATAATACCTCAACTGGTTCCAGCTACTTCTTCCCAACAAACCATTCTCCACACTAAAACCAGAATGGTAGATCAAAAACAAACTGGCTTATTGATTTCCTGCCTCAAAGTCTTTGATGACTTCATGTTACCTTGCTTAAGGTGTCCAACAAGTCTCCCCATTAGCCAGCCTCTGCCTGTATCCCAAAGCTCACCTATTGACATGTGTGCGCGCGTGCACACACACACACACCCCATACACAAACTCCGCAGGCTCCTCTCTGCAAAACCACTTGCAGTTCCCCATGCATGTTGTCTTTATTTTTTATTTCTTTGTTGATTAATGTATTACACATGTGTCCTTATCACCCCATTACCCTCTATTCTCCCCAGTCATGCTGTCTTTAAACAGCCGCCATCCTCTGACAGCCTTCTGAGTGCTCTTCTGAGCACTGCAGACATTTTGGCCCAGCCTTCTTCAATAGCCAACTCCTCTGGTCTTGTAAGACTCGACTGTGAATCTCATGGGGAAGCCTCTTATGATGGCTTTTGTCCCATTACCTTTCTGTAGCAGCTATCCCAACCCTGTGATGGGTATGTCCCCGCTTGTCCCCTGTCAGGAAAGTTTTAGTCAAGGTTCAAATTACACGGGTTCAAATCCATTTCCACTAATATATTTGCCATGTACCGTAAGTAAGTTTATTAAATGTGTATCTATTTTCTTGACTGTAAATATAGGAAAATAAAAATAGTCCTGTTTTCTTATTCTTGTGAAAATTAAATTATTTTAGCACGTTTGGAACATTTGGAGCAGTGCTAGTTTACAGTTAGCACTTGATGCATTATGCAGTTTTGTCATTGCTCTTTTTTTGTTTTGTTTTGTTAACTTCACAAGACAGAAAGCTCATAAAAAGGAAGGCCTAGCCGAGACCGGTTTGGCTCAATGGATAGAGCGTCGGCTTGGGGACTGAAGGGTCCCGGGTTCGATTCCGGTCAATGGCATGTACCTTGGTTGCGGGCATATCCCCAGTAGGGGGTGTGCAGGAGGCAGCTGATCGATGACTCTCTCTCATCGATGTTTCTAACTCTCTATCTCTCTCCCTTCCTCTCTGTACAAAATCAATAAAATATATTTTAAAAAAAAAAAGGAAGGCCTAGGTACCACTGATCACCATATAATCTTTATTGCTGAGTTCCTCATGCATAGATAGAAGTCCATTTAGATTAAGCAAATTCTAGATTGATTGACATACCTTCTCTTTTTAGTGTCCTTATTTTTAAAATCCAGACTGGAAATTTCTATGTCGAGATTCCATGAAAGTGTTCTTTTTGTGAAATAAATACTCTGGGGTTCCTAGGATCTGAGAAAGTTTTTCTCTCCTTGTAACACTAGAAAACAAATGTGCATTTGCTTTTGTCATCACACGTGTTCTTATGACTGAGGTTAAGCATGCATCTTTAATCATGACACCTTGATGGTTGAAATACTTTTTTCTAATTTGTATGTACTTTTCAGTTAAGAAGTAATCACACATTTTTAATACTAATATTTTAGAATATTATTTTTTCCTATAAGTTTTATATTAATTTGGCAGTATTCTAGGGTAGTATTTCTCCATAATGGAGGAAGTAATTTAAATTTAATGTAAGAATAAATGTTCCCATTTGACATAAATCACTTACTAAAAATGTGCATATTTATAAATGTTTTACTCTCTGTAGTGGAAAGTTACTCAAACCAATGGTTTCTAAATGTAGCTTTAAGTAAAAATATGCTTAGTAAAAAAAAAAATACTGTTTTTATAAATGTCATTAAATTTAATTTGTGCCGAAACCGGTTTGGCTCAGTGGTAGAGCGTCGGTCTGCGGACTAAAGGGTCCCAGGTTCGATTCCGGTCAAGGGCATGTACATTGGTTGTGGGCATATCCCCGGTAGAGGGTGTGCAGGAGACAGCTGATTGATATTTCTTTCTCATCGATGTTTCTGGCTCTCTATCTCTCCCTTCCTCTCTGTAAAAAATCAATAAAATATATTTTTAAAAAATAATAATAAATAAATAAATAAATAAATTTAATTTGCTATAAGATATCTAAATAATATCATTAAAATATGAATTTGTAGCTTTCATTAAAGATTCATGATATAGAATTCAGGTTCCTTAATGATTATTACATTTTACATTTTAAAATAGTTTTCTTTTTTTTATGCTATGTCACAGAATATATATGTATATTTGAAAATTTATAAAATAAAACATATCTTCAGCAATGACTTATCAGAATTATATGAAGTACTGACTAAGTAAATTAATAAAGTTACTTTAAGGATTTAAGTCCTAAAACTTGAGATAATCATAAAAACAAACAAATTAAAACACAAAAATATACAATGAAGTGTTGCCTGCCTGGTGTGGCTCAGTGGCTGAGTCAACCTATGAACCAAAAGGTCACAGTTCAATTCCATGCCAGATTTGCAAATTTAGTACCCAGTAAGGGACATGCAGAAAGCAGCTAATTAGTGATTCTCTTTTATCATTGACTAGAGGCTCAGTGAATGAAAATTAATGTACTGGTTGGGGGTCCCAAAGCTAGGCCTGCCCCCTCTCACAGTCAGGGAGCCCTCAGGGAGTGGGGATGACTCAGCAATCAGGGGAAGTCGACACCCCCATCATGCCTCTGCTGCTGCCACTGCCAGCAATGCAAACCTGGCCAGCCATAGTTACCTGAGCCTTGGGTGGCGTGGGCAGCTTGGCAGCCACCATCTAAGGCTTGCTGTGCCTCTGGCCAGCGATTGGTAGCTGGGAAGCTGACATCAGAGGCTTGCCTGCATCACAGAACCACCCTGGGCAGCTGAGGGGCTGAGGGTTGTGGGAGACGCTGGAGGCATGTGTGCAGAGTGGCAAGACCTGCCTTGGGGCAGACCCAGCAAGACTGAGGGAACTGGGCACCACCATCTTGTGGCTTTGGGCACCACCATATTTGAGGGTGTGATAGTCAATTAGCATATTTCCTCTTTATTAGATAGGTCTAGTGACCTGGTGCATGAAATTCATGCACATTAAAAGGGGATTAATTAGAGGAAATAATTTAATATTACTATTTGTCCTTTCTCTATAACAGAAGTGTCAGAGATAAAAGAAAATTAGTAAAGTGTATATGAAAATCTTCCTCCTGTCAGAGTCTGGGCCACACCACGGGATCGAGAGTCAAGTCTCTGCCCACCCACATGCACCTGAAAATCACGTGAGACTCAGACTCAGCTACCCGCCCCCCATTGGGCTAGATCCCAGCCTTGTCAATCCCTGCTTGGCATGGTACATGGCCTCAGGTTCCCTGGCAGAGTGCTAGGCCCGAGGTCCCCCAGCCCAGACTGGGGCAGGTGGTGTGCCTTGAGGTCCTCCATCAAGCCCCACCAGGTGGGAGACATGGCCTGAGATCCCCTGTCAAGCCCTGATGGGTGGGGGGCATGATTTGAGGTCCCCTGTCAAGCCCCATGGGGACAGGGGAGGGCATAGCCTCAGGTCCCTGCTGATTGCAAGTTCCTTATGGGAACTTGGCCTCAACTGTGGGTGCAACCATATTTGTCATGGAGTGATGGTCAATTAGCATATTTCCTCTTTATTAGATAGGATGTTTCTATCTCTCCATCTCCCTCTCTCTGAAATCAATAAAAATATATTTAGAATAAAAACACAATGAAGTGTGGGAAAAGCAAGAACTAAAGTCAGAGATACTGAAAAGGAAATATAAACATAGAGCTGACAAGAGGAGCCATTTTATTGGTTTAAGTAAAAAGGAAAACTAGAATTTGAGACATGGAAGGCAAGGAAAGGAAAGAAATCCAGGGCTTCTGATAGTTCCAGATTTGGCTTATCGATAGGAAGCATTAATCTAACTCCCATCCAGCTTTTGATTGGCTCTGGAATCAATGTAAAGAGGTCTTGCATGTTCCCTGTGATCAAGAACAACTCTCAGGCCCAACAGGTGTGGTTCAGTGGTTGAGTGTCAACATATGAACTAAGAGGTCATGGCTCAATTCCAGGTCAGGGCATATGCCCAGGTTGAGGGGTGGATCCCTAGTGTGAGGTGTGCAGGATTCTCTCTCATCATTGATGTTTCTTTCTTTTTTTTTAATATATTTTATTGATTTTGTACAGAGAGGAAGGGAGAGAGATAGATAGTTAGAAACATCAATGAGAGAGAGTCATTGAACACCTGCCTCTTGCACACCCCCTACTGGGGATATGCCCGCAACCAAGGTACATGCCATTGACCGGAATCGAACCCGGGACCCTTCAGTCCCCAAGCCGACGCTCTATCCATTGAGCCAAACCGATCTCGGCTCATCATTGATGTTTCTATCTCTCTCTCCCTCTCCCTTCCTCTATGAAATCAATATATATATATGTTTTAAAAAAGAAGATGATCAGACCTAACCAGCTTGGCTCAGTGGATAGAGCGTGTCAGCCTGCAGACTGAAGGGTCACAGGTTCAATTCCAGTCAAGGGCATATGCCTGGGTTGTGGGCTCAATCCCCAATAGGGGGTGTGCAGGAGGCAGCCAATCAATGATTATCTCTCATTTCGATGTTTCTATCTCTCTCTCCCTCTCCCTTCCTCTCTGAAATCAATAAAAATATATTTTAAAAAGGAAGAACAGCTCTCAGTAGGCCTTGCATGAGAAGAGAGTATCAGGTCTTTTGAGGGGCATATAGCTTTTCAAAAATATCAATATCTTCCTATACAGTAAGAGACAGTGGATTGGAATACCCTAGGATACAACTATTGCCTAACATACAGTGAGCTCTGAACATCAATTATGTGAGAATATTTGTGATACTAACCAGACCTATGAATATGTAACAGCTAAAGAACAGGAGATTGTGAGAATGAGAAATGTATTCCATTAGTGAAAGAAATTTAGAAAATGTGAAAACAAAATCTATTAAAAATCATATTATGTTAATAGTGGATTAATTTACTTGTCTTAAATGTTAAATCTTCTAGTCTTAATTATTAGGACTTAATTCTTGATCTGTTGCATAATGTTATATTTTAAAAAGAGGAGTAACAATTGGGATTGTGCTTCTTCAGACTGATTTTTCCTTACATAATTTGTTGTTTTGATATATAATTCTCATTTTGAGTGGCAAATGAGAATTTTTACATGTATTAACAATAATTTTACCTGTTTTATCTTTACTATAACCATGCCAATTAAGTACATTGCAAATCACAAACATTTTTCTGTGTTGTTTTGCTCTCAGTAAAGTTCACTATGGGTAATTATTTTCAAAGTTGTTAGACCTAACTAAAAACAACATAAATTTTAGACCTAGTAGAGAATGATGTAGTGAAATTGGAATGCTCATATCTTGCTGGTATGAATATAAAGTGTTTAAGCCTCTTTGGGAGCTAGTTTGGCTGCTGTTCAAAATGTTAAACATAGAGTACGTGATCTAGCAGTTCTACTCCAGGTATATACCCCAAAGAATTGAAAACATAGCATCCAGACAAAAACTTGAACATGAACATTCATAGTAAGATTGTTTATGATAGCCAAAATCTAAAAACAGCTATAGTGACCATGAACTAATAAAAATATATATATAAAATTGTGATATATACTGCCCAGTAATAAAAGGGGGACGTTTATGTTACATGAAAACATTATGCTAAGTCACAAAGACCACATATTATATGATTCCTTTCATATGAAATGTCCTAAATTGACAAATCAATAGAGATGGAAAGTAGGTTGAGGCTGAGAGATATGGGGTGACTGCTAATAAGCACAGGGTTTCTTTTTTTGGGATAACAAATTTAAAATTAGATTGTGGCAATGGTTCCATAACTCTGGATCTACTAAAAATTATTGCATCTTGCACCTTTAATAGGTGTGCTCTTTGTCTGTAAATTATATCTCAACATGGCTATTAAAATGAATCTATGATCCAGATAATAGGGGAAAAATCTGAAACAGCTTAAATATATTAATTTCAAACTGATAGAATCAGTGATATATCTCAAACTATGTAACACTCTGCAACTTTTAAAAGGAAAATGAAGATTACACTTGCTTATAGTTCAGCCTGCTAATAATTCTTTTTAGGGGGAAAAAAAATAAAGAGTAAAATAGCATATTCTAATAGGTGAAAATGTGAAGAATAGTGGTGTATGTGAGCTTTTACTCTTCTCATTTTTATAGAAAATAATATTTATATAGACTACTAGAGGCCCGATGTAAGAAATTCATGCAAGAGTAGACCTTCCTTCCCCCAGATGTTAGCACTGGCTTCCCTCTGGCACCTGGGACCCAGGCTTCCCTCACAGCCCCAGCTTCATCCAGAAGAACATCTGGTCCAATTAGCATATTACACTTTTATTATTATAGATTTGTATATCAGGTATATGTCTTCTGTTGCCTAGGTTATATCACATTTACTTATGTGCTTTTAAAAAATCTAATTAATAATGATTTTGGAAACTTTGCTTTCCCCTTTACTATTCATAGCCAAAAACTTGGTCAGTTTGTTTTTTTAATATTTTAAAATAATTCTAAAAATTTTCCTTCTCTGCTGTGAAGAAGGTTTTCCAGGATTCACACTTGTGAGTCAGCCCCTTCCTCCTCCTAAGACATTGAGGCCATGTGTGCTGACAATAGCAAAATCCCTCAGGCTGAGGCAGTGCAAACTGCTTGCTGCCTGCTACCCAAGAGATTCTATAGGACCCGATAAAGAGCAAGAGTAGCAGCAATGAGACAGTGAGTGCCTTCCTTCTTCCCCCTAGACCTTCCTAAGATGATTAGAAATCACTGTCTTTTTAAAATGACTGTCTCAAAGATCAGACTTGATTTTGAATAAAATTAACATAATTCTCAATCATCAATTCATTCTGTTATTGAGATCTTATTAATTGTTATAATAGTGCCTGCTTCATCACTATATTCTTATCCACAGTTACCCAAGAGACAATCAAGCAGATTCTTGTATTTAGATAAGAAAGGCAAAGAAGTTCAATTTTTGCAATATTGTTTGTTTAAAAAACAATTCTGCTTTGTTTCCAAACATTCAAAAATTCATTATATTAAAATGAAAAAGAATTACAACTTTAATATTCCTTTTATATTGCTAACTATATTAATATGACCAACACGTAGTTGTGTTTAAGAAACATCCACAGTTGCTTGATTTTTTAACTTTTTACATAAAAAGAAGTTAAAATTTTTAACAATCCTAAATAATAAAGAGGTAATATGCAAATTGACCATCACCCCAACACACAAGATGGCTGCCCCCATATGTTCAAAGATGGTTGCCCCCATGTGGACACAAGATGGCCAGCAGGAGAGGACAGTTTGGAGCACATGTGTCAAACACACGGCCCGCGGGCCAAATCCGTCCCGCCAGGCCTTGCAATGTGGCCTGCACCGCGCTGTCATCACTGCACTCCGCTGCGTTTCCATCACAATGACAGTTTATGACTGTTCAGTAAACCATTCGGCCCGCGATTTAGGCTGGATTTTAGATTTTGGCCCCTTCTCTGATTGAGTTCGACACCCCTAGGAGGGACCCACGCCTGCAGGGGAGAGCAGTTGGGAGGGACCAGGCCTGCAAGGAAGGGCAGTTGGTGGTGATCAAGCATGCAGGGATGGACAGTTAAGGGAACCAGGCATGCAGAGAAGGGCAGTTAGGGGGATGAGACTTGCAGGGGAGGGTAGTTGGGAAGGACAGTTGGGGGAGGGGACCAGGCCTGCAAGGGAGGACATTTGGAAGGAACAAGGCCTACAGAAGAGGGCAGTTGAAGGTGACAAGGCCTGCGGGGGAGGACAAATAGGGACAACCAGGCTGTCAGGAGAGTGGTTAGGGGTTGATCAGGCTGGTAGGCAGAAGCAGTTAGGGGCAATCAGGCAGGTAGGCAGGCAAGCAGTTGGGAGCCAGCATTCCTGGATTGTGAGAGGGATGTTTGACTGCCCATTTAGGCCCAATCTCACCAGGAATAGGCCTAAATGGGCAGACAGACATAACTTGAGGGGTTCCAGATTGGACAGGGTGCAGGCTAGGCTGAGGAACACTCACCCTCATGCACAAATTTTGTGCACTGAGCCTCTAGTATATAATAAATTGAATAACTATTTTAGTATAAATTATATAATTGGTAAACTTATGAAATAACTAAGAATATATCAGATATAAAATTTGATCCTAATAATATAGAATGTTTTCAAAATTTGATTAATTATCTTAATGCTTTAATTGCTAGCTCAATTGATAGTAATTATTTTTTCAGGTGAAACATAGAACTTCCTGCTCCCCTCTAGCAACTACAGTAGGAGAAAGAAATAGTGACATTTAACTCAGTCTAATTGATTCCAAAGAAAAAGAATGATTGATTGCAGTTTATGTCATCTATGGCAAAAGATGAAATGGTGAAATCATTCAGAAACACTAAACTTAACAATTAAATTAGAATAAGGAATACTGAGTAATAAATCCCATGTAATTCAAATTAGCATTGCCACTTCACTTGACAGAGTTACCTTAAAGAGATAGACTTATATAATGAGTAATGGGGAGAACTGTACAATGAAATAAGATAAAGTTGATTATAAGGTTGCATCAAAATTTTTAGAATTTACATTATTTAAAAAATTAAAGAGCCCTGCCATGGAGTTATGAAATATTCCCCAAAGAACTGAATCATTTTTACTTATTGTTTTTCTTGTTAGTGGTGTGATATATTGCATGTTTACAAAAATGATTCAAGTTTATTTATACAATATTTCTTGGAGAGCCTATTTGAAGTCAAGCATTGTTAGGGATAAAAATGAAGAAGGAGCAGAAGTGATCCATCTGTCATTCATGGATATTGCAGTCCAGAGGAAAGAGAAGTGAGTCAGACTAAAAAAAAAAAATGACAAAAATAAAAATATGGTTATAGCTTGTGATAAACACCATCAAGAAGAATTTCAGGTTGTAAAAGGATTGTAAACAAAAAGAACTTACTAGCACATTAACACTACTTTCAGTAAACATTTTTTATATTATCTATTTCATTTCAGTTTTTTTATTCCAATGAGTTAATATACATAGTAAACATAAAAATAGCTTTCTAATATCAATCAGAAAATACTTTTGAATTCACTTTTTTGCCAACGTTTTATCTTTTTTACAATATTTTGTTTTGGGGAGCAAATTATGATCTCACACTGACTTTGCTTTCCCCAATGTTTTATCTAACACAGGTTCACTTCAGGAATTGTAGTTCACAAACCAATAGCATACAGGATCATGTCTCTTAAACAGCCAAAAAACCCCATACAGACATACCTCCTTTTATTCACTTTATTGTACTTCACAGATGTTGATTCTTTCACAAATTGAAGGCAAGACCTTTCACCAACCAAAATATTACAACTCACTTTATTATAATACTCAGTTTATTGTGGAGGTCTGATACCTAACTCAGTCTCTCTGAGCCATGACTATACTCTAAGCAATGAGAGAATAATTATACTATTATTTCCAGCCAAGGAGAAAGAAAAAGAGTTGAGTCTATATATAGTTGAAGTGTAACTTTCTGCAAGTTGTACTCAGAAGACAACTCAGCCTGGTCAACCAAGAGCTGATGTCCACATGTCAGTGCCAAAGTAAAAGTCCCTGTTGCTAGGGCACTTTGCTAGGGAATGATAGCACTAGTGTTGACAGGCAGGATGTTCTTTTTAGAATCACTGCCTGGCTTTCCCCACTGCCAGTAAGAGTCACCTTGACCTCAGTGGGAGCTAAAGCCCCACAGATCTTCACAGAGCTCTGTAGATTAGCCAAGGGTAGGCTGCCCAGGCCAAAAACTCCAGAATAGTCTTCACACATTACAGGTATTTATCATCTAAATGTACTCTTGTCCCGTGTTTTACTCGATATGCCCCCAATGATGCCCCTCGGAAGCTGAGCTACTGAGTGCTTATCCATGAAAACAGCTGAGAGGATAACATCCTGACATAGACTACTTCAAAACAACTTCACTCTTAAAAACAACTTCATTCCTAGGTCAAAACAACTTCATTCCTGGGTCAGAACAACTTCATTCTTAAATGCAACTTCATGTCTTGTAAAAAAAAAAAAAAAAAAAAAAAAGGTAGATTTGAAATCAAACTCATAGACACAGACAATAATGTGGTGAAGTCCTCGGGGCAGATGGGGTTGTGGATTAGAGAGGGTCAATGGGGAAAAAGGGGATAGCTGTGATACTTTCAACAATAAAGATAATTTTTTTTAATTATACTCAACAGACATCGTACTCAGTTAAATTTTGATTATGTTGCAGCAAGATTTTTCATATTAACAAGATAATTTTATTAATGATTATATTAATTGAATTTTTAAAAAGCATTGCTTCCCAAACAGTATGTAGCACTCAGGAGTCCACTGAAGGCATTCATTTAACACATATTTATAAAGTGTTTGCTGGGAATAAGGAATTCTTCCAAAATTAGGAATCTGTGTGTGGGGAAGGTGGAGAAACAATGGCCATTGTAAAACTGAGCAGGAGTGGCTGTGGATAAAATAAGTCTACTATGAGCAGGAGGGAATATCTGAGCATCGGTACAATGACATGTTATGGAATTTTAGAGATGACAGAAACATCAATTTCATGTTTGTGGGCCAGGAGCCACCAGGAAGGCTATGATGAGGAAACAATATAGATCTTGTCTTGACACGTTAGGTCAGGAGAAGAACAATGATGCATAGAAAGTGGCATGAATAAATTTCCAAATTTGGAAAGCTCAGGTTCTTCTACCAGGAATCTCATTAGGCTTGAGAGAAGTTAAGTTCCTTATGAGAAATCATATAAAATAGGCTGAGAAGTAGAGAGGAATTTGATTATCAAGATGCTATGAATACAAAAATAAAGAAATTCAATGTAATTGAAAAGGAATTGTTTTTGGTTATTATTTATTAAGGAAGAAAAATTAGACTGATAGTATAATCTGTGAAAAATTGTTAAGGAATAATTTGTAGGCATTTCTAAAATACCTCCTCGATACCTGCAACAAATGAATGCAAGTCACTCTGAGAAATATATATTTCTAGCTGTCAACCTAGAAATTACTAAAGTTCAAGCAGTTTTATCATGAAAATGTAACACAGCCTAACTTCTTGATCTTATGCTCATGACATTTAGAATAGCCAAGGTAGAACTATGTTCAGTCAAAATTTTAATTCCTTTACACAGAAATGACTCTTAGGCCTATGGAAGCTAATATATCCAAGCTTCTTACCTATGTTAAAGAAATTAACTTAGCTTCTCAGAACCACATAAATCGACAATTCACCAAGGCTCACATTCTGTTGCTCAGACATTTTCAACATTTATAACCCCCACGATTGTAAAACAAATATAGTAATTCTATTTGCTTTCACTTAAACCTTAGATGACTGGGGGTGAGGGGCGGGATTCCTTATTTTAAACAAAAGTTTCTGTCATTTCTACTTAAGTTTCTGGTCCTTTTACTTACATTGTTTTTTCTGATCTGCTTATAAATCTAGATCTCAGGATTCTACTCTGTCTGCAACATCATCCTTTCTTGCTCCTTCTGGTGGGACAGAAGGGGTGGACCCCATGGGGACTTCCCGCAGCCCCTCTCCTCAGTGCCATCTGTGTGCCAGGAGGATGTGTGCCACAATGGAGGCACTTGCCACCCCAACTTCCTCTCAAGTGATGCATTCTCATTCCAGTGTGACTGCCCACTACATCTCACTGGCTGCTTCTGCGAGCAAGGTAATCCATCTTCATTATCCTTCTATATTTCTTTTTGAAAACTTCTCTGGAGAGAGGAAGAGAATTAAAACCTATTGTACACACAGTGATGAATGGTAGTTCAAACAAGAAAATTCTGTATAATTTTACTTAAAAAACAATTCTGAAAGAACCTTTTCAGTTCAATAATGTAGAAGCAAACCTGAGATATTTTTATTAGAATTACCATTAAAAATATTTTTTCATTTGCCACCAAAAAAAAAAAAATTAAAGTTGAAATGTAATGTTATTTGCACAGTTTCTTCTAAAAGTGTGATATTGCATTCTTTGTCACCATAGAAATAATTTGGTTCTAATTAATGCTTTTTTTCTTGCTTGTTAATCAAATAACATAAGCAGATCTCCGTATTTAAATTATTTCGGTGTGTTGGAAGAGTACATTATTTTTTAATGCTTAAGAACTTAATTTTAGCATTAATGGAATTATTTATGAATGAAGTGAAAATTTTCCTATTGTCAACATCTAGGCCCTCCTGAGAGTCTCAGTTAATTAAAGCCATGCTGGGCACCTGCAGTCAGAAATGCCCTGGGCAGCTTACAAAGACTTTAGGGTTATGAGGCAGCTGACTGCACGTCTCTCCACTAATAGCTTAAAAGTGTCATTGTTTCGTATGTAAAATTAATCACTGGTTTTAAATTGGGGAAGTAGGGGTGAGGATTACTAGTGGATAATGATTCAGGGAGCAGAGAAATTCATTACTTATTCCAGATTGTGTTAAATAACCCCCTTTTTTAAATACCAAAATGTGAGGCCTCCAAATATCATTCAGAGGTGTGTGTATAGGGTATTCAGCTCTTCTTTCCAAATGATCTTGTGTGACTGTAGTGAGTGTTTTAATATTCAGCCACGTAAGCAAGTAAAACTCTTGAGAGGATTTTTTCTTTCTTGGATTTCATGATAGATGGAGTCTTAGAAAAATACCCTCCTAACCTTCTTCAAATATACTTTGATATTTTAATTTTTGAACCCAAACGTATTGACAGTGGTGAAATTGATGTTGTAAAAGGAGTCTTTAGTTAACGAGTATATGTCCTGGTCAGCCACATGCATCAGAGTACAAATGGCCCTCTAGTACCTCTCCTACTGAATCCCCAGTTCTTCCTCCTACTTCCTTACTCTGTAGCTTCAACACTCAGATAGGGACCACACTTTTCTTCAGAATGGGAGTAATTCAGGTTTATTGGGAGTCAAATCTAAGACTTGACTGAAGTTTAAATAACATTTGGTGTTTGAGATGACGGAAAACAGGAACCTGAACTCCGGAAAAGGATCTCTGCTCTGTATTCATTGTTGGGAATGTTTTATCTTTTTCCAAGAGTGTTATTCATTTTCTACCTCTTTTTTCCTGATGAAATTTACAATATTTTGAAAACTAATGACTGGGATGTCATTAATGTGTTGCTATAACTAGGGAATCCACTATAGATTACTTATTTCTAAGTGAAAAATAATCAGAAATTGTCAGGAAGTAATTATTACAAAGAGGATGACTTATTTTTTCATGAAGAAACTTCGTCAGTGATACCTGAGATGTATGATGCACTAAACAAAAATCTATGCAATAAGACTTTTTTTAGGTTGTCAGCCATGATAGCATTACCTATAACTTTGTTGCTATTCTTGCCTCCTTTGAGGAAATATATTTCAATATAATATTTAGAATGTGGTGTGATATACATTTTTAGAATTGGGAATGTTCTTTCTAAATTTAAAAATGATCAATATTTGCTTTTAACCATTTACCCCCTAAAATGGAATTAAGTACCTTTCTTCTTTCAGTTATAGAGGAAGTCAAGAATGGGTTTATGTTTTCAATATGCATGCTGAAAACTGGTATGCATCTTAGAATCCAGATTGACAGATAATGACTACCGCCTAAGGCTCATGACTCAGAAATCTGCTACCCTAATGAGACTTTTTATAGCATTATCCAGTTCGGTCAAATGCCATAATTTCTAAGAGTAGATTTAAATAAACACTATTGTATGCAGGTTTCTACTACCTGGTAGAAATCTTGCTGTGGATAAACAGTTCCTTAAATTAAAGTATTTCTCTCTCCCACCTCCCTTCTCTTTATATATATATGCTAGTGGTCCAGTGCATGAAATTAGAGCACGTTAAAAGGGGATTAGAGGAGATAATTTAATATTGCTATTTACTTTTTCTCTATAATAGAAGTGTCAAAGATTAAAGAAAATTAGTAAAATGCATATGAAAACCTTCCTCCTGTCAGTGTCTGGGGCACACCGTGAGACCTGGAGTCAAATCCCC
This sequence comes from Pipistrellus kuhlii, assembly GCF_014108245.1. Taxonomy (NCBI): domain Eukaryota; kingdom Metazoa; phylum Chordata; class Mammalia; order Chiroptera; family Vespertilionidae; genus Pipistrellus; species Pipistrellus kuhlii. The sequence goes on from NW_023425551.1 coordinate 60,241,038, forward strand.
GCCCACCCACATGCACCTCAAAATTATGTGAGACCCAGACTTGGCCATTCCCACCCTTGTCAAGCCCCACTGGGCAGGGGGCACAGGCTCATGTCCCCTGGCCTGGCGCTAGAGTGGGTGACATGGCCTGAGATCCCCCAGCCCAGACCATGGTGGGGAAAGTGCCTTGAGATCCCCTGTCAAGCCCCACCTGGTGGAGTGCGTGTCCTGTGCTCCCCTGGCCTGGCACTGGGGCAGGAGGAGCAGCACCAGGATGGGAAGCACATCTTGAGGTGCCCTGTCAAGCCCTGCCAGGTGGGGGGTGTGGCCTGAGGTCCCCTGTCAAGCCCTGTGGGGGCAGGGAAGGGCGTAGCCTCAGGTCCCTGCTGATTGCTTAGTTAAGCCTCCTTAGGGGAACTTGGCCTCATCTGTGGGTGCAGCCATCTTTGTGATGGAGTGATGGTCAATTAGCACATTCCATCTTTATTAGATAGGATGCATTGAGTAGACAAATTATTATGATCTCTGAACGCATAAAAATCTGGCCACTCAGTTTATATCCTATACAATAAAAGGCTAATATGCAAATTGTCCCCTCTACCAGGAATTCAACCAGCAGGCAGGCTGGCTAACTGCCTATGTCCCCTCCCTCCTGGCCAGGCTGTCCAGACCCCACCCATGCACAAATTCATGCACCAGGCCTCTAATACATATATATATATGTGTGTGTGTGTGTGTGTGTGTGTGTGTGTGTGTATATATATATATATATATATATATATATATATAGTATATCTTAGAAATGTTCTCAATTTTAAATTGCTTATACTTTACTGATATATTGCTATAAAAATTATTTCTTGCAAAATCCCTGTTGAGTACATTTAACATCTATCTAGCAAATTATATGAACTACATTGTGAATAGTTTTGGTGTACCAGATGCTGCTCTGAGTACTTCCTGAATCTTATTTCACTTAATCCTCAGAATAACATAGCTAGGTAGAGCATTACATCATGTGCTCTACTTTATTAAATCATCCATATCCAATCACCTAATAACATTGACTTATAGAATCAGTTTGATTTAATATGCTCTTTTTTTTTCTCAACACATGTTATCTTAATTCATATGAGCTCAACCTTGTTGCCTACTTTATCATAATGATCCTGCATCTCACCAGGGGAAACATAAGAGCATATAGTCTTGCTTTGTTTCAGATGGTTGCATGCAGGCAGATGGCTGTCTCCTACTGTAAAGTTCAGAGTGACAGATTTAGAATATCAGTGCCTAGTGCTTGGGGGAAGCGTATGCCTCTGACTATTAATTATAGGATTAACATTTTTAAACAGCCCCATACTTTTTAGTGTTCTATAAAACAGTTTTATAAATAGTGCAGTAAAGGAGTATTTAAATGCCATACATTAAAACCAAGAAACCTTTTGTTTTATTTGAAATCCTGTCTGTATATATTTTATATATGCTTAAAGGTCAACTGCACTGAGTAAATTGCAAACCTGGAAATAAAAGTGAAAGATTTTACTGGGTGTTTTGTCTTGTTATAAATATATATATTTAAAAGACTGTCTTAACGATGCCTTTGGTTTTACCATAACTAGAATATATTTTAAAGTTGTGTTAGAGTAGTATGAATTTATTTATTAACTTTTTAGGTCAGGTGGCTAAATGTGAGACATTCCAGAGCCAAGAAGGCATAGAAACAGAACATTAATCAACATATAACATTGGTTTATCTGCTCTCCAGAGAACTGATCATCTACACCAGTGTTTCCCAAACTTTTGACATATGTGTACCCCTTCTATAATTTTTGTAACACTGAGTACCCCTCTTATTCATGAGAACGTAGAATTAGGTGCAGCTAAGCACGGTGCAGTGCATATCCCCACCAAACTCTTCCCGTACCCTTGAGGGTACACGTACTACACTTTGGGAAACACTGATCTACACCATCAGAAAAGGACCAAGAAATGGGTGTCTGTTTTTTCAAACATAATACCCATGTCTGAAAATCTGTCTTTCTAATCAGAGAGAAATGCAGCATATTTACTAGTCTATGGCAACTGCTAAAATATTAAGATGTTAAGTTGCAAATGAATGGGAATTGAAGTCAAGGACAATAGCTGAAGAGAGACAAGAATATTTATGGTCAGAGACAGAGGATTTTGTTTTTGAAGGCAAGGGTGGGCTGAAGGTTCCAATCTTCTTTGCTCTTTTCCGCTATCATTGCTGCATTCTCCAGCAAGGGGCAACATGCTCATTAGTAGATCAGCTCCCTCCCCATCCTGGTGCTTGAAACTGTGTAAAATCTAGATGTTCATCAGTCTCTCTATTGACATTAGTAATAATCCAGAAATGTTCATATGGGAAGAGGAGGGAATATGTATACATATTTTTGTCTTCTAGAGGAAGAAAATATTATGTTGTTGTGAAAATAGATATATAAGAATGATTTTTACCAGTTCCTTTTTCAAGTAAAATTTGAGTTCTGGTAATTTCCTTTAACTAAAAATGGGACTAGAGTAAAGTAATAAAAAGAAAAACTATTCCATTAATTTTATCCATCTATTCAAATTTGTAATGAGCCCATTGTCCCTGTTCACAAGAAATTTAGTAAAGTTTTATGGTTAGATACTAAATGCAATGGCTGTTTTTTTTCTTATATCCTGTAGTCCATACCCTTTCTTATTTATTATTTATTTATTTATTTTAAAAGAAAGCATTAACCTTTTCCATATGAGAATATATTATATATGATTAAATTAAATAGGATTAGTTGCCTTCTATCTTCTTATTTGTCATTTTAACATTTTAAACTATGGTTTAAATACATGAATGCAATTGTGTTGTGCTGTTCACAATGAAATAGTAAGGATTTGAAAGAAAAATCTGCTTTCTAGAATTAACCAGAATAAATCATTGCAAAGAATTGAAAAATATAAATGTGAATGATATGAGAATAGATAAACACTACAAACAAAGACTAATATTAACCAGCCCTAAAATGTTATTATACAGGGCTGGGCAAAAATAGGCTTACAGTTGTAATACAAATAAACAACATAATAATAAAAAATTCCAAGACTAAACTCTGTGTTTCTCGTACTGACTGCAAACTACTTTTGCCTCACCTTGTACAATGACAAAAGTACTGTGATGACCAGAGTTAATTAAGAATAAATGATGGGAAATTGATTTTTAGGCAAGTATTTCCTTCAGCATTTGCCTTTGGCATGACAAAATTAATAGAAGTTGTTTTTAAAAGGCCACAATATGTTCTTACTCATAATTTCATAGAGTACCACCTGAGCATAAGAACTTATTCTTTAAACAGTCTGTTCTTGAAATACTACACCTATTTCAATTGCTTTAATCCATTTTGTTGTGCTGTTTCTGTGGATATGTTTTTATTCTCTGCTCTAGTATAGAGAATAAATTATACTAGATATAAGTATCTCTCCATATAAGTATAAATAGATACGGAGAGATATGGAAATTGAAACCAATGCTCACATATATGTATATCACCCTTTGCCTGCAGTTTTCTTTGCTGCTTGTAGATTAAAAATGAGGAATGGATGCTTTGTATAAACTTGATGTTCCTGTAGATTAAAGTCAGGTGCAGGAAATAGGAAATAAGAAATCAACACATAACAGCTAATAATTACCATTTCATATTTTCTTGCATTTTTCTCCTTCAAATCACCACACCAACCCTGTGAGTCAGATAATACTCTATTAGTAGTTATTTTTGTTTCCAAGCAAATCAATAAATAATAGCTAACATTTTATTGAATGCTTAATATGCATTAGGCATTGTTCTTAATCTTAGCCTATAATGACTCATTTTTCCTGAATGAATGTAATTTTGAAGTAAATGCTATTCTGTCCTCATAATTCAGGAGAGACAATGTATGCAGAGATTTAAGTAACTTGCTCATGTAAATTTTGGAATTGCTATTTGAATCCAAGTTCTTAAAACTATTCTTCCTATCTGATCCAAGTTAATGTAAGCAAATATTTTTTAATTATTATAAAAATATAAAGGCAGCATCTCATAGAACCACAGAATGAAAACTTAAAGGTGCACAACTAGAATACTTTGTTGGAGTCAAGTTTCGCTCTTCTCACCATCTCCTTGCTGACAGTGCCTTTTGAATCAACACAATAGTGTCCTTCCCCATAGAGAGTCTGAATTTGTCTTGGATTGAGCCTAGGAAAGATATGTGTGGCTAAGAGGACCACCCCAAACCCAGTTACTCTGGCCAAAAGTATCCTAAAAAAGATCAGAAAGCAACTACCCAAGAAGGAATAATTATGGTTGGTTGGGAATATACCACAAAATGGTATATTTATATCCCCATCCTACTAATGAAGAATGTAGCACTAAGAAAGTCATACAGAGATTGGCAAAGCCAGTACTCAGATCAAACTGTGATTGATGCCAAAAATTGTTCTTTTAACCACTTGTACATGTCTATAGTATTTTTAAATCTCCCTTCATGATAAGATATAGACATTGAGACAATGCCATTTATAATGACTTGGTGATAAATTTAGCTTATTAACTTACTTGACTTATACTCAAGAATAATTTAATTTCCCCCAGTGCTAACATAGGGTATTTTGTACCAGATTTCTCTTCCCCTTATTTTGAGACAATCTGGATATATTTCAAAGCTTTCTGGTCACTTGCAGGTATTAAGTAGTCTAACTCAATTTAACAAACTAATCCAATTTCATCCCACACCTAATATGAAGCTGCCCATACCCTCAAATCTCTTCCCTTCTTAGACTTTCTCCATAAATTTTGAGCCTCCAAGGTCAAATCAGGGATAGAAGGAATCAGGAAATGTGTCAGAAGTCTTATCCCTTTACATGTGGTGATTGTAATTCTGTGTAGGCAGTAGATGCATTCTGTCATTGCAGGAACAGCAATGGTTTATTGTTGATCCTTTAAAACACATTTCTCTGCTGTGAGCTGTGTACCCTCACCTGATCTCTTGCAAATTTCCTTTAGCAATCATCTGGGAAATACATTTTTACCCTTTTTGGCTGGTGCACCTGATGCAGTTGACATCTTGAAACAGATTCTTTCTAGATGACTTGAGCCTGATTACCTGACATCTTCCTTATTATCAACTTGGGGCCCAATACACAAATTTGTGCACCTTGAAAGGAACTGTGGACCATGAGGTTGTGGTAGGCACAGGGGTGGGTCTCAGCTCATCCTCTGCACTCCCCCAAGCCTCTCCCACTGCAGCTCCTTCACTCTGGTCCTCTGTAGGCCAGCATCCCCACTCCCACTACCACAGCTTCCATGCATTGACTGCACTGGCCTTGTTCACATCTGCTGGTGGCATGGAGCAATTGGGGCTGGTGCGAGCAGTAGGTGTGAGCAAAGCTGGTACCTTCAGCAGATGCGAGTAGCAGCAACTGCTGCCCTGATCACTCTTCAGGAGCAAGGGGAGATGGAAAAGCCCTCAGGGGCCATCAGGGCCTACAGCCACTGCTTGCATCCACTGATGGCGCTGAGTGATCAGGACTGGCACCAGGCACCAGCAATGAGTAGCGAGCGGTGCCTGCACCAGCAGCAGGTGCAAGCGCCTGGCAGGACTGCAGCGTGCAGAACCAAAGCATTTTAGTAACCATCAGAGGCTCACCCCAGTGACATGGACTGGTGCCCTTTCTTGGTCTGGCACCCCTGCTCACCTGCTCCACCATCTTGCCAAGTTCTGCACACACCCCCCGATGGTCAGAACATGTCATAGTGATCAGTTGTTAGGTTGTTCCAGTTGCTCCGCCATTTGATCTATTTGCATATTAGTGTTTTATTACTAGTGTACCAGTTAATGCAGATTTTTTTTCAATAGATGGAGTTACACATATGTTGAAATATATGCAATTTGTGATATGTATTATATGCTATTTTGTTGTATTTGACAGCAAGCTTCAAAACTTCAGATGTCAAATTTGCTAAAGGTGTTAACATCATAGATATTTTTACACTTAAAAATGTCATATTTCGTGCCAAAAAAGAGCATTTTTTTCTATAGACAAATCCTTCTAATTTCTGGGTTCTCACAGCAAAAGGCAGGTCCCATCTCTACCCCATGCCTCCCAACTCTAGGAATACATGCCAAGTTCTCTCAAGAGCTACCTACACAGAGAGCAGCAGAGGGCGCCATACAAGTTGCTTCTCCTCTGCTAGTGTGCATCCAGCTGTCCACAATTTATGAGTGATACTTTTTGAAACTTCCTCACTTGATTAGGGGTGGAGACAAGATATGTCACAATGCTCACTTCTGTTTTAATCCTTCTGCTGGATCTATGTGTAAGAAATATCTAACTTGCTGAAGCCGGTTTGGCTCAGTAGTAGAGCATCGGTCTGCGGACTGAAAGGTCCCAGGTTCGATTCTGGTCAAGGGCATGTACGTTGGTTGCGGGCACATCCCCGGTAGTGGGTGTGCAAGAGGCAGCTGGTTAATGTTTCTCTCTCATCGACGTTTCTAGCTCTCTACCTCTCTCCCTTCCTCTCTGTAAAAAATCAATAAAATATATATATTTTTTTAAAAGAAAAGAAATATCTAACTTTCCTCTCATATAGATTTTGGAGTAATCGTAGTTGAACTAGTTGGCTTCCTCTTAGCATATACTACTTGGATATGTTTGAAAATTCTCTTTAGAAATGGAGGCAGTTATCACCATTTGTATTGTCTGTGCTTTGGAGACTTTAATAAGAATTTTAAGAAAACAGAAATAAAAATCCTCTTACAGATGCTGTTATATTAACCAACCTAGAATACATTTTCATTAAGATGGAAATTCAATATGTGAGAATAATAGTACATCTTCCTGCAATTCTTTTTTAAGCATTTACACTGATTTATCCCTACCAGCAGAGGAGATTCAACTCCAACCAACAGATTTTGAGAATCTCTTGTCTCTTTAATCTCAAAAGTCCCATGCTCCTTATACTCTGCAACATATGAATTGTGATATAAAGAGTAAATGAAATCATTCTCATTCTCCAGGAATTTTCATGTTTCTCCTGTAGCTGCAGTCAAATCTAACAAGTTGAGGCAGATTCCTGGGAAAATCTATTTGAGAATCATTTGTTTACTCAGAATGACAGTAGACTAAGAGTCAGAAGACATGGAATTTATCCCAGCACTTAATTAGTTGTGGGGTTTTAAGGAAATCATGACCCTTGACCTTCAGTTTCTCTATCTTCAAAGTGGCAGCATTTGAGAGCCCCTATTAGCTCTAAAATGTATTCCCCCAGATTGATCTCTAACATGAAACCTCTTGGGTTTTATTCCGATATTGCTTTGGATTTTGGACTGAGGGAGAGCCATGAAACTCTGCTTCAACATGGGATGACTCTTCACCTTGTTAGGAGCACTCACTAGTCAGACTATTTTTTTTAATTTCTTTATTGATTAAGGTATCACATATTTGTCCTTATCACCCCACTCCCATCCCAAACCCCTTCCTATGCATGCCCCCATCCCCCTGTTGTCCGTGACCACTGGTTAGGCTTATATGCATGCATATAAGTCCTTTGGTTGATCTTTCCCCCTTACTCCCACCCTCCCCTACCTTCCCTCAGACTATTTTCTTACTTCACTGCCTATTGTTACAGGGTGAGCTCCCTGAGAAGAAGAATCCTAGACAGAGATTATAAAGGAGGAATTTTATTCAGGGAGTGCTTTTAAGTTCAACACACGAAAAGAAGACAGAAGGATTTGACAGCAAGTGCTTTGCAGCATCTGCCACAGCAATAGCTCTCTATCTCTTTTAGATTCAGTAATGGAATAGTCTGGCCTTTTCCAACCTAGGATATTAAATTTGTCTTCTCTTATGTGCTTTCCCTGACATTACTCACAAACAGAACAGCTTTTGGAAAACAAAGTGCTTTGGCAGAAAGGATGCTGTTTGGAGTTGAAGAGAATATCTTGAAGTTCTTACTTAAGTTTTTATTCCTAATTGAAAGACTTCTTTTTCCTTTCTGAGTGTTTCACTCCTCTGAATCCCTTACAGACTTATTTTCCAAAAGATCCGAACTTGATTATTTTTCCAAATACATTTTTTTTTACCTGACATGTTACAATTCATGATCTGATTGATGCCTGACTTTGTTTACTCTAACATCCTGCCATCAAAACTCTGATCCACTTATACTAAGGAATTTATAATTCCCCAGCATTCCATGTGCTGGCCGGTGTCAGGTCCCAGGCTCTCTAATGTTCTTTCTATGTGCAATGTTCTTCCTAACCTGGTTAGCTACTACTTTTCTTCTGCAAAGACTTGGGTGAATTATTACATTCTCTGGGAAGCCATCTTGTTGTCATTCACATCCCAACCTGCTTTTGGTTTCACACTCTACACTCCTTTAATATCTTGTGCCTTTCTCTATTTTTGTATCTTCTATTTAGTATTTCCATAATATATTTACTTTTTTTTCTCTCCTAGGTAATAAAATATTGAGGTAAGTTGCTGTTTTCTTTCATGCCATTCTAACTCAGCCTCTTGCATAGCACCTGATATATAGAAGAAAATCAAATGTGGGTGTATTTTTGTTGTTGTTGTTAAATTTAGAGAGAACTACTTTTTAATAACTATAATAGATAACCATTTAGCTATTTGGGTTTATTAGCTAAATACTATAGTGCTTAGGAAAAGTGAAAAATACATAAAAATTGCTTTCTTCTGTAGTAAATTAAAGACTCAAATCAATTCCTGTTTCACCACCCAAATTAGTTCTGAATTTGAACGGTTGTTCAAATTTTCTATTCACTCAGTCTGTTCTTTGAGTATTCAGGCAGCTCTCCTAACTCTGAGTTGTTGAAAAACTTCTCACAACACTTACAGTTTACTCTTCTCTTCTTCTGTGGAAAAAGTTTAAAATATTTATACTATGGTATTTACAAATATGCTGTAAGTAAAACTAAGAAAAATTCCCTAGGATGCTTCCTATGGCTGACATGGGATTTAAAACATGGCAATAAAAGAGCTAGAAAAAATACTGTTGATAAATCTCTGAACCTTGGCTAGAGTTCCTTGTCCTGAATAAATTGAAAATAACCCTTAATTTTCATAGATTATTCATTGCTCTCAAAAAAATTAAGCAACTCAACTAAATTTTGAGTTTAATTAGCAAATCATACACCACTGAAGATTATCCTCTAGAGTTTTCTATAAAAAATTTTTTTTTTAGAAGAACGTAAGTGAAATGACTTGCAATCATTTGAGGTAGAATGGAAGTATGAAATCAACATAAATTTTCTAAAAATTTTTGAAATTTTTTACTTATTTTATCTAGTTATTGGCATAATTATACACATGTACCCATGCATATGAAATGCTACATTACTTCAGAGTCAAGGTCTTTACACTTTGTTGCAAATACTTTTCTCTTATTCAAATACTGAATTCCTTTACATGAATGTGAATTCCATAAATTTGCTGTAAGCACATATACCTCGATTCTGCAATACTGATAGCAGTTATGTTTAGAAGATCTTCAGTAAATATCTAATTACATATTTTCATGATATTCCCACATTTAGGATTTTATGCATTTTATCATATTTAAGTAACCAGATCTCAAACTTATATAAATATCAGCTTGTATTTAGTGAACACATACTCCAGAATATGTGGAAGTGTATCCCATGGAATGTGCACTTTCATGTAGTTTTGTAGTTATATTTTTATACCGATATGGAAGAACAATGGAAAATGACTACAAAAACAACTACTGAAGTTTTCTATCATTTGTGCTTTTCAATAACAATGTGTGTTTGTTTTTTAACACATTTCTAACACCTGGCTTAAGAAATAATATAAAAGCCTGATCTGCTGTGGATTCCTGTGTGTAGCACAGTTGACATTTCCTTTGTACAAAATGCAAAGGAGCCACTTAAAATTGGTTCCTTTATTCAATTTAGCACATGCAGTGCCAAAACTATGTTCTGGAAAGAACCTGTGCATAGTTAACATTTTGGGAAATGCAAAGAATAGAAACAATAAGAAAAGAAGGGAAAAAATAAAGGGGAGTTCTCTTTCTTAAACATTGGGCTTATATATCTTTCTGTTTCTTTAGTAGGTAGAAATTTGAGAACTGTACACATTTTCATGTTAAATTGATTTATAATTCCCTTTTTGTAGAGGTGATAAAAAGGCATTATGTATGAATATCCAAAAAAGATTACTGTGCAATCACTTGAAAATAGCTAACATTGAGAATTGCTAAAAATGATGAATGTGTGACTCTGGACACAATTAGAGTTTGTGAAATCAACCGTACCATTGTTCAGATGTTTGAACATATGTTTGAAAGCCCAGAGCATATCTGTATAGAATTGTTTCCTATTGTAGAGCAATGTGTTCCCTTCATTTTAAACCCATTTGTTTTACTTTTTTAAATGTAATCCACATATATCAGGTTAATTTACATTTAGATAATTTGAAATGCGTTCTTTTAAAATGCCCTCTACTGTTTCACTGTTTATACATTTTAAGGCATAAACATCTCACATTAAAGCCTCATAAATCTCTAGATTAGAGGGTTATGCTCCTGCTTTTTAACTCAAAGCCAGAAATGTCCGTGGTAATTGTGACCCTCATATAAACTCTCTGCTCTCTGCTCTTATACAGGTTTTCATCACATTCAATAAATATGTTTATTTATATAAGTTTACAAATATTAGACTTATTTAGTCTTGCCCATAGCATGCTGATCTATTTTATATTATAATCCACCCTGTTCCACATCACTTGATGTTCACATCATTGTTTTGAAATTACACATTTGTAGGGCCTTCAAGAAAATTCTGCTAGTGAGCATATTTTCATCTATCTTTAAAGTAGAACTAGCTAGTTTTGCTCTTATCTCCCCTTCCAGAATTATATGATGTTTTCAAATTTTAGAAGGCCCTCCTATCTAATGCATGCATGCTCTGCAAAACACATTTCACAAAAATAATTCTTCTCTATATAGTCATGATGGAAGTAGCTTGTCTCCCTCACTAAGAAATTGATGTCCTCCAGGCCCAGATAGACATCATTAATTGTTAAATCTTTCTATATAGTGCCATTTCTTCTCTACTACTATCTATTGTTATACTAAATTAAACCATCCGAAGTTTAAAATGTTTCTTCATTGTCTCTAGACATTTATGTTCCCCTCTCATATGGTTTATGTAAGAATAAGTTGATTTAATGCTTTGAGATAAGCAGAGACAAAGGCCTCTGACCTGTTACCCAGTACTCCCTCTGTCAGACAGAGAAAGACAAATACTGTATGATTTCGTTTAAATGTGGAATTTACACAAACAAAACAAATGAACAAGCAAACTCTTAGATATAGAATAAATCCATGATTTCCAGGTGGGGGCACATTGGGGAGGTTGGATTAAAAGGTGAAAGGATTTAAGAAGTACAAATTGGTACTTATAAAATAGTCACAGTAATATAAAGTGCAGCATAGGGAATATAGTCAATAACATTTTAATAACTATGCATGATATCAGATGAGCACTAGACTTATTGAGAGGATCACTTCATAAGGTATATGAATCTCTAATCACTATGATGTACACCTAAAACTAATATAATATTGAATGTCAACTTTAATTGAACATTTTTAATTGAAAATAAATTCTCCCTCTAAACCTAGAGTTTTCTGTCAATACACTTGGACAAATTGCTCAAACTGCTCTAAATACAAAATATTACCAAATCATTCATATATATTTGCAGTCAAAAGGTTGCCAGATAAAATATCCCTTGTAAAGTTTAAATATTAGGAAAATAATGAATAATTTTTTAATGAAAGTAAATCCCAAATACATCATGAAGTATACTATTCTAAAAAAAAACCCCACACATGTTATTTATTTGAAATTCAAATATACATGGATGACCTGCATCCTATATAATGAAACCCTAACATGCAAATTGACCAGTTGCTATGATGAGCACTGACCACCAGGGGGCAGACACTCAATGCAGGAGCTAACCTGGTGGTCACTCTGCTCCCACAGAGGGAGTGCTGCTCAGCCAGAAGCCAGGCTCATGGCTAGGGAGCACAGCAAGGGTAGCTGGAACCTTTCCTACTTCCACTGCAGGCTGGCGGTAAGGAGCAAAGGGTCCCAGACTGAGAGAGCCCTGACTGCCAGAGGAATGTCTGACTTCCTAGGGATCAGGCTAAGCTGACAGGTGGACATTGCCCAAGGGGTCCTGAACTGCAAGATGACACAGACTGGGCTGAGGGACGCCCCCACCCAGTGCACGAATCCATGCCCTGGGCCTCTAGTTTTATTATATAAATCTGGCAACATGCAAGCATTTCAAGGAGACCATGCCTTAAAAACTTAGCTTATTCGAGCTGGAAGGAACTTTAGAAATGGTTTAGGTCAGGCATCAGCATTTTTCTATAAAGGACCAGATAGTAAATATTTTAGGCTTAGTGGGCCATATATAGTCTTTTTCATGTATTTTTCTGTAGTTTTTGTTGTTGTTATTTTTTAAACAACTCCTTTAAATATAAGAACTTACTCATAGCTCACAAGTGTATAAAAGCAGGCCATGGACTGGATTTAGCCTACAGCCATGCATTGCCAACCCTGGTTCAGGTCACCTGCTCTGATTTCACATATACACCTCAGATGCTTTGTTAAAATCAAAAATTGGCATTTGTATGTCTCAAAACCATTGTGGTTTTGATTTGTATTTCCATGATGATCAGTGATGTTAAGTATCTTTTCATGTTGGCCATTTGTATGTCTGCTTTGAACATACCAGTATGATGACCAGCGATAATAATGTACTGTAAACTTGAAATTTGTTAAGAAAGAAGATCTCAAGTGATCTCACCACAAAAAAAAACACAAAAAAAGCACACACACACAAAAAAAACACATACACACACATAAATATGTGAAGGATATATTAGTTTGATTATGGTAATCATTTCACAATGTAAACATATCAAAACATCACATTGTATACCTTAAATATTTACAATACTTATTTGTCAATCATACCTCAATAAAGTGGAAAAACTTTTAATTAAAAATATATTATTAAAATTAGGCTATAGTGAGGTAGGAACTAATCCAATCTGAATAATATTCTTTTCTGTTTAAAAAAATGGTATTAGAGAAATGAGATCCTGAAGAAATATGAAAGAACAGAATTGAAAAAAAGCTTTATAGTAGAAAATGAAATGGAGAAAGTAGATGAATGGCATTTAAGATTGCATGGTCATTGATTGCAAACATATGAATATGCATTGGTTGAAGAATTAAGAATTATATATATACATTATATGAGAAATTGAGTTCATGGTTAGATGTACTATGACAAATATTTCAGATTAATTCTCAGGATCTATATGAGAGGAGGGGATTAAGAAAGACAATGCTAAGCAAAATAAACCAGTCAGAGAAAGATAAGTAACACATGATCTCACTCATATATAGACTCTATTGAACAACATAAACAAATGAACAAAAATAGACCCAAAGACATAGACCATGGAATAGACTGTCAATCCTCAGAGAGAAGGCAGAGGAGGGTGGAGGGGAAGAAGAGATCAACCAATTAACTCATATGTGTATATGCCTAACCCATAAACACAGACAGTGGGGTGGTAAGGCTTGGGTGGGGGGAGAGGGCGGAGGGGGGGGGGGGAGGGACTTATGTAATACTTTCAACAATAAAAAAATTATTGAAAGAAAGAAAGAAAGGAAGGAAGGAAGGAAGGAAGGAAGGAAGGAAGGAAGGAAGGAAGGAAGGAAGGAAGGAAGGAAGGAAGGAAGAAAAAGAAAGAAAGAAAGAAAGAAAGAAAGAAAGAAAGAAAGAAAGAAAGAAAGAAAGAAAGAAAGAAAGAAAGAAAGAAAGGAGGGAGGGGGGGAGGGGTGGGGAGGGAAGGAAGGAGGGGAGGGAGGGAGGGAAGAGGGAGGGAAAGAGAATTTCAAGAAATAACCACTATAATATCACATTGTTAGAGTTATTTAGAGTATAAACCTTGTGCTATTTATATAGCATGTATTACTAGAAAAAAAGTCTGTATTTACAGAATGCTAGAATTACTCCCCAGTTGCTGAATCTGTCAATCTCAGTTATAAATTTAATATTTTAAGAAATTTGACCTTAGAAAATAGCTTTTCAAGTGACAATTGATATGGCAACTGTTAAGCAGAACTTGATTTTCTTAGTATCAGCGTGATTTGCTAGTTTATTATCTTTAGATAGTAAAGATATTCCCTCAATCTGAAGTGTCGATGGAAAATAGATACAGTATAATGAAGGAGCACTACAATAGCATGAGAAAATGAAGTGAACTAGCCATTTCCTTGCACAAGAACTTCTTATTGTATATATTGATCAATTTAGCCATGCATTCATCTATTCCAAAACATTTATTGAATGGTTAATATGAGTAATTACTACAGTGCAATAAACACCTAAGAAGATAAACAGACTTTTTCTGATTGTGATGGAATGTTTACACATTCACTCCTACTTCCCTTCACCTTTTACCTATAATGATGGTCACAACTACAACATCTCAAATTAATACCACTTTCAAAAATTTATAAAATCACATTAAAATGCCTCATTGAAAGTAAGTATAACTACAAATGTAACAAAATGCTATAATGCACTATAATAACTGATTTTATATGTCTTTTATTTTATATTTCTATTCCACATCTCTTTTTTTGTAACGTTAGCCTTAAAATTTACCCTAAGTTATCTGAAATTCAAATCTTCATTTGAAAATTCATTCAAAGTTACTATAATATGCCAACTCTTTTGCTCCATTTCTGTGGCTAATTCTCTCTGAGAATAACCAGGGAAGGTCTAATATTTTCATGAATAAGTGAAGAGATGCTAGAGAGAGTTTAATTTCACATACTAATGTTTACTACTTCTAAAGTATAATGTGCTCTTTTAACTGTGCAATAATGTAATAAAATACATATTTAATATTCCACAAAATGTCTTTAAAATAATCCAAAATACATAAATGGCTTTTTTAAAGACTGCATAATATTATAACCATAGGGAAAGAAATTAGATAGAAAAGTTCTACCATAGGTGCTGATTACATAATACATACAAGAATGACAGAAGATTTTTACAGAGATGATTGTGTGGAAACATGAACAACGCTGAGGCAAATTTAGTATCTTTCAATGACAGATCTTTACCCCACATTGCACCATGGCTGATATGCTTTTAGATCAAGAGAATGACAGAAAAACCCTTGAGGTCTCTACATGCTGCCTTAATCTATAAAAACAATATTTGAAATTTGGCATAAATCTGGCATTTGAAAAAGAAACATTGATGAATTCTGCCTATTTTCTATAAGTAGTCTATTTTCTTCTCTTGAACCTCTCACATCTTCCTAAATGTCATATAGTTTCTTTCAAGTAATCAAGTTATTTAGAAGTTATCATATAAATTCTCCCTGTACTAACCAGCCACTATCAGTAACATTAATTATATTTAACAGTAAAACATATCAATAGGCACCTCCTGGTTTAAATATTCATTGCTTAAGTGTTATATAACCTGAATTCTGACATTATGTAAGAAGTTTGTCATGGTATAAATATATTCACTAGTTAACATGACTGTCCACTTATCCTTCCTTGCTAGACATTTGGCTATTATGACCAATCAGATCACATTTTGGAGTGTTATTATCTTTCTCTCTGATTTTTACATAAGTTAACTAGAGGCGTGGTTCATGAAATTAAATTTATTGGAATAACATTGATTAATAGGATCATATAGGTTTCAAGTATACATTTCTATGATACATGACCTATATAGTGCATTGTCTGCCCACCTCCCAAAGTCAGATCATCTTCCATCCCTATATATTTGGCCCCCCTTTCTCCTTACTACCTTCCTATCCTTTCCCTCTAGTAACCTCCATACTGTTGTCTGTGTCTTTGATTTTCAATTTTATATCTCACAAATGAGGGAAATCATATGGTTCTTAGCTTTTTCTGACTAATTTCACTTGAAATAATATTCTCAAGGTCCGTCAGTGTTGATGCAAATGACAATAACATCTTTTGTGATAGCTGAATAGTATTACATAATACATATGTACCTCATCTTTAAAAAAGATAATTAGTAATAAAATACTTTGAGTTTCTGTTCCTTTTTTAAAGTGGGTTTTATTAGGTAAATTTTTAGTGAGGGTGGGTTACATATACCAAATATTCTTCAAAATAATAGTTCAACTTCTTCACCACTATCAAGTCCTTAAAATGCCTATTTATTAGGCTCTTTCTCTTAAGAAGTACAGTATCACTTAAGAAAGTGATTGAAAGGCTACTTATAGATTCTTATTGAATAACAGTGAATCAAAAAGAAAGGAAGAAAACTTTCTAAGCCAATCCCCTTTGAAAACCTGTTTACACTACCATCAAATGTTAATAATAATAAGATTGTGACAAGTTGATCTGCAGTATTTCAGCATCAGGTGGTGTCTTCAAATCATTTTAGGGAATATCAGGATTTCCATATGCCTGTATGAATTACAGATTTTATCAATGCTATAATTATTTCATAAAATACTCTGAAAAGAACTTTATATATATATTAGAGTCCCAGTGCACGAAATTTGTGCACAGGTGTGGGGGGTGGCCCTCAGCCCAGCCTGAACCCTTTCTAATATGGGACCCCTCCCTCAAGGAATGTCCGACTGCCCGTTTCGGCCCCTTTAGGCCTGATCCTCATAGGATCGGGCCTAAATGGGCAGTCGGACATTCCTCTCACAATCCAGGACTGCTGACTCACAAATGCTCACCTGCCTGCCTTCCTGATTGACCCTAACTGCTTCTGCCTGCCAGCCTGATCACCCCCTAACCACTCCCATGCCAGACTGATTGATGTCTAACTGCTCCCCTGCCAGCCTGTTTGCCCCCAACTTCCCTCCTCTTCTGGCCTGGTCACCCCTAACTGCCTTCCCCTGCAGGGTTGATCACCTTCAACTAAACCTCCGTTGCAGGCCTCGTCCCTCCCAACTCCCCTCCCCTGCTGGCCATCTTGTGATGGCCATCTTGTGTCCACATAGGGGCAGGATCTTTGACCATAAGGGGTCAGCCATGTTGTATGTTGTAGTGATAGTCAATCTGCATATTACTCTTTTATTAGATAGGATAGAGGCCTGGTGCATGGGTGGGGGCCAGCTGATTTGACCTGAAGGGTGTCCCGGATCAGGGTGGGGGTTCCCTTGGGTCATGGGGCGGCCGGAGTGAGGGCTGTGGTGGTTTGCAGGCCAGCCACACCCCCTGGTGACCCAATCAGAGGACCTGGTATCTGTAATTTATTTACCTTCTACATTTGAAACTTTGCAGCCTGGAGAGGAGCAAAGCCTCCTGCTTGCTTCATGGCCCATTTCTGTGGCAATTTATGTATCTTCTATAATTAAAAGTTTGTAGCCTGGAGTGGAGGCCTGGGCTGGCCAGAATGTGTGGAAAGCTTTGAATGGGGGTGGGACAGAACACAAGTGTCCCACCATGGCGACAATGCAACTGTCTCACCCCTGTCACTTGGTGGCTGAGTATGCAAATTAACTGCCATCTTTGTTGTGGTAATTTGCATATCACTCCTGATTGGCTAGTAGCATAGCAAAGATAGGTCAATTTACATGTTTGTCTATTATTAGGTAAGATTTCTGCATCATTTTAAGAAGTGAAATTAATATTTAAAATCTGGCTTACTATATGTTTTGGTTAATGGAATTTAAAAAGAGAGAACTTTAAACCCTTGCAGATTTACCATTTTACTCTGGTTCCACAAATATTGCTATCAGTAGCTTCACTGAAGTGCTCAAATTGAAATCCATCAGATCATCAACATCTGGCTAATCATTCAACCATTTACACCAAGCAATTTTGTAAGGTAGTGTGTACTTATAAAATGAACCATAATTGTAAAGATTAAAAAATATTGCCCAATTATAATTTAAACACTGGAAAATACAAAGAAATAGAAAATATATGACCAATCTGAATAAATAGACAAAGTAAATTGAATAAAACTTTGTAGTCAAATATAATTATGCAAATTTCTTGTTTCTATGGAATAAAATAGTTTTAAATTATTTTAAGCATTCCCTCTGCGAATGTTAGCTAGAAAGTGGAGCATGAGATATGAAAAGTGCTTTTAATTTTTTGCTATATATTATCATGAAAAACTTCAAGTTACAAAAGAGCTAAAAATTTTAATACCTATCTTATTAGCATCTAGGTTTTGTCATTAATATTTTATATGCATCTTCAATCAGTTCTTCAGTCTATTTTTATGCATTTCAAAGTTGTAGGTATCAGTACACTACACAGTAACATGTATCTTATTAGAGTTCAATCTTTGCTTGCCCAACTTTTCTTTCTTTGAAGGTAAAAATAAAAAATAATAAAATTCTCAAATCTTGCATATAGTATTATATGAATTTTGACAAATACATACCCCTGTAAAATGCAAACTTCTATCAGACATATAATATTATCCCAAAAATTCACAGCAAATCCTTCCTCCACACCAACCCTCCAAAAGTTCTTTGAGTGTTTGATTTTTTCACACCATATATTATTATAGTTTTACCTGTTCTTGAACTTTATGTGCATGGAACCAAATAGTATGTCTGTATTATTTTATAAAGCCTTTTTCTCTCACCATATGTTGAAGATTCATTTATGATTCTTAGTGTTTCAGTAGTTTACTACTTTTTATTCTCAGGTAATATTTCATTGTATGCCCCCTCTCTTCCACTCATGGACACTTGCACTATTTCCATTATTTGCTATCATGAAAAAAGCTATTAGGCTATTTTTATAAAAGCTTTTTTTTGGAAATGTATTTTTTTTTTCACTTCTTTGGGGAAATGCCCAAAGAGTGAAATGTTTAAGTCCTGGGGTAGGCTTATGCTCAGCTTTATAAGAAATTGTGAGATCTTCTTCCAAAGTAATTAGAAGTGATTTTGTTTTTAAAATAAAATCAAATACTCAAAGACCATTTGTTTGAAGCAATAACCTTCGATAGCAGTAACATGAAATCTTATAAAGAATAATGTACTAATACATATGTTTTCATAAAGACTAATAAATTATTCTTTATCTCTTTTGATTATACAGAGTAGGGCAAAAGTAGGCTTACAGTTGTGAGTATGTGAAACAGAATCAATTTTTGTATTATTATTTATTAATTATTGCATTATCTTCCCATATGAACAACTGTAAACCTACTTTTGCCTCACCATGTATATTATAGATTATTTTAATGTACCTAAATCAAATATACAATGCAGATGTTTTACCTTCAATTTAATCATTTTAATATATAGTTGAATATGATTTGATTTTTAATTTAGAAAGGAAATAGCCTCAGGATCCATACAATTTATGTTGGATACTGATGTATTTTATGAAAAATTGATAGTAATAATCATTTGAGATTTGTTAGATAAAGAACTGAGTATAAACCTTTCTCCCCCAAAAACACTTTTTCATTCAATCATAAACATATCCATTCAATAATAATTTATGGAATGCTTCTTATGTTAATGAAAACTAAACCTATAACTACTAGAGATCTAGAACAAGACAACTATATTTATAGTAGTTATTTTATGCCCTTCCATTGATTTTCCATCTTCTACTTACTATATTTATAATGTTTTCATATTGAAGACTTTCAGAAAAACTTGGTCAAAGTCAATATTTTCAGCATAATTTTGCAGAAATCATTCATCTATGATCTTCATTGCCTTTCAATGAGTAAAAGAGATGCTAAACTTTAGAGGCCCTGAATAATTCTTCAGGGACTAGAACCTTTCCCTGGTCAACAGTTGACCAGTTGTTCCTGCACTTTCATACATCCTTTTCTCCTCATTCCAGGTGATGATTGGGGTCCTCCAAAGGCACTGATTCTCAGATTTACAGTGTTGCCTTCTCTATGACAAAGAATAGTGCTACTGCCAAGCTTTGCTCATTACTCGGGGCCTCCTTAGCTTATTTCATGTTGAAAACAGGCACTATAAGACACTGGGTATGCATCAGCCTTCCTGCACACAAACCAGCAACCAGTCATGGGTCACTACTCTTTACAACCAATATCCATCACATTCCAGCACTTGTTTCTGCCTTTGTCAAGATTCCTTCAAATAGCCTGAAATTATCAGACATGGTTCTCTTTCAGCTTTCAGGGCTGAAAAAGCCTAAAGCATACTCTTGGGGTGCCCCTCATATCTTTCAGGTCTTTGACTCTAATAGTTTACTTGGGCTGACATAGCAAATTCAACAGGGTGGCTTTAAAAAACAACAACACAGAAATATATTCTGTCACAGTTTTGGAGGCTATAAACTTAAAGCTAAGCTATTAGAAGGGCCACGATCTCTCCAAGGACATATGGGAGAACAGTTCCACGTTCTGGTGGCTTCAGGCATTCCTTGAGTTGGAGTTAACTCCAATCCTTGCTTTTATTTTTAGGTTGCTGACCTCTCCATGTGACCTTTCATCTTCTCTTCTCTTACAAGAAAATTTATTATTGGATTTAAGGCTAACTCCCATCCAGGATGATCTCATCTCAAGATTCTACATTTATTACTATTACATCTGCAAAGGTTCTTTTTCAAAATAAGATGACATTTTCAAGATCCGGGTGGATATAGCTTTTGGTGGCTCACTATTCAACCTACTGCAAGTTCTGTCAACACTCTTTTCTGTTATGTCTGCTTCTTCTTACAGACCTAATGCATGTTCACATTTAAATATTGCCAAGTTGCAGATACTACTTTCCTGAAACAAGTTTTAGTTGTTGTTGTGAAAGTAGGAAATAGTTGTTTCTTACTTCATTTGTTTTCTAATGAATAAAGAGGGAAGTTCATGTACCATTCTATAGTGTTTGTTTTGGTAGTGATGCGTAGAGGTTAAGGAAGAACTTATCTCCCTTCATCGTCCAAGAGCATGTTTTAAAGAGTCGCTTCTTGGGAAACAGCCCAGGCATGAGGTTTTGAAGGCCATGTTCGGTTTGGCCACCTCTTCTAGGACTGAACTGAGCAGTTCACCCTGCGGAAGAAACACAGCAAAGGAAAGCTCGTAGAGGGGACCAGTCCTCACACTGGCAGTGGTCTGCAAGGACTCTGGAGGTTAAATGGGACTTAAATTGAATGAATCAGTAGGGAATCCAAAACCATCTGTACTTCTTGATACACCTGTTACAGAAAACCAAAGAAGAACAAAACAATGCTTAGAGATGGAGTTAACATTTGTTACACGCGGGTCCAGAGGAAAATGTATCTCAAATTCTGGGCCCCAACATGCAAGAATTCTCTCTATTTATATGATTTTACCTTCTTTGTATCCCAAATATGGAGTGTTTATGGCCCCCTTTTGCAAGTTTTTAAAGAGCCACTGTGCAATGGGGCCTTGAGACCTCAACCAGAGGCCTGGCCTGGAGCCAGCACTGATGACCTTATCTGGGGAAGGTTTAATTTACAGAAGCCAAATAGAAGGGTTAAAATTTCAAACAGCAGTTTTCATGCAAGATGGATGCTTCACACCCAAGCCCTTATTGTATAGATTCAATATTTATCTGCAGCAAATTGTCTCTCTCGGGGTTCCTCAACCTTAGTACCATTGACATTCCTTGTCAGGGCTGTCCCTGACATTGTTGGATGTTTAGCCTCTTGTACTTACTGGATTCCAGTAGCACCGCCCCCCAAATTGTGACAACCAAAAATGTCTACGGATATCACTGAATGTCCCCTGGAGAACAAAGTCACTCCCAGCTAAGAAATACTCGTCTAGCTGAACACTGTTAATATTCACTAGCAAAATGAGATCCTTAAAAAGGCATATGTGTTACTTTAAAGTTTTTGTGAAGCCATCCTTGGGGATTCAGATGTTTTTGAATTAAAAATAGTTTAAAAACATTTGAGATTCTATGGAACTTGGCACCTTTTTTTGTTCCATTAAGTGTATCTTTTAGATAAGTGCAACATCTACTTCATTCTTTTTGAGAATTGATAGAATTTTTTTTCAACTTTAATAGGGCTATTTAGGCCTTTTATATTCCAGGTCATTAATTTTAATGGTGAAGACATTGTTATATGGCACTCTCAGGAAGCGAAGGTGCATACTGATAATTCTACTCCTGTGCAGGAAAATATTATTTTCCTTGGTAAAGGCAAACCATTCCTTTGAATTTAGAAGCATTTAATTTCTAAGACTCTGTTACCATTTTATTTAAAGCCCCATTAGCCCCAACATATTGAATAATAGTTCACCATTTGCCCCACATATGATTCATTTAGAGAAGCAGAGAAGCTCATAAAAATATCTGACTGATATTTATAGACCTTCTGTTTCTCTCAAATACAATAGTAAGTGTTTCTAATTACTCTCACATGGAATAAAAGGGAAACAAGCCTTTTACAAGCAAACAAAAATAATGGTATGAGACAACTGTTTATCGTTTGCTTCAGATAATATTCTGTCCTGGCTTGAATGTATATCACTGCAAAGTTACCTATTAGTAAGTATATCAGCTCTCCTCCATGTGGCAAAAGCTGTACTAAAATATTGTGAATTATTATTCAAGAAGCTCATCTTTGGGCTTAAGTTAATCTGAATCATTAGCTTTCATCTTTCAGATTCCAAAGAATTCCAGAGTTTGATGAATTCCTAAAGAGATAGAGTGATCTGAGCAGTTTCAATCTGACAGGATATATACATCTATGATTAGTAGACCAAGAAAAGACTTGTATGAACAAAATATAAACTAAGTGCTCGCTGGGCCTCCCTCCTTTCCTTATCCAGGGTCAGAATATCAAATTTACTTATTGGTTTCTTTCATATGCCCTTTCTAGGTTTTGAGGGGGCTAAAGTTAATATGATTTTGAGAAAAGAGATTCCTTAAGAAAAATAATAGAATATTACAAATTCTAATTTAGAAATACAATGATGAAAGAGGCCCTTACAAATGCAGAACCTTGAAATTTAACTTTCCCAGCCACAAGGGTCTTTTCATCAGTATTGTAATCCACTTGTTGTGCCTCCACGCTGGAGGGCCACCCTAAAGTTTGAACTATAATAAACTCAAAGTCTGACACCCATCTCCGACTGATGTCAGGAAGAGAGAGGACAGGGTTGTATACAGAAAGAAATAAGCTTGTTAAAGCACCCTCTTTTTCCATTCTTCTTTGCCAAATTTGATTTCTTATCAGTAACCCTTTAGTTATCTGATTAGTTCAACCCTGTTTTTGAAAGCTAGGAAGATAATCACCATAGTATTAGCATAGCTTTTGGTTTTAACTGTCTCGCTGTAGACAGTACAGGAGAGATTTTTAGGAAGATGGTGGCCTGAAGGCGGCTTGGTGCTGCTCCATCCTCAAATCTGCCTTTCCTGTAGCTGATAGACATTGGGCTGCATGTGACTTTGGCGTGCTGTGCAGGTTCCAATAATGAGCCTCCAGGAGGAGGAGGCAGGACACCAGTACTGAGAGCCTTGAGTTGAAGGCTCTGAGGCGAGAAAAGATCTGGACCACAGAGAGCTGGAATCCACGAGGCATTGTGATAGTGTCTCCTTCCTGGTGTCAGAGGCTACAACTGTGCTCAACCTGCAAGCAGCCCTGAAGCTCAGAAAAGGTAGTGACACATAGCAGAGCAGGTGAGAGACACATATTAGGCAGTGATAATCTGTCTGCTGTGTACAGAATTAGAGTTGGGAACTAGAAATTACAAACAATTTTAATAAAACCAAGAAATGAAAGAAGAGGGTAGGCGAGTAGTAAAAATATTTTTTAAAGTCTCATCTTATAGATTTGGGATGTGCAGGGATTGAAAGAAGGCATTTTGTTAGAGAGGATGGTATTTTTGTTAGGAAGAGACTTTTCAAATAGCAATATAGAAATATGTGCTTGATTAAAAACTCATGGAAAATTTTAAAAATTGAAATGTAAAATTAAAATACAATTTACAAATTAGCAAGGGAAAAATGTAAATGATTAGCAACCTAATAAAGTTAGCAAGAAAGTGAGAGTATTAGCAAAGAAATATTATAAAATAAATAATAGAGCACAATAAAAGAAATAAATTTAAAATTTTAATCCAGTATACTAAATATGTAATAGTATGAACTGAATTCTCCCATGAGGAGCCAAAGCCCAGCTATAGAACTTTTTGGATATTTATAAGAAGGTAAACACTAGAAAGAAAACTAGGGGCAAGGAAATACCTGGTTGATGTGGAAAATTGAAAGCTGAAAGGGTAAAATCAATACTAGACAAGATGGAATTTAAAGTTAAAACCCCTAAGTAAGGTAGAGAGTGATTCTATGTCATGTTAACTGATGCAATGTATACTTTTTTAATGTGAGTATCATAAACCTTTAGGCACTAATAAATAAATAGATGAAACGGAAATACACACATAAATCTCTAGATACTCAAGGAAATGTCAATTTCTGACAATATGATATACTAAACTATTAATGGAGAAAACTATAGGGAAAAAAAAACATTTCTTAATAATTTTGATGAATACAAAAGAAATACACACAAACCAAAAACTAAACTTATTTGAGGATCCAAAGAAATAAACAACTAAACTGCCTTTCGCCTTGAGGAATGTGCTCAGCTGGTGAACCTGGGTTTCTCAGAATCGCAGGAAATATACATGGAGACAGGAAACAAAGCTCAAGACATATTTTCAGTGTGGAATCAAATAGTAGATTTCTCTACCTAGAAACAAAGCTGAAATCCCAAGGCTACACCCACTGCCAAGGGCAAACTAGAAATCCCACCATACACATACCCAAAGACAAACCAAAGTGTGTGTGTATGTGTGTGTATGTGTGTTAGAGAGAGAGAGACAGAGAGAGAGAGAACAAGGAAAATTGTCTCTTTCAAAAGTGACCACTAGGTGGATAGAAAAACAAAATATTTCATCAAAATTTGTAACCATCTGCAAACAGTCTTGAGGCAGAATTTATCTTCCCCAAAAAACCTCAGTATTGCTCTAAAGACTTTCAGTTGATGCAATGAGGCCCACCCACATTATTGAAGTTGATTTCCTTTACTTAAAGTCAATTGATTGTAGATGATAACCACATCTACTGAATACTATAGGCTAGCAAAGTTAAAGCATGAAACTAACCATCCCATACTGTTAGAGTAGCCACAGATAATATGTAAACAAATGGATGTGTAGATGCTGCTGTGTTCTAATAAAACTTTATTTAGTTTGGGTTTCATATACTTTTTACCTGTCACAAATTATATCCCCCCCCCCAACACCTCAAAATGTAAAAATCATTATTTGCACATTGGTGGGCCATACAAAACCAGGTGGACAGCCAAGTTTGGTCCAGTGGCCATAGTTTGCTTACCCCCTGCTCCAGCACTATTCTTTGCATGTGTTTTCTGTTTTCATTATAAATATATTCTACTAGAGGCCAGGTGCACGAATTCATGCACAGGTGGAGTTGGGCCAGCCATCCCTGATTGGGACTGATCAGGCAGGCTGGCCAGGGAGAGGGGACATGAGAGGTTGACCACCACCTGCCCTCAATCTGGAAGGGTAGGGGCCAGCCGGGAGAGGGGCCGCAGTAGTTGGACAGCCAGGACTGCCCCTTGGTCAAACTCTCCCTCACACTCCTGTTGGAAGGGACAATTTGCATATTAGCCTTTTATTATATAGGATTTATTTTAATATATATTTACACTCACTCATATACACATATGCAAAGGATTTTAAAACTGGTGGTAAGCCTGACTGCTTTGGCTCAGTGGATAACAGCATCAGCCTGCAGACTAAAGGATCCTGGGTTTGATTCCAGTCAGGGACATATGCCCGGATTTCCGGTTTGATTCCCAGTGGGGAGCATGCAGGAGGTGGCCAATCTATGATTCTCTCATTGATGTTTCCATCTCTCTCTCTCTTCTTCTCCCTTCTGCTCTGAAATCAATATAAACATATTAAAAAAAAAACACAAAAAACAAACAAACAAAAAAAACTGGTGTTAAGACAGTTCCTCTCAAAACAAAGCTTAATGTAACTCAAGTCATTGCAGCCCTGAGAGTGGGAAAATGTTAAGAGAAATAATAAAAATGCAGTTATTGAAGTCTTTTAACAATGTTGAAGATTTTTATTATCATTCTAATGCTGTGTCCATGTAATGTTCTCTGAGGAAAGAAAAATAAACAAGAATATCTACCAATGTCTCTATAGGTCTCTAATTGCATAAAATAATGGTCAAAAGATGATGAAATGTGTTGGTAAAAGGGAGGTAGAGCATAACTTTTCCCTAATGTATTACTTTTCCCTTTTTATACTAACCCACATGTGTCAAACACAAGGCCCGCGGGCCAAATTCGTCCCGCCAGGCCTTGCAATGTGGCCTGCACCGCGCTGTCATCACTGCACTCCGCTGTGTTTCCATCACAATGACAGTTTATGACTGTTCAGTAAACCATTCGGCCCGCGATTTAGGCTGGATTTTAGATTTTGGCCCCTTCTCTGATTGAGTTCGACACCCCTATACTAACCAATCCTCAATTTCAGTCCCTGAACACACACACACACACACACACACACACACACACACAATTTATTTTGTGGTTCACATACTTACTAATATACTTACAATATATCAGGCTTTCACCAGATAGAGTATACAAAGAATTGAACTAATTGAAGTCATGTTTCTTTAACAGTTCATACATAGGATTAGGCAAGAAAAAATTGTTAGATATTCCTTATTATTCAGCCATTTTAGGTAAGTCATCTGACTTAATTCCCAAAACAGCTCAATATAAGGCTGCCCAATAAAATACAGGACCAATTAAATATGGATTTCACATGAATAGTAAATCATTTTTTAGCATAATATTCCCCTGCCATATTTGGGATATAATTGTACTAAAAAAAATGATTCAGGCACACTTATGCTAAAAATTATTTGAAATTCAAACTTTTATATTTTTATTTGTTAAAATTTGTAACTCCACCTTATTGAGAGAGAGAAATTATAGTATTCGGTTTATATCAGAGTAAAGTGATGCTCAGGGAAATTAGTTTAGTTGGAATTCCCTGCTAATTTTCTTCAAGCTAAAATAAAATATGTAGAAAAGAGACAAAAAGGATGACATTAATTTTATCTCTGTGATTTCATATGGTCAGATGTTTGTATGAAGCCTGAAAAATGAGTAAAAATATACAATTTTAAAAAAAATTTAAACTACATAATTATTAATTTTTCTTACAAAATAATGTCTATCTTTAAAAGGTTCTCTTTGAACTTAATATTATTATCTTAGCTCATTACTCTTATGTTAATGGAATATTTCCAATATTACATTGTTATATTCTTTTCAGACTTGGCAAATATTTAAGATTCTAATTCCAATTATAATAAACACTAGAGGCCCAGTGCACGAATTCAGGAAAGATCTGGGCCAGGCCTGTCGGGAGGAGACAGTGGAAAGTTGGCCAGCTGGTCTACCCCAATCAGGGCCTGATCAGGGCCAGGCTGGCTGGGGTGAGGGACCAAGAGCTTTTAGATGGCGGGCCCTGCCCCTGAATGGGGAGGGGGGGTGGTAATCAGGTGTCTGCAGCCAGAGGAGGGGCCATAGGAGGTTGCCTTGGCAGCCCCACCCCCTATTGGTGTGTTGTGGGGGGGGGGGCAATCAGGAGCAGAGCTGGCTGAGGAGAAGGGCTGTAGGAGCCCATTAGAGGCAGAGCTGGTTCAGGAGAAGGGCCACGGGGGGGGGACGGTGGGGGGGATTGTCAAGAGGGAGAGGGGCTTGGCCAGCACCCCTCCCTCAATTGAGGTAGGAGAGGCCAATCAGGGGAGGGGCCACTGGAGGAAGGGGCTACAGGAGGTTGGCTGGCCAGCCCAACCCCCCAATCAGGCATGTTCACTGGCTACAGTGGGCTTCATAACAACCAGTCACTATAGTCATTATGGCATTACAGTTGCTGGCTTTTTGTATCTATAGATAAGAAATTCAAAAAAAAAATCCAAAGCTTTATATATCATTTATGAAGAAATAAATTTTATATTGAACCCAGAGAGCAAGTGAAATTTAATAAAGAATTTTGTCTAGTCACTTTGACTTATAAGAGTTTATGGTAGATCAAAAGAAGAAAGCCAGATTCTTTTATCATGGAGATAAAAGAATATTTCACATGTGCGACTGTTGATGAAACAAGAATATTTGTTGCTTCCTAATGTTTTCTTTCTAGATAAAAAAGCTAATTATAGAAGACAACTGAATTCAGATTACATGTAATAACAAGTGGTTATTTTTAACTTCAATTAGACTGTTTTATAGTTAGAAGATGCTATTCATTCCATCAGACTATATAGTTAGACACTAGTATAAACCTTATTATCTATATAATAAAAGTCTAACCTTGGCGACCATTACAGCAGACTACTAGTTGCTATGATGCACACTGACCATCAGAGGGCAGATGCTCAACACAGGAGCTGCCCCTTGTTGGTCAGTGTGCTCCCACAAGGGGAGGGCTGCTCAGCCAGAAGCTGAGCTCACGGCTGGCAAGTGCAGCAGTGGTGGTGGGAGCCTCCGTGGCAGCGGTCAGGAGCAGTGAGCAGGTGGGCAGTAAGGAGTGAAGGGTCCCCCAAAGCGTCCTGGACTGTGAGAGGGTACAGGCTGGGCTGAGGGCTCCTCCAACCCAGTGCACAAATTTCGTGCACCAGGCCTCTAGTAACTGATATAAAATTCTTGATTCTTCATCATTGACCCACTTACTAAATGTTTAAATACAAATCATTTACATTTGTATTTCAAATGTTTTCCAATAAAAAGACATGAAATCTCACCAGTAACGACAAAGATTTCTCTGGAGTAGTTATAATACAGTTTAATTTTAGCACAGCCGCTTAAGAATTAAGTTGTTTTATTTTCTTTATTGCTTTAGACACCTTCAGCAGATTTTAAAAGGATGAGATTTAAGAAAAGTGGTTCTTCGCTGTGGGATTCCTAGATACCACTGATGAGTCAGAAACAGAGTGCAAAGTAAGAAAAACAACTTTAGAGATGGCGATGGGGAGGAGAAGCTCTAAGTACAAATGCACACTTTCATCCAATGAGGTAAAAGTTAATGAAAGGAAAGCTCAAAGGGGAATGGGGGGTGGGGGGTGGGGGAGAAATGTCTACATATCTAGACAAACTGTAATCAGGTGGTTATCCCCAGAGCAGGTTTGTTTTAATAGTCACAGAAAGATGGCTGAGGCATCTCAGAGAGAAAAGTGAATGTTTTCCGCTATCTGACGTGGTTACCCATTCCAAGGTGTCCTTGTAGGAAGTGCGGGTGCTACCTGGGTGAGGTGGGAAGGGACAGCTCAGCACTCCCGGTGAAAAGCAGTCAGTTATAATCCATCTTCATGAGCTATCGATAGTTTGCTATGCAAGTTTTAAAATACTTCCAATTTTCCAGGTGCTCGTGTTTTTAAAATAGTCAAAGCGAGCTAGGAGAGTCCTGTTTGCTACTTTGTTTTCTCCCTCTCGGAGAAGCAGGGCCACTAAGGCACAGAGGGGAGGTCTCTCTGGTCAGCTTTCCTTCTCTGACTGCTTGTACTCTAGAGAGAAAGATGTCAAATCTGTTCCTCTGTACAGGGCACAAGTGGCTTTCTAGTCAATTCTTCGTTTTGTTTTGAACCAGGTTGTTGTCTTTTTTTCAATGACAGTGCACATACATTATTATACTAGTTTCAAATGTATGGTCCAGTAATTAGACATTATATAATTTACTAAATAATCATCCTGATAAATCTCTCACCCATCTGACACCAAACATAGATATTAAAATATTCCCTATGCTTTACTTTACATCCCCATGACTCTTCTGTTACTACCAAGTTTTTGTTTTGTTTTTTTAAGAGAGAGCTAGAATCTAGCTTTTTATTATTTTTATATTTAATTTTATTTTTCCATCACCATTTATCTGGTGATGTTCTTTCTTTCAAGGGTTTCACAAATACAAACTAAAGTGAAATAAAGACACATCCAAAATTATGAATGAGGTGATAGAAGCTGAATTACATTCTTACTCTGCATGAGAAAGATTTTTAGCATCTGCTTTGTTAACAAATTCATTTAAATATATTCAGATTTATTCATAATTCTTTCATCTCATTCATATAACACAGAGGTTGAAAGTATCTCCAGATATTGTACTTGCCCCCCTACAATATTTTATTAAACATATATTAATTAGATTGCCTTCAAAAATCAGAAGTGTGTGACACACACACATGCATGAGCATGCATGCATATGCTACACACACACACACACACACACACACACACACACGAACATCCAGGTTTCCAGCCTCTCATGAAAAGTCAGAAAATCTATAAGCTTGAGTACATACATATTTATACATGGCAGCCCTTGAGAGCTGAATTGTTGCTACTGCTTGTACAAGGAAGGGGCTTGTGTGCTATGCTTCACCATAATACCACACTTACCTTGCCTCAGTCATTTAAGGGACTCGCTTGGGCCTGGGAAGTACATGAACTGCTACCCTGATGGATACATAGATGCTACCTAAAACCAATAGTACGTGTTAGCCTGGCATTATGAGAAGACTGTTAAATGAGTCTGGGGCAGGCCAGTCCTACCAATTTTTTAGCTTTGTTATCAAAAACAAGGATGTTATAAATATTGACTTTCTAGATAAAGTGAGAATTAAATAAAATATTTAATTCGCCGAAGCCGGTTTGGCTCAATGGTAGAGTGTCGGTCTGCAGACTGAAATGTACCAGGTTCGATTCCGGTCAAGGGCATGTACCTTAGTTGCAGGCACATCCCAGTAGGGGGTATGCAAGAGGAAGCTGGTTGATGTTTCTTTCATTGACTTTCTAGCTCTCTATCTCTCTCACTTCCTCTCTGTTAAAAATCAATAAAATATATTTTTTAAATAAAAAATAAAATAAAATATTTAATTAAATGAGTAACACATCTGGCATATGGTTGCTTTTCAATAGGTAGTTGTTAGGACAAAGATGATGCCCATGATTATTATGAAGGTGGCGATGTGATGTTAACAAGAATGTTGCTCAGGCTCTGAGACCACAGTTTTCTCCATAAAAAAGTGTTTGCATTTGATCACAACAGATTCTTTTAGTACTTAATGTCTCCAACATAGGATATTAAACCTTGATCTTTTTTATTTTAGATTTCTATAAAATAAACCTCTAAGTCTTTGCATTATTTTTAAAGCATGTCCATGAGGAGACGGTGGCTTTTCAGTGCCTATGATAAAACTCAGCTAAAATGAAGTATAATCAATTTGTCACTTAATGGTTGTGAAATAGAAAGACACATTATGAAATGTGAAATTCTGAATTTTTTTAGGAGTTTGGCTGTGACTTAGAGGGGAATTACATGTTTAGATAAAACAAGATGGGGGGATAACATGAAGTGGATAAGGTATTTTCTTTCTAGTAGAGCTTAATTATTGTTTGAATAATGACAATAGTCAACAGATAGCTGACTTTATGTGTGAGATGTGAAATTATTTTCAGAACATTAGTAATATATCAGTGAATAATGGTTTCAAAATATATGGGAGTTACAAGCATTTACAAATAGCCTGAACAAGAATGAAAGCTTTCTAGGTTCATATAAATGTTATAGACTTTTTAAAAAGAACTATTCTCTTCAATCCTTGGATGTGTGGAATCGGTATAAGAAGCAGAGGGCACATTTTCTATTTTTTAAACATTTTCAATGTTTTTTTTTAATTTAAATAATGTAATTTCATTTACATTCATTATTGTTTTTTAATATTCAACTTGTAGTCCATCTTAAGTTTATTCAAAAGAACACCAATCAATGCATTTTCAATGCTTTTTGATAATTTAGCTACTTCTCATTAAGTACTTTCAAATGCCAACCTCCACCACACACCCCAAAAATGTATAAGGTGCCAGGAGTTCAAAGGCTTTTTTTTTTTTTTTTTTTTTTTTTTTTTGCATAATGGCCACTTTATATTAAAATAGAGTTCAAAGAAGCCAGAGTGCTAAGTGGCTTTCTGAAAGACTGGATTTTTCCCCCACTTACAGAAGTGAAGTGGGAGCTTAAAATGCTAGCTTTCTGCCCATCACAATGGGAGGTACACTCACTTTCTTCATATATTTTATCCTATTTGAAAATGACAGTTTTTCCATAAAGTAAGAGATGCATTTTTACAGATGAATCTTACGATTAAGATTTGTTTCAGTGGAGACAACCTGCCATAAAAAAGAAAGAAAGAAAGAAAGAAAGAAAGAAAGAAAGAAAGAAAGAAAGAAAGAAAGAAAGAAAGAAAGAAAGAAAGAAAGAAAGAAAGAAAAACTCTTAGGAAATCAGACATTCTTTTTGAAAGCTGTGAAGTTTTGTTACGAATACTGATGACCTGTCACTATTTCAGTCAATTCACATGACATAATTTTATAAAATGAGTTGTAAATGGAACATTGTATTTCCATTTAGTTAAGAAGAAAGGTGTGGGGGTTTTTATAGCAGAGTTTTACATTTATATAACAAGAATGTTAGAATTATGCTGGCCTTTATAATCCAAAAATCTGTCATGCTTTACAACTAAATTGCTATATTTTCAATGAAAACTCTCTCTTCAGATGAATAGCAGTAATGATTGTCTTCAAATTTTTTTTACTTCGTTTATTCATTCCAATGCCAATATTGGAATGAATATTGGAGTTGCCCAGCAGCAGGCCATGTGTTAAGTGCCAAGACTATAGTGGTAACAGAACAGATAAAGTCATGGACCTCACAGTGTGTGCGATATATGTGGGCCATGTTGTGACAGAAACGTGTACACACACTGCACAGGGCATAGCCTGGCCAAAGGGCCAAATCCCTGCCAGAGTATGTTCAAGCCCAAGCCTGAAGGATGCGGAAGGGGAAATCAGACAAAGGCGAAGGGGACATTGATGCGAAGAGTGGAAGGCAGCATAGGGATGGTGTGTCCCGCCAGGGGCACAAATGGTGTGAAATCATGGGAAGAGAGAATGTGGAAGCAAGTGAATTCACAATGGCAGGAACTCAAGCGTGAAAAGCTGAAGAGATCAGGAGCAGCAGTGAGGAGGCCTGGGGATGAGGGGAAGCTTCTGAGGCTGGTGGAGGCAGCAGGAGCAAGAGGAGGGATTTTTATTTTTTTTGTTTATTTTAAGGTGAGCGAATTATCAGCATGTTTTGTATGCTGATGGGAACGGTACAGTAGAAATGAAAAAAAGAAAGAGCACGGTAGAGTGTTACTTAGGAGTGTGCCAGGGTGATGGACTCTAATGGCCACTCCGGGTGTTGGCCTTGGGGAAGAGCAGGGACTCTTGTGGGTGACCCATGGGAATTCTCTTCATAGCGACTGTTTTCTCCATGGAAGAGCAGGTGGTGTCATTCTGAGAAAAGATATGGCATGAACTAGCCCTCTGGGATGGTTGGGAGTGAAAGCCTGATGTGAATACGAGCTTTATTCCATACAATTTCACATGGAAATAAAAACGTTAACGGTAGTGTCAACCAAATCAGTAAAATGCTATACACCTAAAGTATAACAGGTACAATTAGAAACATTTTCAAGAAAAATCAAATTTGTTACATTATACTATATTTTTTCCATATTAAAATGAAAGAAAGGTATGAATGTAAATGAATCTTTAATATCCGAAGAAACTTTAAGTCTTTTTCAATCAGTTAGAGAAAGAATGGGTGAATGGCACCTGTAAATAAATAGAAATAGTCAGACAAAAATTAAATTCTAACATATCAGACTTAATGTCAGAGATGTTTAGCTTTTTTAATCAGTGGAGGATATTGGCAACTTAAATAGATTGTTTGCAAAAGCTGTCACCTATTTAGAGGCCAACTTTCTAATCCCTGGAAGAATCTGTCATTTAAAGTAGGTTGAATATTATAAATTTTGCAGAAGTGACAAGTAATTGCTTTTTTTCTTTTACTCCCACCTATGGCATTTTAGAGATAAAAGACGTCTTTTTTAGTGGGACTGAAATGCTGCCATTTATTCTGTTGGTGGTAATTTTCTGATAATTAAGTAATCTAGGGAAATGTTATGTGTCTCCTCAGGCTCTGGAAATACAACGTAGATCCTGTTTTCAAAGGTGATTGATTTGCATTACTCCACCAGAAATATAATAAAGTAAGCAAAGTTAATAAATATTTATTCTGTGTTTACACATAATAATTGAGGTTGCTGTAGTTTCAGAAAACAAAATAAGAATAGATTTTGACCTTTATTGGCTTTAGGTAATACATCCAAGCTAAAACCTTTTAAAAACTGAATCATTGCATAGTGCATCATCTACTTTTATAATATACGAGAGGCCCAATGCATGAAATTTGTGCACAGGAGGGAGGGAGTGGTGGTGTCCCTCAGCCCAGCCTTCACTCTCTCCAAACTTGGACCCCTCGATGAATGTCTAACTACCCGTTTAGGCCCAATCCCACCGAACTGCTGGCTCCCAACTGCTTGCCTGCCTGCCTTCCTGATTCCCCTAACCGCTTCAGCCTGCCAGCCTGATCACCCCCTAACCACTCCTGTGCCAGCCTGATTGATGTTTAACTGCTCCCATGCCAGCCTTTTTGCCCCCAACTTTCCTCCTCAGCCAACCTGGTCATCCCTAACTGCCCACCCCTGCAGGGTTGATCACCCTCAACAGCCCTCCCTTGCAGGCCTGGTTCCTCCTAGCTGCCCTCCCCTGCTGGCCATCTTGTGTCTACATGGGGGCAGGAACTTTGACCACATGGGGGCAGCCATATTGTGTGTTGGAGTGATGGTCAATCTGCATATTACTCTTTTATTAGATAGGATAAAATAGTAGATTAGGAGAACCTTTACTGAAGGGATTCTTCACTGCAATCTAATGATTAAATAATAAAATTTATAAAATCAGACTAATGCTGCTGAAGCCAGTGTGGCTCAGTGGTAGAGTGTCAGTCTGCACACTGAAAGGTCCCAGGTTCGATTCCGGTCAAGGGCATGTACCGGTAGGGGGTGTGCAGGAGGCAGCTGGTCAATGTTTCTCTCTCATCAACGTTTCTAGCTCTCTGTCTCTCTCCCTTTCTCTCTGTAAAAAGTCAATAAAATATATTTTTAAAAATTAGACAATTGCTTTTAATCTAAAGTTTTTAATATCCAAT
Organism: Pipistrellus kuhlii; assembly: GCF_014108245.1. Classification (NCBI taxonomy): domain Eukaryota; kingdom Metazoa; phylum Chordata; class Mammalia; order Chiroptera; family Vespertilionidae; genus Pipistrellus; species Pipistrellus kuhlii. The sequence goes on from NW_023425551.1 coordinate 60,276,268, forward strand.
GAAGGCTATTGTGTGCATCATCATCTTTGATTATAGTCAATTTAGCATTTTATAATGCATTATTCTGTATTTTTGGCAGTATATTATTTTTCCTCTCTATTTGTTTTATATGCTGTGTCTTATCTCCTTCAAAAAACTACATGGACTATTAAGGCAAGTTTCAATCTTGAATTATTTTCTGATCTCTATAATACCTATCTCAATGTTATACATCTAGTTGATATTTGTTGAGTTCAGTTATTATTAAAACTAGAGGCCTGGTGCATAAATTTTGTGCATGGAAGGGGGGTTTCTGAAGTCCAGCCTGTACCCTCTCCAATCTGGGAACCCTCAGGGGATGTTCAACTGCCGGTTTAGGCACAATCCCAGGGATCAGGCCTAAACAGGCAATCAGACATCCCTCTCACAATTCAGGACAGCCGGTTCCTAACTATTCGCCTGCCTGCCCAATCGCCCCTAACTGCCCCTCCAATCCCGCCAGTCTGATTATCCCTAGCCACCTTAGACTGCTGGCCTGATCATCCCTAACTGCTCCCATTGCCAGCCTGGTCACCAGCAATAGCCCTCCCTGCTGGCCTGGTTGCCCCCTACTGCTCCCCCCCCGCCCCCACCAGCCTGGTCACCCCTAACTGCCCCCCACTGGCCTGGTTGCCCCTTATTGACCCCCAACCAGCCTGGTCGCCCCCCACTGCCCCACCTGCCAGCCTTGTCATCCTCAACTGCCCCCTCCCACCATGGCCTGGTCACCTTCACTGCCCCCCCTTTGCCAGTCTTGTTGCCCCATGCAGCCTGCTGTTCAGTCGTTACTGTGAGGGTGTCCTGATCAATTTGAATATTACCCTTTTATTAGTATAGTGGAGGTTTAAACTTAAGTTTTTTACTTCTTTTTTGTTGGTAATATAATGCTTAGTATTAGAAAATTTGAAGCAAACATTACAACTTTTTATTTTCAGATAATTTTAGTACACGAGAGGATTATGCATGTAGGGAATGTAAGCATTCTTGACAAGTTGCCTACAAAGTATAAAATTCTAACTGATATTGTCATAACAAAGAGGAAGGAAGAATCCTTTAATGTGCCAATTTGAACGATTTGAAAAGGTATTAATCCAGTAATCTTTCAAGTTTATAGTGTGCTATTTTATTAAAGCAAGAGAGTAATAATAGTAAAGTCTTTAACTGGTTTTGATCTATTCAAGCCCATGTAACTTCTCTTCAGTACTTTTTTGCCTTTATAGATACAAGATTGCCTCATTCATTTTTATTTATATCAAACCCAGGTTTTTAATGTCTTTTTAATACATTGAGTCACTTAAACACAACCTAGAAAATTGTGTCTTCTGCCCACTTCCTACTTGGTTCATATATTTATCTGCTATGGAGCCTCCTTTCTGCACCATGCTCAATTCACTGTCTGAAATGGACTAAGCAGACAAAAATCCCTGCTTCACAAAGCCTTTATTCTCCTAATCTGTCCCAGATATCTTATGAATCAAATCATAAGCTCCAGTACCAAATTTTTCTTAAAAAATAGGCAAAAGTGTATATAAAACAGGGGAATAAGTGACAATTCACCTGAAAGGATGAGTAACCTTTAAGCTGATGATTTCACATTTTATCATTACATGACACCAATAAGACTCTATGAACTTTGAAAAATATCTTTCCTTTCATTCATGTAATCATTGATTGAACATTTTTAGTATTCCAGGTATGACATACGTAAAATATTAGGCTTGTTTAAATGACAATCTTAGATATCATGGAAAATAACAAATTCGTGGTCTTATATCTTAAGTTTCATCATAGAGTTGATATTTTGATTATTTCTAAAACTCTAGAAGTTACTTTGCCGATTTATACTATGATTTAGAATTGGCATTTTAGGTCTTTATAAAAATGTAATTTCTTGAGTTGCATGTTCTGGCAGTTTTACTATAGAATTAGCCCAAGGTAGTTTTATAGTAATAGTGAATATCTTATGGAAGAAACCTGCTAGTACTTTACCTTTTATTATTTTATTTCCTACTCCAGAACAATTGAAAAACTAGAAACTATACCTGAGGGAACTAGCTCTCAAGTATAATCTGAAACTATTGGAACATACATTCTTTAGGTTTAAGTAAAATAATATTAATTCCATTCTCTCACTAGAGAAATTATTGGGCTGATTTTTAAATGATCCAATATATACCTGAGGTTTTAGTTTGAATTTTTATGCCCAGGAGATTCTAAAAGCTGTCTGTAACAAGTTTATTGCACACCAGGAGTATAATTTCAAATTACAAGGCAAGCAGAAAAGTAAGAGGAAGAAAAAAAAAAAGCCAACATTCTTGCCTAGCAAGGCAAATGTGTACTTGCTAGGAAGCCAAACTTGGTTTATAAATTTAGGTCTCCTGGTAATAGTGATTTAATATTATTGTAGGAGCATGAGCAAAGAACAACTAGTGTCAGAAATAAAGGGTCATATATTATTTATTTGACTTTTTTTATTGGTGCTTTTCTTCCATAGCGTGTAAAGTGCTTTTTAAATATCCTCCTGGCAGTGCTGAAAATTCCTTTGTTGGTTATGTCAGTTCCTTCCTTCGGATGGAGAAAGTGCATGAATAGTATATCATTTGCCAAAGGTAACATTTCTCTGATTCTTACAAAGTGTAAGGGGGTGATCCTGAGGTAAGATGCAGCAGTATATCATCCCACCTCAGTTTCACCTACAGAGTCAACACATAAACTCCAGCCATGGTATTTGTCAACCCATAATGTGATTTACTATTTTGTGAGGGTTTGCAAGTACCTAAGGTCCCTAAACAAATGTCAGCCCATGTAGAAAATTAAAGAGTCAGGAGTGATTTAGATTAGTGATTTGTTATGTAACTAAACCTAAGGAAAACGCCTGGCAAAGTTGAACTCAAAGATAAGAACCAGAACTAGAAACACCATAAAAAAATGCCTTTTTCCTGGAACATCTCTAATTCTGTTGTTAACTGCTGTTCAATTTCCTTCATCTGGATAGATAGCAGTACAACCAGTAAATTAAATTAGATGGCCTCCTGGTAAGCTATATGGCATCAACATTCACATCAACATAATGACTTTAGAAAAATTTACCAGCTGGAAAATTCATAGTGTTTAACTCTTCTTTCATAGCATTGGTTTTTATTCCAACAAAGGGAAAACAAACCTAGAGAAGAATGTTGATTCGCCAAGTTTGGATGACATGCGTACCCCATTGGCCAATGAGTCTGCCGCTAAAATCTACAGGCTGAAAACAATATGGATTTGAGAGTTGTAGTAGAGGGAATATGATAGAAAGAGGGCCAAGTAGTCCCCTAACTTAGGGAAGTTTGCATCCCAAAGGAAAAAGAGGTATTTCTGGAGAGACAAAACATAGATGATGACTCAAATTATGAAGTGAAACTTCTGACCAATGAAAGGCCTTTTATTGTATCTAAAGTATCAAGTTATAGACAATAGAGACAATGAAGTATGGAAAATTAAATAGACTTAGAAAGTGTGAGTCATAGTAGATGAAGGCATAGAAGTTTCTTACAGCACCTGTCATGGTACTATTTTATAAACATCAGCCTCAATAAACATCATTTGATGAGGATAACCAAAAATTATCTAGGTGATTAGCAGTGCAATCAGCAAACTAAATTAGATGGACTTCCTAGAAAAATACATCATGCATATTCATACAAAAATAATTAATTCAAGGGATTAATGACATTTCTAAAAGGGAGAACTAATTAGAAGAATAATTTAAAATATAATCTCATTAATGTTGATTGGCTTTACAATTACTTAAAGAACAAGGCTAGAGAAAGGAAATGAGAAATATCTAGGAAAAGGTATAGGAAAATCAGCTCACAAAATAGAGAAAAATATAGAATATGATAGTTTCTTATTTCAAAATATCAGCTTTTTTTCTTCAAGTAAATGGAAGTGTTAATTTTTATAATCAATCTACATTCCCAACAACAGTGTTATTTCCACTTACATGAGGCATCTAAAATAGTCAAATTCCTAGAAAAAAAAGTTGGCTGGTGGTTGCCAGGGGCCGGAGGGGAGGAGGAAATTAGAAGTTGTTGGTTGATGAGTATAAAGCTTCAGTTACATAGGATGAATAGGTTCTACAGTTCTGTCGAACAATGTTGTGCCTATACTTAACAATACTGTATTGTGCACTTAAATTTTTGTTAAGAAGGTAGATCTAAAGCTAAGTGTTCTTACCACAATTAAAAAAAAAAAAGATGAAGAAAAAACATGGTATAGAAGTTCAGGTATGTGCATTTTTTCTGGTGAGATATTCACACCAAAAAGAATTCAAAAAACACTATTAAAAGGGCTGAACATTTATTATGGACATTTGTTGATTATTCTTTCATCTTTCTTCAGCCTTATTCTAGTTTTTACTCCAATATCCATCACACACCAATGATCAGGATAGGTCCCGATTCACCTAAAGCAGTGGTCAACAAACTCATTAGTCAACTAGCCAAATATCAACAGTAAAAGGATTGAAATTTCTTTTGAGAGCCAACTTTTTTAAACTTAAACTTCTTCTAATGCCACTTCTTCAAAATAGACTCACCCGGGCCATGGTATTTTGTGGAATAGCCACACTCAAGGGGCCAAAGAGCCACATGTGACTCTTGAGCCGCAGTGTGCCGACCACGGACCTAAAGTAATCAACACATTTTATTCCCCAGCCAGAAGGAATGGTTCACAGCAAGTATGTGAGGACCCTGACCCTAATTATTGTGAACCTCAGACCCTGGGATGAGAACACTGGCAAGGTGACAGACTAGTTTTTTGGACCTGGTGGATGAAATGCTGTAGGCCAGAAGTGGTCATAGCCTTCTGGCTTCAAGTAGGAAAGCCAGTCACAGTGAAAAGCCAATTCACAGAGAAGGAACATGCTGAAAAATCAATAAACAAACCCAAGACCTTGATGAAATCTATCTGAGACTCTTTCTATCTGTGGAGATTTTTAGTTATCAGAGAAAATAAATTCCTATTATCACCTGATCCAGTTCAAGTTGGGAATACTATTTGCAGTGAAGAACCCTGACTGATACCAATTATCATTAATCAAAATTATATGTTCAAATGACTTTTTTCCTTTTAAAACTTTGCTGTACCTACTTATTTCTCAACAATACTTTAAAAGTAAGTACGTTCTAGCTTTAAGTGAGTAAAATGTTTGATTGTTTAGGAATAAAGCACAGATATAACTAGAAATTAAAATGTATCTATGCAATCCTTCAACACACATTTTTAGAGTAAAACAGGTAGCCTAAAGAACTTAAACACTAGGCCATAAATGACATTATTAACTAAAACATTATATACTGAGTGCCTCAGGCTTTGCTTTTTTAGACTAGCATAAGTTATATACACAAACCTAGTGAGCTTCAGTGCAGACAAGGTCAACACCTGCTTCCTTTATCCTCTCTGTTTCCCCATTGTAGCCCACTATGTGAAATCTCAGTGCTGCAGCACTACAAGCACACCCAGAAATAAGGCAGATGGAATAAAGACCTGACCTCATCAGTTTGCCTTGCTGTGGCTGGTTATTTGTCCAAGCTAGGGATTTAGATAAACAGTGTTAATCTCCACTTCTGCATTACACTTCAATTCCTTCTTTCTTTGAGTCAGTCCCCTACCCCTTCCAGTGGACCAAGGCTCATTCCTGTGCTGGATATCTTCCATTTGCACTCAACATTCACTTTTCACCTTCTTCACCATGCTTCTATAGAAGAAGGCTGAGTTACTTGAACATTTCAACAGACTACAGTCACCCTAGAATTTTATTTGACTTGGACAATGGAGAGCCCCAACAGGACATCAAAAAGAGGGAGGAGAATAAGATCAAAGTGTTTTCCCATGAAAGGGCAGCTAAGACCTTAACCAAAGACTACTGGGGAAGGAGAGTCGTTTAAGATGGCCTTCTCTCTACAAGTCTCTCCATCTGGGTTCCAGGAACTCTTCCTTCCTCATACACCTTAGGCTTTTCTCCAGAATTCCTCCCATTTGCTATACCCAGGTTGCTGCTCTATCCTGATGAGTCTTTTATATCCTCAACATGGTTTTCAATAATTCTTTTGTAAAAATTCATTTGGAATTAAAAAAAAAAAAAATAGACTCCAAATAGCCGCAACAATCCTGAGAAAGAAGAACAAAGTTGGAAGGATCACAATACCAGATATCAAGCTATATTATAAAGCCACTGTTCTCAAAACTCAGTGTCAACCCCCACTTGGTGGATGGAAAACTTCTCTTTTAGAGACTGACCACCTAGATGAAGATATGTCATTCATTCATTTAACAAATATTTACTGAGTTCTAAATGCCAAGAAGAAACTGATGAATAAGAAGGTTAAGATCTCAATTCTCATAGAGCTTAAAATTTAAGGAGAGTAACAACTGATATAAGACATCAACATAAATTTTAGATAAAATTCAAATTTTAGAATTTCTCTCACAAATTCTAGAAATGTTGAATTTTGTATGCTCTCAATTGTATTCTATCATGATGGTTTTAATTTAAAACTCTAATGTCAATTAATATCTAAAAGTATAATTTACTTTTCAAGAGCATTATAAATGTTTAATTGACTATACCATAAATTTCACTTATTTTAAGTAAATTTAGAGTTGTGTAACCATCAATGTCATCTGATTTTAGAACATTCCTATCACCCAAAAAGCATTTTTTGTTATTCATTTGCATTCATTCCCCATTCTTACCCTCTAGTCCCAGTTAACTGCTAATATACTTCTTTGTCTATAAATTTTCCTTTTCTGGGCATTTCATAAAATGAAGTTACACAATACATGACCCTTGGCATCCAGCTTCTTTTACTTAGCATAATGCTTTTAAGCATTTAGCTTTAGTACTGTGTACAACTATTTTTTTTCTTTTTTCTTTTTTTTTTTTTTTTTTTTCTTTTTTACCGATTGGTAGACATTTGGGTTGTTTCCAGGTTTTCACTATTATGAATACTGTTGCTATGAACATTCACCTACAGATCTTTATGTGGACAATTTTTATTTCACTTGGGTATGTACATACTAAGGGGTAGAAATTCTGGCTTGTATGGTAAACTTATATTTAAGAATCTGCCAAACTCTTTTCCAAAGTGGTGGCACAATTTTACATTCCTGGGAGCAATGTCTGAATATCCTCATTCCTCCATGTTTCCACCACACTTGTTAGTATCTGAATTATAGTCACTCTAATGAGTATAAAGTGATACCTTTATATACCTACTAGTGGCCCAGTGCATGGATTCGTGCACATTGAAAAGAAATTAATTAGAAGGTGGCTGATGGGGTGGGACTAAGTGAGACAAGCTGGATATGCCCTGGAGCTAACCTCCTGCTGTCCCTCCCCAACCGTCCACACCTGGGGTGGTGTCATGGCTTGAAGGGCGTTAGCAGAGTGAGCGGGGTCCCTCCAGCAGGTGGGGTCCCTCAGCCTGGCCTGCAAGGATCAGGCCAAAACCAGCAGTCGACATCCCCTGAGGGATCCCAGAGTACAAGAGGGTACTCTACAAAGTTGCTGTTGTACAGGGTGTCGAATGTAAACTCAAGTGTGCAGTACACCAGTTTCCGGGCCACCAGTATCCCAACAACAACATAACCCACAGCCAAAGGTAGAATTGCATGGTCCCGTGAGGAATTGGTCTCCCTCCTCTCTGGTTTTAGGGTGCATCACCTGAAAACCACTACTGCCAAGTCACTGCAGCTCTGCAGCTCCTGCATTAACCATTTGCCCCCTGGTGGTCAGTGCACATAATAGCGAATGGTCAGAAGGTGGGAAATTCGTGCACAGTTAGGGTCCCTAGCGGCTTCTGGCTGCTGGCTGGGGCCTTCTTTTGTTCTGCACCACCCCCTAGTGATCAACACAGGTCATAGCGAGCGATCAAACTCCCAATCGGTCAAACTTCCAAGGGGACACTTTGCATATTAGGCTTTTATATAGATAGATTAGCTTTTTGTTGCTTAGAAAAACTAAACACCAAAAACCCAGTGGCTTTAAAAAAAGAATTATTTAAAAAGAATTATGCATATACAGATGCTCTGTAGCTCAGCTAATCTAGTGTAGGGTTTAAAAGGGACAGAATATGCTCTATTAGAAGCCCAGAGTATGAATTTGTGCAAAAGTGAAGTCCAGCCATCCCACCCCGATTGGAATGGGCAATCAGGGGTGAGACCAGCCAGGAGGAAGGGCTACAGGTGGTTGGCCAGCTGGACCTGGCCCCTGGTCAAACTCCTGGTTGAGAAAACAATTTGCATATTAGCCTTTTATTATATAGTGTGTGCGTTTTATACACACACACACACACACACACACACACACACACACACATACATGTATATACACACACTAGAGGGACCTGGTGCACAAAATTCATGCACAGGTAGGGTTTCTCGGCCTATCTGGCGATTGGGGCTGATTGGGACCTTCCTTCCCTGGCTGCCAGAAGAGCTCCGCCCCCTGGTGGTTAGCACACATCATAGTGTGCAGTCAAACTCCTAAGGGGACAATTTACATATTAGCCTTTTATTATATAGAATATTTATATTAGGATTTAAATTTGCATTTTTCTACTAACAAGTAATGTTGAGCACTTTTCACTAACCTATAATTGATTTAAAGTATATATCTGTTTCGGATGTACACATAGTGATTAGATATTTATATATATTATGAAGTGATCACCTCAATAAGTCTAATGACCTATTACCATGCAAAGTTATTACAATATTACTGACTATATTCTCTATGCTGTTCATTACTTCTTTGTGACATTTATTTCATATCTGGAAGATTGTATGCTTAGTTTCCTTTATCTCTTTCATTTATTTTCCCCTACACCCATTGCCTCTGGCAACCAACAGTTGTTCTCTGTATCTATGTCTTTTCTGTTTTGTTTGTTTGTTTTGCTTTTTAGATTCCACGTATAAGGGAAATCAAATGGTAATTGTCTTTCTTTTTTTTGTCTGTCTTATTTAACTTAGCATAAAACCCACCAGGTCTATTTATATTGTCATAAGTGGCAAAATCGCATTCTCGTTATGGCTGATTAATATTCCAGTGTATATATGTCCCACCTCTTTATTCATCTATCAGTGAACACTTAGGTGCTTCCATATCTTGGCTCTTGTATATATGCTGCAATGAACATAGCATGTATATGTCTTTTAGAATTGGTGTTTCTACTTTCTTTGGATAAACACCACGATGTGGTATTGCTGGGTCAAATAGCGGTACTATTTTTATTTATTTTTATATATTTTTATTTCAGAGAGGAAGGAAGAGAAAGAAAGAGATAGAAAAATAGCCTGGCTGGCATGGCTCAGTGGATGAGAGAGAACCACTGAGCCATGCCAGCCAGGCTATTTTTAATATTTTGATGGCTCTCCATATTATTTTCCATAGTAGCTTCACCAATGTACATTCCTGCTAAAAGTGTGGGAGGGTTCCTTTTTCTCTATATTTGCCAACACTTGTATATTTTGTCTTTTTTTAAATAGCCATTTTGACAGGTTTGAAGTCATATCTCATTTTGATTTTGATTTGTTTTTCTCTGAAGATTAGTAATGTTGAGCATCTTTTAATGAGCCTCTTGGCCATCTATATATCTTCTTTGAAAAAATTTCTGTCAAGTCCTCTTCCTATTTTTAATATTGTTTATTTTCTTGATATTAAGTTGTATAAGTTCTTTATATATTTGGTTGTTAGTCCCTTGTTTGATAAATCATTTTCAAGTATCTGCTCCCAGTCCAAAGGTTGCCTTTTTATTTTGTTGATGGTTTTCTTTGCTGTGCAGAAGCTTTTTCGTTTGATGTAGTCCCATTTATTTATATTTGCTTTTGTTATCCCTGCCCTAAGAGACATATTTTTAAAAAATATTGCTAAGACCAATGTTAAAAGCTTACTTCCACCCAGCTGTGTGGCTAAGTGGTTGAGCGACATCCCAGGAACCAGGAGGCTCAGACTGTCTATACCTCTCTCCCATAAATTAGTCCATAAACTCTAAGATGGAAAAAAATGGCACCATTTCTAAGTACTGCCATTTTCATATTTGTGTTGTGAGAAGGTCATCTTTATATCGCTTTTCTGTCATAAACCAAAATATCAATAATCCATCATCATCATCACAGTCCTATTGTCTGACATTAAGACTGCTCAAGACACAAAAAGTCCATCATTCTTCATATTGCTGTATAATTTAATTTTGTATCACAGGCACCATTTACATGCTAGAAGCAGCTACATAAATATATGGTAATCATTCCTTACTCTATGATTTTTCTTATTTAGAATCATCACTTGCTACAACATTTACATAAGCATTAACTGAAAGTACAGGAAGATTTAGACTATCTAAATGAAATCTTTCTCAGGCTTTCTATCACAGTACTTTGGATCAGCCAGCAGGACTTCTTCTACTGCTCACATAATTTTAGAAAATTATGAAATAATCTTTTTGTGCATATGATGGGGAATCTAAATAAAACTCTCTGTTACTTTATAAACTGATTCTACAACTTTAGCAAAATTTTATGACATGTGAGTTAAAAAGTAGTACATTATTAATCCATGATGTCACTAAATTAAAGCATAACATTATGCTATTTTGAGATTTTGAGATTTTAAGATACCAGTACATTACAGTTAACAGGCTACCTATACAAAGAAACAGATAAATGAGAGCCAGTTACTATAACCAGTAACCTCTGTTTCTTGATTAATTTTCGCAATGCACCCCAAACTTGGATGAAAAGGCAGAAACGTTTTCTTTACTTTGGTGCTATTGATCATGTCTTCCCAGAATACTTTATTGGCACCATCTCTGTCCTGGGCCTGCACACAGCTGCTCAGGAGACATCCCTCTTTCCTACAATCAGCAGCTTAATCCTTTCAGGACATAGTGTAGACTCTCCACCTCGGCAGGCCCCAGCTACATCCTTCTTGTATTTCTCCGACTTCTCTCCAGATAATTTTGCTACAGACTATAAAACACTGTATTGATTGAAGTCTAAAGGTTGTAAATGTGATTGATGACCTGTGTTTGATTAAATATGTGACTGCTGCGGGGGACATGGACATTTCTTCCTGTTAGTGGAAACCCTGTGCAAATCACTTAGACCTAACCCTGCAGGCTGGAAGCACCTCTTTTAAAAAGTTAAGTCAAAACTGCAAGCTTATAGAAATACCAAATGACTAGCTGAGTCAGCATGAGTCACAGTCACATCATAAAAGGTGTTTTTCGGGTAGATAATTACTGTTTGGTCACTATTATTGCACATTTGCCCATTAACTATTGATCTATATTTATCACCTGATCAAATCGGTGCCACTTTGCACTTTAACAACTTAAATATCCAAAGGGCAAAATTTTTCTGATAAAAGAAGTGATTAGCCTTTTAAAATATGTATTTATATATCAGATCACCATGGGGTACAGGTTAAATATCTTAACATTTTATTTGTCAATTATATATACCCCAATAAAACTGAAACAAAAATGGAGAAAAAAAAATCATCCAAAATACAATGGACTGAAATGCATTCCTCTAAGTTCATGGGTTGAAGCTTTACCTCCCAATATGACTATATTTGGAGACAGGGCTTTTAGGAAGTAATTAGGGTACATGAAGTCTTAAGGGTGAGATCCTAATCAGATAGGACTGGTGGCCTTATAAGAAGAGGAAGAGAGATATCCCATTGAAGAGAAGCCATGGTGAGGCCACACAGAGAGGGCAGTCATCTGTAAGCCAGGCAAAGTCCTAGCAGGAACCTGACCTGGCTGCCATCCTGACTTCAGACTTATAACCTACAGAACTGAGACAAAATAAATGTCTGTTGTTTAAGCCACTCCAAATAAAAGCGTAAACGAAGCGACTAAAATAGGTAATCACTATGGTTGCCTCCCAACACTAAGATGCTGTGAGGTATAAGAGCCCACGACAGCAACAACGGTGCACTCAAACAATGTTGGTATGAGCAGTGCCTAACAGAGCTATAGATCGAACATGCAGATACGGAGGAGGGAACAGCATCCTGTTTGACAGAAGGTCTGTGAACTATGGTGGTTTACTATTCATGAGCTACTCTCATTTCATACTGTCAGCATTTAGGCCTAGATAAGAAAACATGAGAACAATTGGAAAAATACTAATTAGTCCTTAATAGAGAGAAATGTCATGGGCATCACTGTTTCCACAACTTACTGCCATGAGAGCATTTTTACTTTTTAAACTTTTTTTTCACAATATTCTAAAATCTGTGTATCTCAAGTGATCAAATATGCTTAAATAGCTAACTGAATTGAGGTCCTGCAAAAGCCTTAAAAGGAAGTGCACATTTATTGGGCTGATGGAGGTGTACTAATGGGGAATCATCTTTAAGGCATTGAACACCCTGTAGATTTGGCAGAGTTCAAGTCTTAACAACCCTGCCACCTACTGAGAAACCAAGGTGCCAAGGCTACATTAAGGAGCATATCAGACATGGGCTCCTCTCACAAGCTTTCAGTCCGGTGTGGAAGAAAGATATCAATAATTACAAGTATACCTCTAGCATATTAAAGTCAGCCATACATTAGCATTTTTCAATTGTGCAGAAAGATTGTTTTCAGTGAATAGTATTTTTGTGTCCAGAAGAATGCCAAGAACTGTAGAAAAATTAATAAGGTATATATTTTATTCTTATGTTCTCATCTTTAAACTCATTCAAAGAACCCACCGTGTGCTGGGTAAATTAGCGTGTAACGGTTCCCATTAGCAATTAGCAGGAAAGGAGGAGGCAGTTTTTCTAGGATGATCAGGAAAAAAAATCATTCTAATTATCACACCTGAGAGTTCACCTGCAGATAAAGAAACATCACCAGTGAAAAGCTTACTTCACACATTTTATGATGCTTAGGGAGATGGTCAGAGAATCAACACCCAGGAAGAACATATTTCTTTAAAAGCCTCCTTCTATATTTTGAGAAGAGCACTTTATTTTTCTGATGGGACCAGCATCCTAAAACTAGTTCAAGATTTCTTCTTAAAATAGGTCTTTCATGTCTGCTTTTCTCCCCTAGCTTCCCAGTCTGACGGGTATTTTTGTTTTTCCCTAAAGTTAAAATGGACTCCAAGGTATGAATTACATTAATTAAGATTTCTGAAATCTCTCTTTATGTTTCTTTATTGAAGTGCCAGTTTGAATAGGAAATATATATATCTTACCTTAAAGAGAATTTGGTCTTAAGTTAGTCATTAATAAAAAAGATTTGTTTTAGCAAATAATATTCATTTCTATATACATTTGCCATTCTTCATGAAATCATTGAACAGCTGTGCATTCCTTTTCCTCTAGAAACCTCTTAGTAAAAATCAAATCAATAAATTGTAAGAGAGTTTTAAAGTCTATGCAATTAGAAAATTATGTATTGTGTAAAAACTACCAGTAAAAGATGGGCATTTCCATGGCAATAAATAGATAAATAAATAACCTGATGTGTAAATTAGAGTTTCTTTGCTTCTTTGGGGTGTGAGAAATAGGAGAACATTGGAAAAACACTTTTTTTTTTTTTTTTACTTAATTTTTTCTTCCTGCAAACTTTTAGGATAAAGAATTGGATGAATGAACTTTTTTAAATAGTTGGAGGCCAATTGAACATGAATGAAATTATTTAAAAATAAGAGATAATGTTATAACTTAAAAAGAACATAAGAAAATAAAAAATAATGCTAATACGGAGTATTATACAATATTCTCCCTAATTTTTATTTGTTTTTAGGCTTATGTTTTATTTTCTGTTTGCTAGAAAACTTTTTATAGGCTAATAGGCTGTGTTGTTTTTCTGTTAGAATACTTTCTCCTCCCCCATTTAAACCCTTTCTCCCTGACTCCTATTATCCTTCCAGGTCTCATACACACAAAACAATATGGCTTTTGGTATAATAAGGCTTCTTTAGCTGAGAAACTCCTTAAAAGATGGGAACAATATATATTTTCACTTTGCATCTGTTTCCAGGCAAGGGTAATACTTAGCACAGAGCAGCATTCAAGAAACATTTTCTGAATGAGTGAATGAACAAATAGGAGTTCACATTATTTTTGAGCTGTCAACCATGAAGACTGAACATACCTAACTTTGAAACAATGATGAATATTATAAGCTATTAATTTACACTTATTAATTTAGTAGCATAATTAATAATTGTAACATATGCAAATAAATAAAATGGAATAGTGTTGACATATTAGCATGCTACTATCACTGACATAGCCTTGCCAAAACTTTTTTGGATGAACTGGGAGAAAGAAGAGTGAAGAGTAAAGTAGATTCTGCAGCCTCTGTTACTTTCCTGCCTTGTGTTGAGAGGAATTTGAATTCTGGTTCCTAATCACAAACCAGCACGCAAAAGAGAGGACTTAGTTTTCCCACCAGCACTTTAGGAGACGGGCAATGTCAACAATTTCCCTAGACTCAAAACTTTCTGACAGACAAGAGATACCATGCTCAAGAGTTCCTAGAACTCACTGGTGACTAGTGACAAAGGAGAGAAGGACACTCCCCCTGGGCTCTCCTGAGGTACAAAACCACTTATTCCTCTGTGGCTGAGCTGCAGATACATGGAAACATAGTGAATAAGAAAAGATATGATCTGTGTGTTCATTATTTTCATATTATGAAAATAATATGAACATGGCTGAAATTAAATAGTCATCAAAATAAAGGTACAACAGCAAGAGTGATACCTTTTACAAAATTAGAGAATTACATGCCCAGATTAAGGCAATGTGAAACCCATGGATCTTCAGAGGGATCGCAAAGTAATGTTCTCTCCTTGTAGCTGAACTCAGGCTCGGCTGCCTGCTGCAATGAAAGCCGAATTTGTGAGACAAATGCTAGTGAGAAAGAAAGCGGTTTATTCAACTGAGAAGATGAGGGACTCTCATTCCAAAGCCCATCTTAACACTTCAGTGCAGGCAGAGTTTTTTAGTAGGAGGAAGAGAGAAAGCAGAACAAAGAGATGGGTTGTGGAAGGGAGAGGACTTTGGACATGCAGGTAGTGTCCTTGCTGGTCCCAATATGGATTTTTTCATGGTTAGCATCCTTGAGTTGGCCATCTGGATTCCTGTGTCTGGATAGTCAATCATGATTGGCCAGGGTCTTGAAGATCAGGCTGCTTCTTAGGTTCACATGGGAATTAAGTATACTAAAAAAAAAAAAGTTTCACATGTCAGCTCAAATTTTGAGAGAAAAATCAGGTTAGAGTAAGGAACTGAGTTTAGCATTTACTAAGATTAATATGGGTAGCTTTATATAAGGATAGTGTATTCATTCCCCATTACATTCTGACTCACTGACTCAGTCCCCATGCACCCTTTGAAATGAGGGGATGGGACTAAGGTTGACAAAAACACATTACCTTTCCCTTCTAAATAAGGCTGGAATCTGCATGTAGGCAGAGCAGAGATGATAGGATTTAAATAAAATTCTCTCCACAAACCTGCTCTATCAACAGTTTTTGGAAATTGCCACAAACCAAAATATATTTGATTTATTAAAGAAGAAAAAAAGCAAAAGTTAAAAAGAACAAAAGCAAAAGAGAAAACATAATATTTGCATGAATATAGATTTGAATTGTCTTCCTAAGACTGGATCTTGGAATTCTAAGAAGTAGAGAAATCCCTGAAAATTGTCAATAATTATGCAACTACCAACACTTCACCTTTCTTCAAAGGTCATCTGAGTCTATTCTTATGTTATAAAGAACAGATGTCCATATGGGTCTTTATATAATTTCACTATCAAGTAATTTTATAATAAAAATTTTTAGGTTAATTGTCCTTTTGTATTTAACAAAGTATCATAAAAAATATTTTTTTAGAGACTCAGATTATCCCAGTATTAGCTTGTATGCAAAATCACGATGCCTTTACCCTCTTTCAAAATAAACATAAAGTATGCTTTATCTATTCCTTCATAGAAATTGTTTCCCAAGAAAAATAACCCTGTGTTAAAAATGACTTTGCATTAATGCAATTGCTAAGACATTACCCCCAAGATATACCACATGGATTTTGTTTTGTGGAAGATCTTAATTAGTTTAGTATCTACATGACAGCAGCAGCCTACTGATGGGAGACAAATATTTCCTTCCCTTTGGGGTTGGCATACCCTTAAATGCTTATTCTCAATTAGCAACAGAGTTTCTTGATTAGATGTAGCCAATCAAATCCTTAGACAACTATTATTTATGTATCTTCATAGGTGGTCTGTCATATTACCCAGCAGTACATGTGTCCCCTCTAGTAATGTGTTGATTCTTCTGAGAATGTTTTTAAATACTTGTATCCCATTTTCAGTAGTTCTTCTAAAGTGGGATAGGGGTGTGTTGATCTAAAATTTGAGACACATATTTTATGCCAGTTCATTAAAGCAAACAGCACATTTATTGATGAGTCTCTCTTATATGAATTTTTTAAATGGCATGAATGG
Source organism: Pipistrellus kuhlii (assembly GCF_014108245.1). NCBI lineage: Eukaryota > Metazoa > Chordata > Mammalia > Chiroptera > Vespertilionidae > Pipistrellus > Pipistrellus kuhlii. The sequence goes on from NW_023425551.1 coordinate 60,292,785, forward strand.
AATTACATATAATGATATTCTCTGAGGCCTACAGTGCTTTATTTATTCCCCAGGATACTTAGGGCTGTAAATTAGCTTATGCCCATCTTGGCAGTGAAACAAACGTGCTGGCATCATTCATAAGAGCATGCCAGTGTGGTTCCCAAAGAAGTCAATTACCAAAAGCCGGGAGTAGACCCCAAGAGGGAACACATTCCTGAGAATCCTTTCATTAGTCAGTGTAGAGGTTAGCTATCTGGCAGGTACACACACTTCCTTGTCAAAAATGTGTTCTATCAAGTAGATGCACATATTTTGTCCATCCTGAAACATCCAATTTCTCAAAAAGGCAAAAATATATTAAAGCAGAAAATGCCTGCATTGAAAAGGTAAACTATGGCCGAGACCGGTTTGGCTCAATGGATAGAGCGTTGGCTTGGGGACTGAAGGGTCCCGGGTTCGATTCCAGTCAAGGGCATGTACCTTGGTTGCGGGCATATCCCCAGTAGGGGGTGTGCAAGAGGCAGCTGTCGATGACTCTCTCTCATCGATGTTTCTAACTCTCTATCTCTCTCCCTTCTCTGTACAAAATCAATAAAATATATTTTAAAAAAAAGAAAAAAAGAAAGAAAAGATAAACTATGTTTAGATGTAAATTAGTTCAATAAATTCAGCAGAGGCCCCAAATTCAGGAAGGTAGTATAGTAGGGTGGTTTTTTTAAGTTGACTTTAACTACATCTTGAGTAAAATATCACCACTCTACAGAGGAAGCTGGATTCATACACAGAGAATAAATAGCAAATGCATTTATCCGCCATGTCCCTGGTAATGCTTTAGCTTGTTAAATATTAAAATCAATTTGGTGTTCAATAAGTAGTCAATAGAATTTCTTTAGAAAAATGATACACTTGGTTTATGGGGATGAATAACTAACTTGGACATTTGACACTATTGAATCCAGTGGTCCAGTTTGGTGTGTGTGTTTTTCAGGAAAGTAATAGCATATTAAATTTGTTAAATGCTACTCAATTTGAAATGATTGTTCCCACTCCCCAAAGGCCATTAAAAAATATGAGTATAAATCTGTTTTTTAAATAGCTTTCTTCACCATTAAGTTGCAAATATTGAATGGACAATGATTGGTAAATTTCCTTAATTAATTTTCACCTGGGCCCCAAAACACACACTAAGTGTTAGACCACTGGGTTTGAAATATATTCTCCTATGTAGCAGCTCTGGGGACTTTTACCAAGTGAGTCGCCTCAGTTTGAACTTCAGTTTTATCATTTTTAAAACCAAATAATAATACCTACCTCATGTATTTTTAGTTGCATTTAATTAGTTAATATCCCACAAAAAAAGTTATTATTCTGAACAAAAGGAAACTTATTACAAAAATCTAATATTAAGGCTCTCTTAATACTACAAACCTTTAACCAGGAATATCTCTTTTTTTCTTTTCTTTTTTTATATGTATTTTTATTGATTTCAGAGAGCAAGGAAAATAGAAAGATAGAAACATCAATGATGAGAGAGAATCATTGATTGACTGTCTCCTGCATACCCCCTATTGGGGATCAAGCCCACAAACTGGGCATGTGCCCTTGACCAGAACCAAACCTGGGACCCTTCATTCCGCAGGCCAACGCTCTATCCACTGAGCCAAACTGGCTAGGGCCAGGCACAAGCTTTTATTTCCTGCTATATCAAGCTTTCCTGGAGATATGGATGTTCTGTAATTCAAGCTAAAGAGCCACAAGATAAAAAGGAATTCCTCAAATTGAAAAAATATATATTTGAAATACAGACTACTGCATTTTTCAACATAGCTATAATTTTAAAGCTATCTGTGCATCAACACAAATGTCAATTTTTGTTCATGGTAATACCCAAAACTTCCAACACTATGTTTGCCCATAGTAGATGTTCACTAAGTGCTTGCTAAATAAATAGAATAAAGGACTGAAGTAATTAATTTATTCTGTCCATGTAGTTCCTTCTTCAAGTACTATAGGGCAAAGCAAAGCAAAAGAAAACAAACAAATAAAAACCAGAAGGCAGAGTAGTTTTTGTCTGCGGTTAGCAAGGAGGTATTAAGATCCTCAAAAAGACTAAAATTATTGCTTTATGCTAGATGATCTGAATACATGAATGAGTAAAGAATAAAGGAGTAAGTCAGTAAGTAGATAAACATCATTAATTAGGGATGTAATCACTGTTCAGGTGTAAGGTAATGAAGGGTGAGACTTGAGCTAGTGACAGAAAAGTACACAGGGAAAGAGATGCTCTTGTGTATGCACATTTAGTTCAGAGACAGAGAGGGCGAGGGAGGGATCAGCCCCTTTGTACAATGCATTTACAGCTGAGAATCCTTCAAGTCGGTGCTCAGCCTTGAAGTTAGCTACCTGAGCAACTGGTTTTGAATGACTTATTTTTCTTCTTCGCATTATATATGAATTTGCTTCATCAAAAATATCTCTAACGTGGAAAAAATGAGAAATTTAAAGTTCCATCATTAATCTATTCCTTAATTCAGAAAGAAATTCATTGAACACCTGTGCCGTGCCTACCATGCTAATTAGTTCTGGAATAAACTAGTAAACATGATAGACAAATACACTTGCATCATGGAATGACTATCCCAGTGGGAAAAAGACAGACGAGGTAAGTTAAATACAGTGTTAACAGTCTGATGGGCGCTGTGCAGAAATATAAAGCAGAGTAAGAAGGACAGGGACTGCTCAAGCAGGGAGAGAGGGAGGCAATAGCAATTTCGATAGGGCAGTCAGGGTAGACCACACCTAGGAGGTAACATTTGAACAACAGCTTAAAGTAAGTGAGAGATAGAACTACAAGATCTGGGCAAAGCTATTTTAAATATATATATATATATATATATATATATATATATATATATATATATATATATATATATATATATATTGATTGATTTCAGAGAGGAAGGGAGAGGGAGAAAGAGATAGAAACATCAATGACAAAAGAATTATTGATCAGATGCCTTCTGCATGACCCCCAGTGGGGATCAAGCCTGCAACCAGGCACATGCTCTCACCATGAATCAAACCGTGACCGTTCATAGGTCAGCACTCAACCGCAGAACCACACTGGCCAGGCTAAGCAAAGCTATTCTGAGATGTGGAGAAATTATATAATAGACATTTATACTGAGATAGCATTCTCACTATCAGCTTTAGAAGTTTATTAAAATGTGTTATCTGGAAGGAATAAGCATGAAAGCCTTAATTACTCCTTTTTTCTTCTTCTTCTTCTAATGACAACTGCAACAAATATTTGCCATAACCCATCGCATTACAGAGTGGTACTTGCTATAATACAATAGATTCTTTTGTATAATTTTAAACACTTAAATAAAACATGAAGCAGGAATCATTATTTTTATTTAATAGGTAAGAAAAGAGTCAGGGAAGTGAGGTAAAGGTCACACAAACTGGTAAGAAGTCAGCAAAAGTAATTTTTAAAATAAGCTGATAAGTTACCTGAGACCTAGAGAAATACATTGAGTACAACTTGGAAAGTTGTGTATGTAGCTGAGCCTGTGACATCATCCGCAGTGGTAGACACAGTTTTTTCCTGACTCCTGCATTTATTTCCACTGTCACTTTCCTTTATCCTGATGGGAATAGGATGTGGCAGGTGAGGTACCTCACACGAAATTTAAGGGGACACCTCAGTAATCAAGATAAATAATATTTTAATGCTGTATAATATTTTAATAATGCAACTCATGTAAAAACCCATGATGAATAAAGTGTCACATTTTAAATGACAGGATCAAACCCTATACTTTCCTGTCTCACTTGCTTCACCCTAATCACAGACCCAATGTGGCATTTCCATTAGTCCTTTCCCCACACAAAAAGGAGACAGATGATCAAGTTTACCTGATGCGCCGCCGAGGGGTATTTCAGTGAGTGAGTGACAAAAGGACTCTTTCTAATTGCATATTGTCAAATCAGCACTTTGGGGTCCAGCCTTTCTGTGGGCCCCTTGCATTATCCCGTGAATGTGGCCGCCCCTCTTTTTCTGAGAGTTGAGCTGGGTTTGCAGAGACTGTGCAGAGAGTCGGGAGACTTGTTTTACAAACGTACCCATGGCCGCACAAGGTGCTCACACTCTTCCGTCACACCAGGGATATTTTGCCAAAAAAAAAGGGGGGGGGGGGGTTGTGCAAGTTGGAAATGCTCAGAACCTTTTAGATACTGATAATAAATAACGTCTTGGTCAATGTTTCTGATAACAAGCTATTGCTGCACATTGCATGTCAGATAGAGCATAACTTTAAATCTGGTATGCTTTTCTATTGTTTTCTCCAGGGTGAGCCCTAGGCAAAATTTGAGAAGCAGGTTAAGTATACCTTTGGCAGTCCGAGATTCTCTCCATAATGTATACAGACGTCTGTATACATTATGGAGAGAAATGCCCTCCTGACCTGCCCATCAGCTCCTATCAGTCCTCTAGGAAGCACACCAAACATTTGCCCATTATGGAAATAGGCCCACTAGTATCACAATGCCATGGGACCTCAGATTAGATAGTGGCGATTGGAAAACAATCACACCAAACTTTATATATGATATACTGTCAACTATAAATGAATCCCATGTCTGTAAGAATATATACGGAATTTTTTAAATCATGCTTAAGGAGTTGTGATTAAGTAATGGGATGAGTAAAGTGTCTTTTGGTTTCTTTCCATTTTCTATTTTCTAATGAGTACATATTACATTTGTTGTGAATTGTATGGACAAAGCATAGAGGATAATATATTAAATAGCCAATGCCAGCTTTAACAAATCTCCAGATTTTCTATATCTACTTTAAAATGTATGTTAAATCTATTATATAAAAAGCCTGTGGTCATCAGTATCCCTAGAGGCCTCCCAGTATTCCTTAAATACACCTTGGGCAGCTTTCTGTGACGTTATAAAAGACCGTCACACCGTAATGACCGATCAGCAGGAGGCTGTGTGCACGACAGGCGAGTGCGGGTGGGCAGGACTTGACTCTGGAGGACTTGACCGGAGTGGCAGGCGGGTTTCTGGTCCCACCTCCTGCGGTGGCAGCGGCGGCCATGGGACTCTTTCTGAGTCCCACAAAGCCGTAGGACTCTGGGTCCTGGGTCTCCCACGATTTCACATGCTGGGCTGCTAGTAGAACATAAAAGACAAAATTGAAACCTTGAGTAAAGCTGCTTTGAATATTCCTTCGTTGAATGTAACCATTATCTTTTTAATTTAGTGTTTACTATTACTTTGTAAATTATTGTATCATTTAAATGTGCCCCCCCCCAAACAATAAGACATATTATTTGGGATATTTTCAAACATTATATAAATTCAATCATCTTGTATATATTTATTGACAACCTGCTTTTTATAGGTCAACTAATTTTTCATTGTGGCCTATGAATTATGATTAAGTATATAAATGCAACCACCAACCTCCCTATGTTCAAATCTTCATTTATTACTTTCATAGATGACTTTAGATAAGAAACCTAAAATCTCAGTGTCTCCGTTTCTGTATCTTAAAATGAGTTAGTAATTAACCCACTCCACCCCCCATACTCTAACATGGTTGATGGAAGTATATAACCGTAACTCACACTTGATGTGAAATAAGACTAGCTCCTGGCACATAGTAGTCATTATTATTATTATTATTATTATTATTATTACTGTTATTAGGTGTTAAACATGTCAAGCATATTATAAATCACATAATGTCTAAAGCATGTTAGGGATGTGGTAAAAGGCTTCAGTAATGACACGTTGGCTTATGAGATTTGTTTCTTCGTGGCATGTAAAGTATTTTTTAAACCATTATGTGTACTCTCATCTCCATAGGATTTTATTGTCTATCTTTGACTTATTAAGCTATTTTTATTCTCTATCTCAGAGAAATTTTCTGTTTACTTACATAGATGACCCGGCAAACCCTTCATTAGAACATGAAAATGCTTTGAAACTGTTCAGGAAAAGATGTTTTGAAAATAAATGTCATTGCTTTTGATTTTCAGATGGCTCAAAAAGGTAAACCTCTAGATGCAAAGTCATATTCTTTTCTAAATCTTAGCAAGAAAAGATCATCTTAGAATATGGCTAAACCTGGATTGCAATGCAACAAAATAAAATCCTCAACCCCAGTACTAAAAGCTAGGATAAAAGCTCTAAAACCGGAGGCATCCCTTGTAATTGGCTATGAAGCCCCCTGAGGCCCTAAAAATTGAGAGATCAGGACAGAAAATTATAGGAGCATAGTTGATGCCAAAGAGCGCTAAAATCTAATCACAAAACTGAAAACAAGGTGGAGGCAGCCACGTTTTAAAAAGAGTCTCTCACATTTCTTCCTTATAACTTGCTCAGAGCTAGGTGTCTTTCTTTGTTATCTATCCAGAAAATCTACCCAAGGTCATTGAGATCATAGACTGAAATTTGTCGTCACTTTTCTTCTTCCTCATAACCTAACTGTTACATGTGGGAACTATTCTTTTTTAATAGTCTGTCCTTTCCTTGGTCCTTATTTCTCACACTTTACTTTCATTTGTATCTGAATGAGCTAACTCTCTTGCCATTTTGTATTCAAAAATTTTCCTGGAGTTTGTTTTAATCAATAATGCACCGTTTCCTAATGCTGAGCGTGGTATCTTGTGATTGCACGACCATCCCTGGAGAGGGAGGTCACGGCCCCGAGACCCGAGAGGCCATGCACCAAAAAGAAAAACAGAGACTCAGAAATGTCACAAAACAGCCTTCTTTGTGAACATGATAAAGATACAGAAGGAGAAGAATTTTAATCTAGCTCTTTGCATTATAAATCTTCTATTTCTGTGCTGCTATAAATTCAAATAATGCAATGGTGTTAACACCAACAGTTTCCCATCCCTTTCCAGTGCCACCTCCACATACCACCAATTCAATAGTCTTTTGTATTTTCAAGCTTGTTTTAATACCTAAGGAAGTATATCATCATAAATATTTTTGAAGTAATAGTATACACACATAGTATGTGTGTGTGCATATAAATATCCTCTGTAACTTACTTTCACTGAACCACATATCCTAAGTATTTGTCACATAAATATTGTGTATAAACTACCTCATGTTCTGTAAATGCAGCAGATTATTCTGAAATGTCATTGAACCATAGTACATTTACCCATCCCCTTACTTACAGACATTGGGATTCTCTCTACTTCTTTCTTATCGCAAAGCATTTAATAACAGCACACAAAAATATTTGTATATTTAAGCAAGTATACAAATTAAATATGTATATATAAATAAATATATATAATCACATAAAAATATTTGCTTGCAGTGAAATTTCTTATTAAAAGATATAATCATTTTAAGTGTGCATAGATGCTACCAAAGAAACTTCCAAACATAAGTATCAATTTGTGCTTCTACCAACAGTTCATGAGAATGACCAGTCCCTCATAAAATGTCAACATTTTTAAGTAATCAAGCCTTTCTATGATTATGCCAGTCTGATATATTTTTTAAAGTGTCTCACTGAAATTTCAATTTCAGTTTTCTCAACATCAAATAAGATCAATAATTTTAATATACATATACCTTTCTATATATTATGATATATATTCTATATACATATTATGTGTGTTTATATGACTTTTATTTATTATATATTTACCATATAGAAGTTTCAGTTTATATATAATCAAATATTCAAATAACTTTTGGGATTATGTAACCATAGACATTCCATTCTTCTAAAAATATTTTGTAGTTATTACTTTCTTGTTTTTTATTTTATTGATTTTTTATAGAGAGGAAGGGAGAGGGATAGAGAGCTAGAAACATCGATTAGCTGTCTCTTATACACCCCTACTGGGGATGTGCCCGCAACCAAGGTACATGCCCTTGTCCAGAATCAAACCTGGGACCTTTCAGTCCGCAGGTTGACGCTATATCCACTGAGCCAAAACCGGTTTCAGCAATTACTTACTTTCTTTCCTTAATACATTGTTTTGTTGTTGTTGCTTGCTGTGACAAATGGAGTTGGGATCAGTAATATCATGCTCTTCTGCAACTTAGTCTCTGGTTTCATATTAACATAAGACACTTTCAATGACTATAAATCCTAGCTTTTACTGTAAGTGTATGTAATATGGTAGTTTATAGGATATTAAGCCTTTTCCTTCATACCGTCTTTTCAAACACATCTTGGACTTCTCCAAAATCCTTTACTCATAAGTCTGATTCTATTTCTATCCAAACACTGTGCCTCCCCACTGTGCCTGGCAGGTGTCTTCACTAAATATTAACCCTGCAGTTTTGGAATTAACTTCAAGCCTTTGTAGATCTTAGGTCATTCTAGTGAAAACAGCTTTGGGACACTTTTATTTCCTCATTAAGATCATAACTTCTCCATGATTTTATTTGTCTGATAAATGTTTTTCTACTAAATACATTTTACTACTTTGTTGGAAAGAATACTGGAATATGTTAGAAAATTTTTGTTCTAGTCCAAAGGAGACTAACAGTTGTGTGATTTGATGAGATTCATTAACGACCCTAGGATTTGCCTCCCCTTGAATTCTGGTGAGACAGAACACATTTTCAGCTATTTTATGTTTCACGCTATTTTTTTCTCCTCCTTAGCAATCCATTATCATGGCCAATACTATTCCGACAAGATGACATTTGAGCTTATTCATTAGCTTCCAGTTTTGTTGCAGTCATATTTTGTCTTAGATTTTGGTTAAAAATCCTGTCTCTTTCTTTCAGTTTGTCTTTAGGATTTTATAGCTAGTTTTTCCAGCTAAAATTGCTATAAAAATAAATTTTAGAAGTTATTATTTCCACCACTTTCCCTTATTTCTTTCCCGTTATTTCTTTCCCATAGTCTAACTTCAACTAGTCCATTGTCAAAATTGACTGTTTTCATTATTCTATGCATATTGCTCTTATTTAGCTTACTTTGCTGCCTTGAAAAGAAAATTATTCCTCTCTTCATTTCTTTGTTAGATTTTTTTAAAACTTCCTACGGTGTTTCTGATATCTGTCCAAAGATGTTAGATCGGTTGTCTGCTCCTTCTTATAGCATCCTTTAGATGTTTAAAGCTTGAGGTTTTTAACACATATCAACTCCCCACCTGCCAGACCCTTCTGAAGTTTGCAGGATACTGCTTACCTTCTAGTAAAAGAAAATGAATACCATAAATAAAACAAAACATATAAATAAGCAAGCAAAAAATAATGAAAAAGAGGCTCATGGCTTGGAAATCACGTGACTAAAACACATGGCTTTTGCTACAATCTATCAACGTGGCAGGGCTATAGATGTTGCTGTGAAGGAGTTTGTCAAGCAAGCCGGTGCTGGTGACTCTTGATACAATGTGGGCCACTTGGATAACCTCCTGGGAAGAATTGGGATATCTGGGTCTTATGTCCCAATCCACTCATGTGGGGACGTCCCAGGGATGTGCAGGATCTTGGAGGTTGATTCAACAATCCATCAGCATTCCAATATGCCCCCTACCTTAAAACCTAAGATCTCTAAAACTTCTGAACAGATGAATACTCTTAATCTAGTCTTTGTTTTCAGGGCTGCACTAGGCAGAGTCACTGTACCTAAGAATCACATGGAAGCCTTGGGAAATTGCAGATTCTGATTCAGCAGGTGTGCGGTGATGCCTAAGATTCTGCATTAAAAAAAGACTAAGAGGAAAAAACCTCCCAGGAGATGCTGAACCTGCAGCTCCACGGCCCTCACTCTGAGTCCCAGGCCTTTGCCTCATTCTTTATATCGGAGAAACTGCAGGATGGTTCCAATTATGGAAACAATTACTGTGACCAATGATGGTGACTATAAAATAGCTCACATTTATATGGCATTTCAAGTTGACAGAACACTTTGACATTTGTTAACTCCTGATATTCACCGTAACCCCCCTGATGAAGACAGGGCATTAATTATTCAGGGGAGAGAGGGAAGGAATGTTAACTCTCTTGCACAATGTCACACAGATAATAAGTGGCAAGGTGATCTGTGAGGTTAACCGAGACATTATACGAAGACAATATAACAAATAAGACAATATCCCAAAGTGGCTAAGAGCACAGGCTGGCATATTGTCTATCTTTGAATATTGTCTCCTTCACATCTTAATGTGTGACATTGTACAAGTTACCTAACCATCTTAGTTTCCTCATTTATAGTCTGGGCATGCCTATTGCATACACTGGTTAGGCTTAATAACCACTGGAGTTCCAAGTGTAAGTGGCTATCCATGGATCACTAAATAAATGGTAACTGCTGCTATTGTTTTGTTGTTGTCCTTATTATCCTAAAACTCAGCTGAACTCTGCTGATACCCCCTATTCCAGCAAAATCTTACTGCCCACCTACCAGGACTGTCTAAGTTTACTGAAGCACTTGACCCCCATGGGCTCTACATGAAAAAAATGTGACAGGATTAGATGCTTGCATTGAGCCTTTTCTCAACGTGTCTCTATTTAGCTAGATATGTGGGGAGCACTTGTTGTCCAGCAGCCTGTTGATGTGTTATTATGTATGTAACAAATTTCTGCCTGCGGAGTTTCTACTAAGGCTCCTTTCAAAAGCCTACAAGTTCGTGCGTGTTGCTTGAGTAAAGAATAGAAGTCGATTGTTTTGTTGGTGGTGGGAGGCTGGTGAACCATTATACCTGGCTAAGCTTCAGATGATTTCATCACTTATGTTTTCTGCAAAAGTAACTGGGCAGTGCTCCTAGAAAAAGCTGAAAAATGATATCTATGTCAGTGACAGATAAATAAGAAAAAAGAAAACAAAGGCTGTACTGCCCTGACTGGATAGCTCTCAGTAGGAGCATCATCCTATATACCAAAAGAGTGTGGGTTCTATCCCCAGTCAGGGCATGTATGGGAGGCAAGTGATCTCTCTCTCTCTCTCTCTCTCTCTCTCTCTCTCTCTCTCTCTCTCTCTCTTTCTCTCTCTCTCTCTCTTTCTCTCAAAAATCCATAAGAACATATCCTTGGGTGAGGATTTAAAAATAATATTTTTAAGAGGCTTTACTTATTGATAAGTCTGTGATGTGGCTTATGAAATTATCTCAATAATCATTAAATACGTTTGTTTTACCTTATATGAATACTAACATCTAGGTGAGAGCAGCACAGTCTTTTAATTGTCTTAAATAAAAATATTCATGCCTTAGCTGGTTTGACTCAATGGTTAGTGTATCAGCCTGTGGACTGAAGGGTCTTGAGTTGGATTCTGGCCACAGACACATGCCTGGATTGCTGGCTTGATCTCCTCTAGGGGGCATGGAGGAAGCAGAAGATCAATTATTCTCTCTCATCATTGATGTTCCTATCTCTCCTTCACTCTCCAATTCTCTCTGAAATCAATAAAAAATATATTTAAAAAAACATTTTTTTAAAAATAATAAAATAAAATATTCATTTTTCTCTTGGGTTAGTTTTCTCATCAAATCGAATAGAGATGTAATATTTTTCCTATTTAAATTTATAATAACTATTTTTTCTGTGACATAATGTCAGTTCTGTAGTTGGAAAGTTCACAGTTCTAGGCATTTTGACTTGTAATCATTCCTCATCTAACCTCATTATAACATGAATTTTAGTGCTATGCCATTTTTCAGAGATCTCATATATGCAAGAAAAAATAAAAGTACAGAGCAAAGACATAGATTTAAGATGAATGTCAGGATAAGAAATACAATTTTTTTTTAAAGGACTGTCAGTAAGACAAGCAATCGGTCAACTCAGTCAACCACTGAGCTATTATTTTAATTACATATCTGATTGACTGTTTCTTTATACTTGATAAAACTGTGAGTGTCTGAACTATTGGTGTATGAGATAGAATTTAGGGACAAAATTTGTTATATGGGCCTGGACTCCTGGATCAGAGGAATGGACAGAATATTTATTCTATTTTTGCAATAAAAATTAATAAGGAATATACACCAGATAACAGGAAAGAGAGCTAGCTAGTGAGACAAAGGTATGGAATTATCTGTACCCTTCAATCAGCCTTGCATTAGAAAATAAGTTTATATCTAATAACAGTGGACAAATTTAGCAATAATATTTAATGTAAAATGCAGTAATTTTAATTCAGTCGTATTTCAAAAATGCAAAAATATAAATGTATGCATAGATAGAAATTGAGTCTGGAAGTATACACACCAAAATGTAATTGTGTTGGAACTATTGGATGATTTTCTTCTCTTTTGTGTACTTTTTATATTCCACAAAATGTTCATACAGTTTATGAATTACTTTTTATAAATAAATATGTAATAAACATTTTAAACTGAAATAACAGGAGCAGGAGATAATATTTTGCACTTAAAAGGGCATAGATGTCCTTTGAAGTCACAGTAACTTGCATCCAGACTTGATCCTGCTACTCAATTAGTCAGTCCAATGGTCGGCAAACTCATTAGTCAACAGAGCCAAATATCAACAGCACAACGACTAAAATTTCTTTTGAGAGCCAAATTTTTTAAACTTAAACTTCTTCTAACACTTCTTCAAAATAGACTCACCCAGGCCATGGTATTTTGTGGAAGACCCACACTCGGGGGGCCAAAGAGCTGCATGTGGCTTGCGAGCCGCAGGTTGCCGACCATGGGTCTGAGCCAGACGTCTTCAAACTACGGCCCGCAGGCCACATGCGGCCCGCAGAGGAGTCTGATCCAGCCCACCAGGTTTTTTGGGCAGTGAGCGCAGCCAAGGTGTTACAGTAGGAATTAGTAGTTCATATAGTCCGGCCCTCCAGCTCTCTGAGGGACCATGATCTGGCCCCCACTTTAAAAAGTTTGAGGACCCCTGGAGGCTATGGTACGCTACAGTATTAGGCAGTCCCAATCGATTTAATCATGTAAGAGCCTCACATTGGCCTAACAAATAAAAGTTTATTTCTCACACATGCAAAGGTCACTATCTCTCCAAGGAAGCTGTACACTAGGGTGGCTCCGCCTTCCAGACTAATTTGCTCTGTGGCTCCTTTGCATGAGCACAGACTTCCATAGTCTACATGGCAGGGGAAAGTGGGCTGGTGAATCGAGCATCAGCAATTGAGTGCATCAGTGTAGATGTGGCATCCATCATCTCAGGTCACATGCCATTGCCAGGAGCAGTCCCATGACTTGAAAAGGGTAGTCATTCTTTTTCTGGAAGTGGAGGAGAGACAGAAAGACCTAGTGAATCTTAGTGTTTAGCACAGCCAGTGGCCCTCGGATTGATTCCATCATGCAAGAGGCTCACTTGACTAAATTACAAAATATGTAAAGTCACTACTATAGTGTCTAGCATGGAGGCAAATAGTAAATGTTCATTGTATTTTATTTTGCCTTTAGCTGAAGCCAAATGTATAAAACAATACTGTAAGTCATCTATACCAGAGTATTTCTATTTCCCCTGCCTTTGACCTATGTGAGTGAGATGACATGGGTAATTGCTCTCTCCTAGACTAAGTTTGACAACAGAATTTTTAGATTATATCACTCCTACTAATCCAGGTTGTCCAATGAGACTGGGTGGATCAGTGATGTGTTCACAAAGCTAAATAATTTTCTATAAGCTAAGAGTGACTAACAATTCACCTCCCCACAGCAGGTACTAGGTTGAGAATAGCACACACTTAACCAGTATGTTAGCTCCCAGCAATTTTATTTTACTAAATAGTGATAAGTGTATATGATTCATTGGCTTGGATGTCCTCCCTTCCCAAAGAGGTATCTGATATGATGAAAAATTAATGATATTTGGAATCATACAAGTACACATTGAAATCTTCTCTCTAACACCTATGTGCTGTGAAATCTTAGGAAACTGAACTAGCCTCTCTGAACTTCAATTTTCTTATCAGAAAAATTGAAGCAATATTACTCGTTGCAGATGCTTTTGGTTTCCCATATCCCATCTGTTAGGGCCACCTCTGATTTCAGACTCCATTTTGGTGAATAACTGGGTACAGCCACCAGAGTTCACCCCATGGGCTCATCTTTCTGCTTTTCTGCTTTAAGGACTTAATCCTTGGTGTCTGCTCAGCTCACAGAGGAGCTCAGTTGGAGTGGAGGGGAGTTAACATCCCTGGGGGAAGATACACTGGAAAAATAAAGGCCCCAGACTTTCAGACTGATGATTCTGAGAATCATGTCCTATACATCTCAAAGTTCTCGTATAATTGTGCCTCCATTACCCACAGCAGAATCCACAATAATTTAAGGGCTTTTTTTCCCCTACTGTCTTAGTCATGTGGATGTGGGTTACATCCCAAATAAACTATCTTTGCTCAATTCTTTGCCACACCTTCTGCCTTGCAACAACACAAACTGAGACAGTAGCAAATTCTAGAAAATATCCATAATATTTATTTTATATTTTATAAAATTCAGGGCATTTTAAGTTTTCTTGTATGTTGATTAATCATAAATAGATTTACACTGTTCTTGTGACACATTTGTATTGTATATGACCATGGACTTGGAGCTCATCGTCAAGACACCAAGTAGGTCAGCGCAGTGGAAGGCAGGAGTCTTCCTGAAACCCATTCTTACACCAGGACAGCTAGAAATAAACTAATTATATTCCTACATAACTGGGAACATCATAGATATTACCCATAAGACCCAAACTAAATGTGTTCCCAACTCAGTCACCTGTAACTCAGTCCCCAAAATACCCCTGGCCATTCCACAATTATGCAACCCACATTGAAATATGACAGAGAAGATTTCAGAATGAAATGAATGGTGAAGCTGCACTTGAAGTTACACCTATCTTACTTTTGAAGACTTAACAAAAATACGTAAACACATTTCTAGGACTCTTCTCAGGACATTGGAAGGACCAGTGCAAGTGAGGGGCCCTAATGGTTCACCTTCATTAGCTTCAAGATAAATCCACCTCAGGCCATGGCTCTTTATAAATCACTGTTGGATGAGAGAAGAACTAGGGGAGAAAGAGGAATAAGTAAAAAGATATCTTCTTATGATACCATTTGCATTCCATGTGGAAGATACAGGCTGGAGTCATATGGTAAGCCTTTTATATTTTCCCCTCCATTATTAAAGTCTTAATTTAAAAATGCATGAAGAACTTTCTTTTAAGGGTAAAGAAAAAAGATAAGGTTTTAAAATTTAAGCATGTACTTATTCTGGAGAATGAATTGGAAATGAGCAAGAGGAAGAGTAAAACTCCATTCATTTGGCCCTAGCAATTTTTCATATATGGGTGTGAGACTAAGGAAAAATTTGATAAAAGATTTTAGGAGAGAAATAAAATAACTTAAAATGACAAGTCTTTTTCAAACATTTACATATAATTGACATGCTAATTATATTTATATTTAGTATTTGTTAAGCTCCAGGTACTCTTTAGTAATGCTATTGTCCCATGAAAGTATCATTTGCATTCAAAGAAATAAAACATTGTTTTCTCCTAAACATCGTGTGTGTGTGTGTGTGTGTGTGTGTGTGTGTGTGTGTGTGTCTGTGTGTGTGTGTACTTTTCAGATTGGCCTTTCCTCTCATCTTGAATTAATGAGATTTTATTGAATGTTTGTCATTTTGTGGTGAGATTATGTATATTTATGACTGATGATACAATGGCTCAATGTACAATGCTAAAACTAAAGCATAGGGATAAAAAGCAAAATTATTATTTCTAGTCTATAGGTAATAACATACCTATCTTACCTAATAAAGAGGGAATATACAAATTGATCATCACACCATCACAAAGATGGCAGTGCCCATAGCGACAAGATGGCAGTGCCCAGTCCTTCAACCCTGCCAGAATCCCCTAGTCCTTTTAGCCCCACTGGAGGGGGTGGCAGGCGCATGGTACAACCAGACCTGCCCTCAGCCCCCCAGCTGCCCAGGGCTGCCTGAGGCTCAGGTAACCAGGGCCAGCTGAGGCTTGCACCGCCAGCAGTGGCAGCAGCAGAGGTGTGATAGAAGTGTCACCTTCCCCTGATCACTGGGTCGCCTTCTACCCCTGAAGACTCCTGGACTGTGAGAGGGGGGCAGGCCGGGCTGAGGGACCACCCTGCACATACTCCAGTGCATGAATTTTTATTCACCAGGCCTCTGGTTTATAAAATAATCACATTGTTTACTCAACAGAATCCATGAAATGTTCCCCCTTCAACTTTACCTCCCTTTTGTGGCTACAGATTAATTTTTAAAGGCAGTTTTCCATGTAAAATTATATGAAACTGATATATCTAGTTAATAGAATAAAAAGTGAGACAAACTTTTTAGCAGTGATATTTTTCTCTGAGTGAAAAGTTAGCTAGATTTAATATCAGAGGACCGTTGATTGAGAAAGGGCCTGTTGACTTTGACAGTATTGTAGAAAGCTCAGATGAAAGCGTGGTCCCTCCCCCAATCTCCAACAAGTGGCCAGTCCCTGTTGTTCTGAGGGTAGGGTTTGGGGAGAGAGTAGGGATCAGCAGGTGGCAGAAACAAGTGTCCACTTCCAAGGGGACAGGTGTAGCCTTTGGGGATAAGGACCTGAGAACAAGAGGTCCAGAGCCCTGCTTTGACATAGCAGATATGGGGACAGCCTCAACCAGGTGCCCTCTTGCTCCCCCTGCTGCCTATCAAAGGGAAGTACGGTGAAGAAAGTGAACCCAATGGTTACACAGAAAGATTATTTATGCTAATTGTTTTTCCTTTCAGGAGTTTTGCTTTTTATTCCCTAACCTAGTGAATAAACACGTGTTAAATACTTCTAGTTTATGGCTTTGTGAAACTAAACTAGTTCTTGTCCCCAGTGAGTAATGCAGTATCATGGCTGAATAACATTATACATACACAGCATCTTTATTAATCAATAGTATGCTTAGGTTGTTTTCATATCTTGGCTATTGTTCATAATGCTGCAGTGAACATAGGAAGCCAGATATCTCTTCGATACTCTATTTGGATATATACACAGAAGCGGGATGCCCAGTTATGGCAGGAATCTGGGATCTAATGCATAACATGATGATCATAGTTATTAATACTGTGTTATATATTTGAAAGTTGCTAAGAGAGTAGATATTAAATGTTTTCACCACCAAAATGAAATGGTAATTTTATGTGATGTGATGGAGGTGTTAGCTAATGCTCTGGTGGTAATCATTTTGCAACTTAGACCTTAAATTTGTACAATGTTATATGTCAATTATATCTCCATAAAGCTGACAGGAGGGAGAAAAGGATCACAAGAAAATATCCACCAGTTTAAATTGTCATAGTATCTATAGGATGGCAGATAGCTAAGAGTAATTGACTGAATATATAATTATATCAGAATCTTACTGGCAAGGGTCAGATATTTTGTGGCATAAGGCAGTTGTGACTTCCATTCACATTTCAGCAGCTGGAAGAGCACTAACATCTCTGGCTGGACTGGGAGAAACTGAAGACAGAATTTGGTTAAGCAGAGGCTCAGTTCTCTATCCTGTGATGCAGACACCAAATTCCACTCCTTAATGGACAGCTCCATCTTCTTGTCTTAAAGATACCTCACATTTAACTTAGTAACTTTCCCAGGATCTGTGCCATCTTTTTATCACTGCATTGAATACCAAACCTCCTCAAAAACCTGGTAGGCGGCCTAGGTTTTTGTCCCCTCTACTCCATGGTCCTCCCTCCACAGTCAACGATCTTATAAATGTTTCTTCATTTTGTCTCATCTAATCCTCCTCTCCCTATCACACTAGCATCGCACTAATTTAGGCCCTCGTCACTTAACTGCTCAAAGTGAGGCAACATAACAGTTCTGCTCATGTCCATATTCTATAATTCTCTAACCAGCCAATGTATAACTTTCACTGCTGTGGGAATCATTATTCTGAATCAGAAGTCTGACCATGACTCCTCCTTTCCTTAATCCTCAATAGCTTTTCAAAACCAGCAGGTTCAAGCCCTGCCGTGACCTGGTCCAGCACACCCAGCCAGTTCAATCTCTTGGAAACCTTCCTTCCTCTTGACTGCATTTGCCTAATATAGCCTTTGCTCCAAACATACTGTTTTGCTTATGATTCACTGAACTGTTTCTGTTGTTTTTTTTGCTCCATCGTGTGTCTCTGCACATGAGGCTTCAGCTTCCTGGACTGTTACTGGAGCACATTGCTGCCTAAGTCAGGCCCTTTCCTTAGAACTCATCTCAGAGCTCACTCGTGCTGGGAGCACTTTCCTGATACACCTGTTTATGTTAAGGACAGCATCCCAGATGATTTATCATATTGCCTTTTAATATTCTCTTTATTTGTCTGGACTGGAGCTTCAAATATCCAAGATCATAAATTGGGGGGGAGGGGTGTTGGGGGAGAGAGGACTGTTTATAGGACACAGTGCAGCATGCCTCCTTCCATTCAGCTGCCTCCTTGATGGAAGTTCTTTCTTCTCCTTCCCACTTTGAGGACTCCCAATCCTCACCTCTTATTCAGTCTACTTTGCTCCCTATTCCCCTAAGACCAGTCTTAGCTGGTTAAAAAAAAAAATTGCTCTTCAAGCTTGAATCTCAATATGTCCAATTGAAACCTAGGTCGTTGCTTCATTGACATTGTATTTCTGCTTTTGACATAGGCTCAAGAAGGCAAAACTTGCTCTGGGGATGCCAATGCCAGCCTGGGTCAGGGAGAGAGTGTAGTAGAGAGTACAAGTATACAAAAACACACAAACTAAACTTCTGTGTATGAAATACTGCCACACATTCAATACTGGTTTTAGAAATCAAAATGTTTAACCTTGTCATTACATTGAAGGGAAAAAAAAAATGCCCTTTAAAAAAATTAACTTTGGGGTGTAAATCACTCAGGATTAAAACCAATTAGGAATGAAGTAGTACAGTTATTACATGATTATAGCTTATGAATTTAAATGCATGTTCCACAGTTAATAGTTGTCAGCTTGGAATGAAGAAGTTCTGTTGAAGGGGCTTGTTGTCATTGCTTTTTATGATCTTCCAAGTTGTCATTTAGTTGATTGCCAAAAATAATCATGAGAGTACATTTCAAGTATTAACTATTTTGTTCTAACACATTGGCTTTGTTTCCAGTCAGTCATCCGCAACATTAAAAATGATCGACAGGCCTTCCATTTAATAGTTTCTGAGAAGCAGTTTCTTTCTTTTACAATAACCACTGTATCCCATATTCAACTGTCACTCCACTGTTACCAGGACAAAAAAATAATAATAATAACTCTGGCTTTTTAACTATTTAGTACAATCATTCCAGCTAACATCATAGACTAAAATGTTTTTAAAGATGGGCACATATATCTACATATGTAAAGAACTTCACTAGAAATCTCTATAGGTGTCTCACAAGCCAAAAAAGTGAAGAATAGAATCCCTTTGAGATAGCATGGAAGGATCTGGAGGTTAGTATGCTACAATAAGTGAAATAAGCTAGTCAGAGAAAGACAAGCATCACATGATCTCACTTATATGTGGAATCCAATGAACAAAACAGATCAAGAGACATGCAAACATCCAACTGAGAAATCTCAGAATAGGGAAGGGGGGTGCAGAAGAGATTAACCAAAGAAGTTATATGTGCATAGTCCATGGACATAGACAATAGTACAGTGAAGGCCTGGGGAGTGGTAAAAGGAGGTTAGATGGGGCCAATGGAGGAGGAAGAGGAACATCTGTAATATTTTTAGTGATAAATATATTTTTTTTAAAAAAGCCCTAAATAATACATAAAGGATGGTTGTGAGTATGTTCCAATAAAACTTAATTTACAAAATCAGACAGTGGGCAGTATTTGGCCAGTGAGCTATACTTTGCCTTCCCACTATAATTAATTCTTCACCACCTAGTTTAAATGCTATCCCTTACTGGCTCTGCATTTATTCTGTATCTCAGTTAAGTGATTTTTTTTTTCATAGCACATATCACAACGTACAGTCATTTGATTTACTTACCTGTTTATTGCTTTTTTGACAGAACCTCCACATACACTCCAACAACAGCGTACATGCCTATTGTTGAAAGGTGCTCAATTAATACTTTTGAATGGATAAATAAATACCATCTTATCTGACTTCAAGTGTCAAGACAAATAAATTAATAGAACGTTGCTGAAAGAGCAATATAGATTGCCAGTTGCTGGAATGCATCCTTTATAAAGAATTTCTAAAATAAGCTTGGTTGAAGAATGTAGAAAATACCCACTTGCAGTTGCAAACTCCCAGGATCCTAGACTGTTGATAGTCCTTATGTTTCCACTGCCTTGGGATTGCCTAGGGATTAGAGATAGGCGTGACCTCATTTTTGTTGCATATGCATGTTATGAGAATTAGAACAGAACAGGCCATCTGGGGGATAAAGTTTTTCTCCAGCATTGTTCATTTTCTAGTATATACATGAGGGATATTCATTTCATGGAGAAAATTAAGAAGTCACAGCAATCAAAGCATGCTCCATTTTACAAAGTTCATGGTATGCTTTAGGGCTAAATATTCACAGCATGCATTTTAAAGATGCAATTAGGAGCAATGATGCACAAAATTGCATTTGCAAAGAAAATATTATTTTTTAGAAATGCAATTGAAACATCCAAAGGAGCTAAAAATAAAAGATTGCACTGCTCAGGTGAGAACCTGTAGCAATGTAATAAGGTCTGTATACAGCAGAAGTTGCTGTTACATTGAAGTAAGTTGTTTTCAATGAAGCTCTTCAGATGTCCTAAATTCAATAGCCTTGGACCTAGATGGATAGATCACATATCCAAGAGAGTCAAGATTTTTTATGATATTATCAAATAATGTTTAGATACTAATTTCCATAATTAAACACCTCTGTTCAATCCCTGGCATGTTATAGCTAATATCCCTTTATAGAACTATTAGAAGCCTGGTGCATGAAATTCGTACACTGTGGGGGATCCCTCAGCCTGGCTGCACCCTCTCGCAGTCCAGGACCCCTTAGGGGATTTCTGCCTGCCAGCTTAGACCCAATCCCTCCAGAGATTGGGTCTAAGCTGGCAGTCAGACATCCCTCTTACAGTCCGAGGCCCTCACAGTCTGTGACTCCTCACTCCTTATTGCCTGCCTGCATCAGAGGTAGGAGAGGCTCCTGCCACCACTGCTGCACTTGACAGCTGTCAACCTCGCTTCTGACTGAGTGGTGCTCCCCCTGAGCATCCGCCCCCTGGTGGTCAGTGCGCATAATAGCAACTGGCTGTTCCACCATTTGGTCTATTTGCATATTAGGCTTTTATTATATAGGATATCAAAGTGTCAGGATCACTTTTTTAAATGTTCTAATTATCTTTCCATACTTGATGTAAATTACAGTGAACTCCATGCTCTCAGGAATGGTCAAGGTTTGTTTAAATTGACTTAGCATTGCTTTTCTCTCAGTGTATTTCATTTGAATGTGGTGACCCAGATACCTTTGTTTTGCATTCTATTGATTTTTTGAAACTTTTTTTATGTATTGAGCCATAAATATACCTTAATCATTATCAAAAGTTTGAGTTCAAATTTTCAATAGAAACAATTACTTTTTGTGAATGATAAAGAAAAGTAAATGTGAATTTTTTTGTTTTACTTTTGCTAAATGAATAGAAATATAGAGAAGTGGTTTTGAACACAAGATGAAATGAGTGAATAAGGAATAGAAATTATTTAATTTGTATAGTATTAAAAAAGAACAAAAGGGAGAAAAATCTGTCCTAAGTAAAGCTGAGCCTATTGGTTGCAAGTATCTTCAGTGAAAAGTAATTTTCACAGCTTAACTTCTCATAACGTTTAGATGATTGTAAATAACTATAGCCATTGTGTTACAGTTACTGCTATTTAAAAGGTCACTTAGTCTACAAATTATACACATAAAATACTGTTCTGGTAAATTAGTGGGTTATTTTTTCTTTACATGTAACTGATGTTGACTCTCTGTTTAAGCTTTTGAAAATTTAGTTACAAGCAAAACAAATAATATATTATTCAGGTTCTATAATGGTGAACTGCAAGGCATTTAAAAGTGCAAAATTGTAATTTGTATATCATAGTAAAAGATAGATTTAATATTTTGAAGAAATATTTGTCGTTCAAAATTAAACTCCAGAATATCTTAAGATGACCTCCATAAGGTTGTGCTCCTATTATGAAAAGTTGTCTGTACATATCCCAGTCATCACATCTAACTATGATGCAGAATCTTTGTCTTATTCAGAACCTAGAATAGCATCTGGCATATAGCAGATCCACAGCACAACCTATATAATAAAGAGGTAATATGTAAATTGACCATCACTCCAACACACAAGATGGCCACCCCCATGTGGTCAAAGATTGCTGTCCCCTGTGGACACAAGATGGCCAGAAGGGGAGGGTCAGTTGTGGGTGATCAGACTGGCAGGGAGGGCAGTTAGGGGCAACCAAGTCAGCAGGGGAGGGCAGTTAGGGGTGACCAGGCTGGCAGGGGAGGGTAGTTGGGGGTGACCAGGCCTACAGGAGAGGGCAGTAGGGGCAATCTGGTCAGCAGAGGAGCAGTTAGGCATCAATCAGGCTGGCAAGGGAGTGGTTATGGGGTTATCAGGCTGACAGGAAGAAGCAGTTAGGGGCAATCAGGAAGACAGGCAGGTGAGCAGTTAGAAGCCAGCAGTCCTAGATTGTGAAAAGGATGTCTGAGTGCCCATTAAATAGGCAGTAGGTCATCCTTCAAGGGGTCCCAGAATGGAGAGGCTGCAGGCTGGGTTGAGGGACACTTCCTCTCTCCCACTGCCTGTGAATTTCATTCAATGGGCCTCTAGTATTTGTATAAATCAGTGATTTTCAACTTTACCTTTTTCATCTCAGGGAACACATAAAATAATTACAAAAATTTTGTGGCACACAAAGAAATATATTTTTTGCTGATCTGACAAAAATATAGGGATAATTTTGATCCATTCACACTGGATGGCTATTGTGTTGTCTGTTATAATTTTTTTTTTTTTTTTGACAGTCCAAGGGAAAACAGTGCCCTTAACGAAATAGTCAGGCTTTGCAAATTTTAAAAATTATTGTGGCACTCATGTGCCTCTTGCAGCACATTGGTTGAAAATTGCTGGTATAAATTAATAAACAATTTAAAATCAAACAAATTATTAAACAATTTTGCCATCACTTGTTTTGGGGAATTAGAAGTGAAATTACACATAGAAATCGACAGGGGACATAAACAATTACAAGGAGACTTTAGAGGATACTTAAACTTCTTTCTGAAAGAGGAACAGTTGGGGAAGGTCAGATGAAAGAGGCGGTAGAGGGTGGGACAGTGAGGGAAGAGTTGAGCCAGCAGAGAAAATAAGACTTTAAAACATGATGTAAAACATGATGTTTTGGTAGAAGCACCTTGAAATAGCCATAAGTAGATATCATGGGAAAATATGCTAGAGTGATTGGCAGTGTCCAAATATTAAAGAAACTTAAGAAATAATCTGACAGAAGAAAAAGACATAAATATGCACACACCATTGGGCAATGTACACCGAGTATTGTAAAAAAGGGTCTGACTCCATTTTCTGATGTTTGCTGACAACCTATAAGACTCACCCCTCCCTCTTCTCTTTCTGCCCCCAAGCCTGGCATTCTGGTAAGAAAGCTTGCACGCTCCTGAAATGGTGGGAAATTCAGACCACACAATCCCAGACCCACATGCAGGAGCCTTCAGCTCAGTGCCATCCAACCACTGCAGCCAAGCCAGTCTTCTTGCCCTGCTCTCTCGAGTCACGTTGTACTGACTTATGATCCCAAGTGTTGGTATGTGAGTAATAAACTTTTCATTACCACTGGACATGTGTGCCATCATCAGACTCTACATAGGAACCAAATTTTGGGTCAGAGTCCACCTGCTTATGCAGAGTGGCCCCCCAAAAAATGTATTATAAAATATATTTGAATTTAAATCCGAATAATTGTCTTTGTTCAATATCAGGCAATATTGACCATTTTCTTGAAGACTGTAATTTTTATACAGGACTACCTCATCCTTCATTGCACAGAGTTGTTTTATCCCACTAGTCTGAGGTTGAATCTGACTTGGCTAATCTCTCACTTTCCACATCTCTTTCTCTTACTTCCTATGACCTCACTCCTCCCATTCCCTTTTGTGATAATGTCATGCAAACTTGAATTTCTGACTAGACTTGACTGTTTAAAGTTTTATCTACATGATAAAAATGAGTTCTTTCTAAAACCTGCTGTCACTGATAGTCCTTGATACAACTTCTAGAAAAGGAACCTTACATTTAAAAAAAAAAAAAAAAAAGTAGGTAGCCATGCTGTTAAATAATTCACAAATCATGGTCCAAGGGAGGCCTAGAATTTATTTTTTTTGGGGGGGGTGGGGGGGCTGGGGGGCTCAATCAGAAGGACATGGCCAAAACTAAAAAATTTTTAATATATTTTTTATTGATTTCAGAGAGGAAGATATAGAAACATGAATAATGAGAGAAAATCATTGACTGGCTGCCTCCTGCATATTTCACAACACAAGCATGTGCCCTGACCTGGAATCGAAGCGTGACCTCCTGGTTCATAGGTTGATGCTCAACCACAGAGCTACACTAGCTGTACCCAGCCTAGAATATTTTTAAAAAGATAAAGGCCATGAACATTTGGATTTCAATGAACTTCAGTTACTCCAACATTACATGCTGTGTTGAAATTAAGGCCTGGGGAAATGATCACACAGTCAACAAATATCTGGTTCATACCTTACAGAGGTTAAATATATTTGTATCAGGGTACGCGAAGCAATATATTTAATACTTGTCGGTGAGAACTTACTTTTCATTTGTGTCTAGCTGGCTTTCAGAACTTTCCCCTTGAGGGAAAATAAAGTAGATGAGAGTAGGAGGACTCAAGTGTGAGGGAAAGGCCAGAATGTGGGGTGGAGGGAGCAGGAAGAACCCCATATTACCAACGTGTTTTCTTAAACTTATCTCGATGGAAGTAAAAGCCTAGTGAGATATTTCTAACCTGCCAGAACAAAGTGAATCTTTGCTCCTGGCTACGGCTTTCAAAATGAAAATAAGACACTATGAGATTCCTCGCGTTAAACAACTTTTATAGCTGTACACTTTCCCCTAACTTATCTTTGTACGGTTCTGTGGAGCTTGCTATTTTATACATCACCTTTATTTTCTTTAAGCCAGCACAATCCTGGTTTGGATGCTTTGCCTTCCAGTGACCCTGCTGCCTTACCATCTTATCTAATAGCTAGAAAATTAGAAAACTCTGACAAATCCCTATGGCCTTGCTGAGCCCAAGGAAAGAATTTCCAGTGTAACCTGGGGATGGGAACTCTGCGAAGAAATTTTGCTGTGGGTAACTTTTAAACCAAAGGCAGCGTCTTCGAATGGGGATCTTGAGACTGAAATCACTGTGTAACTTAATTGTATCAATTTTAATTTTGTATTTCTATCTTGTTGTTTGTTTTTGCCAGGCCCTAGAGGCAGCGCTCATAGCTGTCATCTCACTTTGTTTCCCGGTGTATTTCCCAGAACGGAACTCCAGAGGATTTATGACTCAATTTTTGCCTTTTGATTTAATCCAAAAAATATCCAGCTCACACCAAGCACAGCGCTGGCAGTTACCAACAATAAAGCTGTCTCTCTCCTAACCCAAAGTTGCTAAAAGGTTCAGATCAAGTTTGTATTTCGCTTCCTGTGCCACAGTCTCTCTTCCTATTTATACAGATAGATTTGATTTCAGCTGCTAATGTTGAAAGAAATTTATATGCCATGATAAAATTCCTCAACAATTTTTCTACTAAAATTAAGAAACTTGCTCCAAGTCTGGCTGGCATTACTTAGTGCTTGAGCTTTGACCTATGAACCAGGAGGTCAAGGTTGGATTCCTGGTCAGAGCATATGCCTGGGTGGCAGGTTCATTCCCGAGTGAAGGACATACAGGAGGCAGCCAATCAATGACTCTCTCATTACTTATGTTTTTATCTCTCTCTCCGTCTCCCTTCCTCTCTGAAATCAATTATATTTTTTTAAAGAAAGTTTTTCCAAGATGAAAGTTGGACCTGCATGAGAAAAATTAATCATATAAAATAATAAAAAATAACATTGTAACATAATCATGCTATTGATAATAGTGTGTGACTTCATTTCCTCTTTCTAAAAAATTGCCCTGGCCGGTTTGGCTCAGTGGATAGAGCGTTGGCCTGTGGACTGAAGGGCCCTGGGTTTGATTTCGGTCAGGGGCATGTAACTCAATTGCAGGCTCCTCCCCAGCCCTGGCCCTGGTCAGGGCTTGTGCAGGAGGCATCCGATCGATGTGTTTCTCTCACATTGATATTTCTGTCTTTCCTTCTCTTTTCCACTCTCTCTAAAAGCAATGGAAAAATATCCTTGGGTGAGGATTAAAATATAAATAAATAAAATGCTTTGTAAACATCTCTATAATCTCCTCTTGGTAATTAATTATTAATAAAAATTTCTACATTATTTTTTCAATATAAGTGGAATGTTTTTAAATGGGTATTCTTAAAAATTCCTAACTAGATCTATGTTTTCGGTCTAGAAAGAATCTTAAAAATATCCAAAATATTATACTAATCTATTTATTTGTTTATATAGTAATTACAAAGTCTTACATTCTTTAAATATTAATTACTTTCATTTTAACATATCTATGAGATAGATGCTATTATTATTATTATTATTATTATTATTATTATGCCTTTTTAGAAAAAGAGAAAGCTGGGACATAGAAAGGTTATGTTTCTTACCTAAAGTCACACAACTGCCAATTGAAGACAATGAGATGAAACTCAGGTCTTTGAGGCTTCCCAATGCTCTTTTTTTTTTTTTTTTTTTTTTTAATATGTTACTATTGATTTCAGAAAGAGGAAAGGAGAGAAAGAAAGAGATAGAAACATCAAAAGAGAATCACTGATTAGCTGCCTCCTGCACATCCCCTACTGGGGACTGAGCCTGCAATCCAGGTATGTGCCCCAACCTGGAACCGAACTATGACCTCCTGGTTTATAGGTTGATGCTCAACCACTAAGCCATGCCAGCTTGGCAAAATGCTCTTTTTTAATATCACATATATGTACTAGAGGCCTGCTGCACTACATTCATGCACTGGGATGTTGGAGGGTGGGGGGGTTCCTAAGCCTGGCCTATGCCCTTTCACAGTCCAAGATATCTGAGGGGGTCCATAGCACTGCCTCAGAGATGAGAGAGGCTCCTGCCGTGCCACTGTGCTCACCAGCCTTGAGCCCAGCTTCTGGCTGAGCGGTGCTCCCCCCAGAGGAGCTAACTGACCACCAGGAGGCAACACCTACGTTGAGTGTCTGCCCTCTGGTGGCCACTGCATGTCAAAGTGACTGGTTGTTCCACTATTAAGTCGATTTGCATATTAGCCTTTTATTATATATAAGATAAAAGGCTAATATGCAAAGTATCCCTTTGGGAGTTCAACCAGGAGACAAGAAGTTTGATTGCTTTCTATGATGTGCACTGACCACCAGGGGGTGGCGCAGAAATAAGGAAGGCCCTGGCCAGCAGCTGGGGAAGGAAGAGCCCGGCCAGGCCTCGGAACCCTACCCATGTACTAAATTTCGTGCACCTGGCCTCTAGTAAAATTCATATTAGGTAATATTAGTTATACCTACTCATATCAGCTAACATTAAACTCAGAAAATCCTTTTAAACACTCAAAAATCTAGAGCTATATAGTATATCTAATGTGTTATTTCACTCACATCCATAAGCAATTTTTTTATAAGTCACATTCTTCAGGGGGGGATGCTTATGCTATAAAAGTGGGTAATATATATTAAATAATAATTTAATACTTAAAATATGTTTTCTCATCTTAGATTGTTGGCAATCCTATCTAATGAAAAGTAACATGCAAATTTACCATCACTTCGCAATAAAGATGGTGGCGCCCACAGCCAATAAGGAGGGAATATGCAAACTGATGTGACAAAGATGGCAATGCTGGCTGGAGAGCAGGCAGGAGGCTTGGCTTCCTTGGTTGCCCCAGCTGGCTCTGTGGCTGCCATACAGACAAAGCCATAGTGGCAGGGCCGAGGCAGAGGTGGTTAGGGGCAATCAGGCCAGGAGGGAGGGTCAGTTGGGTGTGATCAGGCCAGCAGGAGGGTCAGTTAAGAGCAAGCATGCTGGCAGGGGGGACAGTTTGGGGCAATCAGGCCAGCACAGGGGTGCAGTTCAAGGTGATCAGGCTGGTAGGGAGGGCAGTTAGAGATGAGCAGGCTGGCAGGCAGAGTGGTTAGGGGCAATCAGGCAGGCAGGCAGGCAGGTGAGCAGTTAGGAGCCAGCAGTCCTGGATTGCAAAAGGGATGTCCTACTGCCGGTTTAGGCTCGATCCATAGAGATCAGGCTAAACGGGCAGTAGGACATCCCCCAAGGAGTCCCATATTGAAGAGATGCAGGCCGGCTGAGGGACAACCCCTCCCATGCACAAATTTTATGCACTGGGACAATAGTATGTTTATAATTCATTTTTATTTACCAATTATTTACTATTAGATTCTACTTCTTTAATTAAATGCATTTAAATGCTACCTCAGGCAGGATAGAAGTTATGCATGTTTATAGCATTTGGAAAATAGCTAATATATTTACTAAATGAGCACAAAAGAATGCTGACCCAAAGAAATCCAAATCATACATTACCATTACTAAATCTGTCAGTAGAAACAGAGCAAAGCAGATGGATTTCAAACATATTTCAAATTAAGAAATGAAACAATTAGGCCTGGATGACAAACAAAATCAGAAATTGACTGAGCCTGTCCATGGATGAGTTCCATGACAGGTACTAGGGTATGAGCTTGTCCATGGTGTAACAAAGTAGAAGATACAAAGATGGCAATGCGGGCAAGAAAAATGGTGATGCGTGTAATGGAATTTGCAACTGTAGGAGGAGTAATTTTTTGAAATTGTTTTTGGATGCATTGAATTTGAATTGGGTCATCCTATATAATAAAAGTGTCTGTTCTTCCATTCAACCAATCAAAGCATAATATGCTAATGATATGCTAAAGCTGCTCAACTACTCACTATGATGTGCACTGACCACCAGGGTTAGACACTCCAACTGGCAGGTTAGCTTACTGCTGGGGTCCGGCCAATCGGGACTAAGTGAGACAGGCTGTGACACACCCTGGAGCCCTCGTAGACCCCTCCCCAGCTGGCCAACTTCCCACTTCTCTCCACAGCCCCAGTCATGCATCAGTGGGGTTCCTTGGCCTAGCTTGTGCCCCCTTGCAATCTAGGACTCCTCGGGGGATGTCAGAGAACTTCTTCTAACATCACTTATTCAACATAGACTTGCCCCGGCCGTTGTATTTTGAGGAAGAGCCACGCTCAAGGGGCCAAAGAGCCTCAGGTGGCTCGTGAGCCACTGTTTGCCGACCACTTCCCTAATCCATAAAATCATAATAATATGTACCTCACTGTGGTAGGTAGAATTCTAATATGGTCCCAGAGACACCTTCTGTCAGTGTTCCTGCCTATATGATCTCCTCCCCTGGAGTGTGGGTAGTACCTGTAAAATATAGCGTAGGCATTCCTTGATTGGGTTATGTCATAAGGCAAAGGGATGGTATTGGTGCCCCAATTATTATGTTCTTTCAAAGTGGGTTGTAAATTGACTAGAGGGGAAGAGGGAGAAGAGCTCTCCTGCAGGCCTGGGGGAAATCAAACATCCGTGCTGTGATGTGCCTTCTGAAGGCCACTGACAAGGACAGTGGGTGGCCTTTAGGAGTGGAGAGCAACCCCCTGCATTGACAGCCAGCGAGAAGAAAAGGATCACACCACCGCCTGTGAGAGCGAGTGAATTGTTACTAACCAGTGAGGTTGAAAAAGGACCCTGAGCTTCAGATGAGATGACAGCCTCTGCGACACTTTGATTTCTTCCCAGGGAAGCCTTAAGCAGAGAACCCAGCTAATGGAGGCTGTGAGAGAACTGAATGTGTCTTGTTTGAAGTCACAGGTCTGTAACAATAGGAAATGAATATGCTACAGACTTAGATAGGTAAATACAGTAGTAATTATAAAGCACCTGTTAGAGTACCTTCCGCGTGGTAATAGCAATAATTGCTACCTTGGTTGCATTGTTATGTGTCCTCCTGAATAATATTTCTGTTAACAGAGGGGAGCAGGGCTTGTCTCCACCTGTTTCTCATGAGAGTGGGTTTCTTGGGGTACCACTGGAATAAGCACTTCTGGAGGCCCCCAAAGGAGAAAGAGACATGATAGAAAGCTTTATTTCCATGAAATTACACCCCTGGCTTTCCAGAGTCCCAATTCCCTTAGTCCAGCCATAGAAAAGTATAGCTGGGGTTTCAGTAGAGCTAAAGTCAGAGCCAGTGTCCAGAGTTCGCATGCTGGAGCCAGGTCCAGCACAGCATCAGGCTAGTTGCAGTCCATTAGTCCACTGTGTGGGGGTCCGCATGATTGTGGGCCATACGGACAAATGCAAGAGAATCTAGCAACAGCCCAAGCAACAAGAATCCCAAAAGCACAAGGAAGTGATACCTTCTGCACAGTAATAGCAATAATATCCTTTGTTCAGGGTATTACATTCCCAACTGGGGGATGGGGAGAGGAGATTTACTTTTATAAATGTTTATATTTTATTATAACACTATTTTTAATTCAAATGAAAATATTTGGAAAATATTTTCAAATATACTTTGGATCTTATATTACAGTTTTAATATCCATTGTGAGTGAATGTTTTTTGTAATCAGTCAATAGCTTAAGACAGTTTTCAGTTTTTCAATTGAGATAACCTTAAGAAAAAAAAAAAACAGAATCAAAATTTGCTTCCTAATTTCAAAACTTCAAAATCTGCTTAAGTGGCACTTCCATTGTCATGATGCCAATGCAATATTCATTTCCAAACTATAATCTTAGAGGACGGACAGATTATATGAATGTTTAACATTCTTTCTGAGATTTTATTCATAGTAACAATTGTATAAAAAAATTGCTAAAGAGTGGAGAATTGATTTGCCTGAAAACATACCAATTTTATCTTATGTTTATTAATGGAAAATTAGTATAAGGTTACTATGTAGAAAATCTTTGAATTTGAAAAGAATTAGATTCATATAAAAGAACGGAGAAATTGTGTGTGAAGGGCCACCAATCCCAGGGTGAACACTCAATTCTAATCCTGAATTTTTAACCATCAAGTTTATGACTTTGGAAAAAATCACTCAGCTTCTTAGAATTTCAGCTTACTCAGATGTACAAAAATTTGGGTGGTATGGGGAGAGGATAACTGTAAGATTCTATGATTCTATTGTATTACTGAGAAAAGGATTACTAAAATCCACATATCTAAGCATTTGAGTTACTCTCCTTATAGCATATTATAAGGCCATATAATTAGCCCTGTCCTGTTCAAACATTTTTTAATTATAATTTTTAATCGCAGTTTACTTTAACTCTTATTTTATATTAGTTCAGGCGTACGGCATAGTGGTCAGACAACCATCTACTTTACAAAGAGTTTCCCCTGATATTTCCAGGCACCATGCATAATATGCTAATGATAGTTATCACAATATTATTGACTATAGTCTCTATGCTATAGTTTACATTCCTGTGGCTATTTTGTAAATACCAATTTGTATTTCTTTATCCCTTCACCTCTTTCGTGCAGTCCCCCAACCCTGCTCCACTCTGACAAACACCAGTCTGTTCACTGTGCCTATGAGTCTGTTTTGATTGTGTTCGTTTATTTTGTTCTTCAAATTCTACATATAGCCGAAGCCGGTTTGGCTCAGTGGTAGAGCGTCGGTCTGAGGATTGAAAGGTCCCAGGTTCGATTCCGGTCAAGGGCATGTACATTGGTTGCGGCCACATCTCCGGTAGGGGATGTGCAAGAGGCAGCTGGCCGATGTTTCTCTCTCATCGACGTTTCTAGCTCTCCGTCTCTCTCCCTTCCTCTCTGTTAAAAATCAATAAAATATATTTTTAAAAATAAAAAAATAATAAAAATAAATTCCACATATAAGTGAAATCATATGATATTTGCCTCTCTCACTGACTTACTTCACTGAGCATAATACCGCCTAGGTCCATCCAGGCTGTCACAAATGATAAGATTTCATTCTTTTTGTGGCCTAGTAATATTCCATTGTGTGTATGTAATACCACATTTTTAACCTCTTGTCTGTTTATGAGGACTTGGGTTGCTTTCATATCTTGGCTGCTGTAAATAATGCTGCAGTGAACATATGAGTGCATATAGTGTTGTTGTGTTTTTTGTTTGTTTGTTTGTTTACTTTGCATAAATCCCCAGAAGTGGAATCACTGGGTCCTAACGCAGTTATTTAGATGGATATGTAGTTTGCTCATCAAATTCCTGGGTGAAACAATGCCTGAAAGTGAAGTGAATATGAGGGATGACAAAATCAAAGCCAAAAAACCTGGACAGGCTGGAATAATAAGCCAAGTCAAACCACACTGAAAATATAATAGTGATAAATGTCTGTCCATATGTGCAGATACAAATGGCTCCAGTACACCCCAGCTTTCATCCAGTAGCATTAGCCATTAGCAGTGTGTGGCTATAGGAACTCACTTGGCATTTATAAAGCTGTAATAGATTTCTTTCTAATATTTTTAAATCTCCCATTGTTCTCTACCATTTCAAAGGGCTTCCATCGGGAATTCAAAATTTGGCGTAAACCTGGGCATCTGTCTTCTACATGTCATCACCCATGTTTCTGATTATTCTTCAGAAGTAAAGTCATCTAGTTGGAAACATTGGCACCACTATAAATTCATGGCCATCACCATACACTGAATCTTCGACACAGTTCATTACTCTTGTTTCTCTTTTTCAGCCTTCTTTTGCAGTCTTCACAGTGACTATTTTAAATCTTACCCATATTCTCAATTGTCTCACCTTCACTATTCCCCTTATTCTCAGAGGATGAATTTATATCCTATTTTTCTAAGAAAAATTATTGCGCTCAAATGGCATCTCTCAAAACTGACTTAAGGATCATCACCCATTTGTTCTTCCATCCATTACCATAGAGGAAATTACCTCATTACCATAGAGGAAATTTCCTCATTACCTTAGAGGAAATTCCTAAACTACAGACCAGGCCAATTCTTCCACTCATCTGTTGGCTCCTGTGGTAGATATTTCTCCTACTGTGGGTGTCCATCATCTTTTTAATACCTTTTCTGTGTTTTATAAAAATCTTTTGTTATGAGACTTGCCTCTGTAATATAACATATGACTCAACTTTTCCCCTGACTTATAACTAGGACACAAACATAACAGAGGTTCTACCTGTCAGACAATTCTTTTTTTTTCTTTTTCTATTTCTCCTGATAGTTCTTTTATTATTATTATTACTAGAGGCCCAGTGCACACATTTGTGCATGGGTGGGGTCTGGCCAGCCCGGCCCCAATCAGAGCCAGGTCTGTCGGGAGGAGGAGATGGCAAGATAAGCTTGCCTGCCCAAATCTGGGCTGGATCAGGGCCAGGCCAGCTTGGGGGAAGGGCCACAGGTGATTGGCCTGTGGGCCCACCCCTGCTTTGGGGAGGTGGTTGGGGGTAAGGTCAGCTGTGGGGTGAGGCTGTGGGCAGTGGGGTAGGGTGGGACTGGTTGGGGGTCAGTGGCTAGGGGAAGGGCCATAGGAAGTTGGCCAACCAGCCCACCCCTTATTAGTGTGTGGGGGGTGATTGGTGGTGGAGCTGGATGAGGGGAGGGGCCGTGGGCCAATAGGGGTGGTGGGGGCCCATCGGGGCAGGGCCGATTGGTGGGAGGGGCTGCAGGAGGTTGGCCAGCATGCCCCACCCCCTATTGGTGGGAAGGGGGGGCATGAACAGGACAGAGCCAGCCATGGGATGGGCCTGCAGGCTTATTGAGGTGGAGAAGGGAAATTGGGGTGGAACTGGCCTGGGGAAAGGGCTGTGAAGAGGTTGACTGCTGCCCCATCCTTGATCAGGGTGGGAGAAAGCAATCAGGCTTGGGGCCGGCTGGGGGCAGGGACCACGGGAGTTTGGCCACCAGCTCCACTCCCTGATTGGGCCAGTTCACTGGGCACAGTGGGCATCATAACACCCAGTCATTATGGTCGTTACAGATCTCCAGTCCCTGGCTTTTTATTTATATAAACTAGAAGTCCGATGCCCGAAGATTTGTGCTAGAATGGGCTTTCCTTTCCCTGGCTGCCAGCACCATCTTTCCACTCCGGCCCAGTCCTTTTCTGCTCCAGCCTGGAGCTCCCTCTAAGAAATACCTTTCACTCCCATTGCTCAGCTTCAAAAGTCGTATTCCTTTAATTGCAACTTTTATATCTGCCAGGCCAGTGTTGCTCACTGGCTGAGTGGCAACCTATGAACCAGGAGGTCACAATTCAATTCCCTGTCAGGTCACATGCCAGGGGTGCAAGCTCTATCCCCAGTAGGGGGCATGCAGGAGGCAACTGGTCAATAATTCTCTCTCATAATTGATGTTTCTATTGCTCTCACCTTCTCACTTCCTCTCTGAAATCAATAAAAATACATTTTCTTTATTGATTAAGGTATTAGATATGTGTACTTAAACCCCCATTGCCCCCCCCCACCTCTTTCCCTCACCCCCCTGGTGTCTGTGTCCATTGGTTAGGCTTATATGCATGCCTATAAGTCCTTTGGTTGATCTCTCCCCCTTACCCCAACCCTCTCCTACCTTCTCTCTGAGGTTTGACGATCTGATCAATGTTTCTCTGGCTCTGGATCTGTTTTTTGTTCATCAGTTTATGTTGTTCATTATATTCCACAAATGAGTGAGATCATGTGATATTTATCTTTCTCTGACTGGCTTATTTCACTTAGCATAACGCTTTCCGGATCCGTCCATGTTGTTGCAAAAGGTAATAATTCCTTCTTTTTTACAGCAGCGTAGTTTTCTATTGTGTAGATGTACCATAGTTTTCTAACCCATTCATCTGTTGATGGGCACTTAGGCTGTTCCAAACCTTAGTTATGGTAATTGTGCTGCTATGGACATAGAGGTACATATATCCTTTATGATTGGTGTTTCTAGTTTGTTGGTATATATTCCCAGAAGTGGGACCACTGGGTCAAATGGGAGTTCCATTTTTAGTTTTTTGAGAAAACTCCATACTGTTCTCCACAGTGGCTGCATCAGTCTGCATTCCTTTTTCTCTGCATCCTCACCAGCACTTGTGCTTTGTTGATTTGTTGATGATAGCAATTATGAAAGGTCTGAGATGGTACCTCATTGCCATTTTGATTTGCATGTCTAAGATAATTAGTGACTTTGAGCATGTTTTCATATGTCTCTTGGCCTTCCTATGTCCTCTTTTGAAAAGTATCTATTCAGGACTGATGCCCATTTTTTTTTTATTGGGTTGTTTATCTTCCTTTTGTTAAGTTGTATGAGTTCCTTGTAAAAGACTTAACCCTTAACAGTGATAACATTGGCAAATATATTCTCCCATGCAGTGAGCTTTCTTGTTGGTAAATGTTTGGTAAAACTCCCCTGTTGATGGTTTCTTTTGCTGTACAGAAGCTTTTTATTTTGATGTAGTCCCATTTGTTTAATTTTCTCTTTAGTTTCCATTGCCCTGGAAACTGTATTGGGGAAGATATTGCTTTGGCATATGTTTGAGATTTTGCTGCCTGTGGATTCCTCTAATATTTTTATGTTTCCCCATCTTACATTTAAGTCCTTTATTTTGACTTTATTTTTGTGAATGGTGTAAGTTGGTGGTCTAATTTCATTTCTTTGCATGTATCTGTCCAATTATCCTAATACCATTTATTGAAGAGACTGTCTTGGCTCCATTTTATGTTCTTGCCTCCTTTGTCAAATATTAATTGAGTATAATAGTTTGGGTTGACTTCTAGGTACTCTGTTCTGTTCCATTGATCTATATGTCTGTTCTTTTGCCAGTACCAGGCAGTTTTGAGAACAGTGGCTTTGTAATACAGCTTGATATCTGGTATTAAGATTCCCCCTACTTTGTTCTTCTTTCTCAGGATTGCAGCAGCTACTCAGGGTCTTTTTTATTCCAGATGAATTTTTAAAGAGTTTGTTCTATGCCTGTGCAATATGCTGTTGGTATTTTAATGGGAAGTGCATTGAATCGATAGATTGCTTTGGATAGTATGAACATTTTAATGAAGTTGATTATACCAATCCATGAGCACAGTATGTTTTTCCATCTATTTATGTCTTCCTCTATCTCTTTTTTCAGTGTCCTGTACTTTTCCGAGTACAGATCTTTTACCTTCTTAGTTAGGTTTATTCCTAGATATCTTTTTTTTGTGTGTGTGTGCAATGATAAATGGGATTTTTAAAAATCTCTCTTTCTGTAAATTCACTGTTGGTATCTAAAAATACCATAGATTTCTTGGTGTTAATTTTGTATCCTGCTACATTGCCAAATTAATTTATTAAGTCTAATAATTTTTTTATTGAGTAGTTAGGATTTTCTATGTACAGTATCATGTCATCTATGAATAATGACAGTTTTTCTTTTCCAATTTGGATGCCTTTTATTTCTTCTTCTTGACTAATTGCTGTGGCTAGCACTTCCTGTACTATGCCAAACAGGAGTGACGAGAGTGGGCCTCCCTGTCTCATTTCTGTTCTTAGGTGAAATGGTTTTAGTTTTTCCCATTGAGTATGATGTTGGCTGTAGGTATGTCATATAAGGCTTTTATTATGTTAAGGTATGATCTCTCTATTCCCATTTTCTGAGGGTTTTTATCAAGAAAGGGTGTTAGATTTTGCCAAATGCTTTTTCTGCATCAATTGATATGACTATGTGATTTTTATCTATCAATTTGTTTATGTGATGTATCACATTTATTGATTTGCAGATATTGTACCATCCTTGCATTCCTGGAATAAATCCTACTTGGCCATGGTGTATGATCTTCCTGATGTAATGCTGAATCTGATTTGCTAAAATTTTGTTGAGGATTTTGGCATCTATTTTTATGAGCGTTATTGGCCTGTAATTCTCTTTTATTATGTTGTCTTTATCTGGTTATGGTATTAGGGTGATGCTGGCTTCATGGAATGAGCATGGAAGTGTTCCTTCCTCATGAATTTTTTTTTAATAATCAGAGAAAGATAGGTTTTGGTTTTTCTTTGAATGTTTGGTAAAACTCCCCTATGAAGCTGTCTGGCCTAAGGCTTTTGTTTGCTGGAAGCTTTTTGATGACTTCTTTAATTTCCTCCATAGTTATTAACCTACTGAGATTTTTAGATTCTTCCTGATCGAGTTTTGGAAGGTTGTATTTTTCTAGGAATATGTCCATTTCCTCTAGGTTGTCTAGTTAGTTGGAATAGAGTTGTTCATAGTATTATTTAACAATCCTTTGTATTTCTATGGGATCTGTTCTTATTTCGTCTCTTTCATTTCTGATTTTGTTTATTTGGATCCTCTCTCTTTGTTTCTTGTTGAGCCTGGCTAAAAGTTTAACAATCTTGTTTTTCCTTTCAAAGAACTAGATCTTGGTTTCATTGATCTTTTGTATTGTTTAACCCTGGTAAACAATAGGGTTATTGCTTCCAATGTATCAAATGCAGGAGCACCCAAATAAAAAAATTTAAAAAAAAAAACTCCTGGAAGATGTAAAGGGCGAGATTGACATCAATACAATATAGCAAGGGACTTTCATACCCCCACTGACATCACTGAATAAATCCTCTAGACAAAAAAAAAAAAAATCAGCAAAGAAACAGCAATCCTAAATGACTCGCTAGATCAGATGAACTTAATTGACATCTTCAGGACATTTCACCCCAAAGACATGGAATATATTGTACATGCCTCTCAAGTATACATGGGACATTTTCAAAGATAGACCACGTATTGGGACACAGGCAATGTCTCTCCAGTTTCAAAAAGATTGAAATCATATCAAGCTTCCTCTCAGATCACAATGGCATAATATTAGAAATCAACCACAATAAAAACAAACAAAAAATTTAAACACTTGGAAGCTGAATAGCATGCTATTAAACAATGATTGGGTTATCAAAGAGATCAAAGAAGAAATTAAAAATAGCCTGAAAATGAATGACATGAAAACACAACAATCCAAAATATCTGGGACACCGTGAATGCAGTCCTGATAGGGAAGTTTATAGCTCTATAGGACTACCTCAAAAATAAGAAAATATTGTAATAAATCATCTAACTCTACAACTTGAATAATTAGAAAGAGAGAAACAAGAAAAGCCCAGAGTGAGCAGAAGGAAGGAAATACCGTATTTTCCAGCGTATAAGACAACCCACTAATTTTACAGTTAAAACATAGGTTTAGGCCTATATTTGCTGTATAAGACTACCCCCCCACTTCAAAGAAAAGATTTACTTTGCCGTCAAGATCTGCAGGTAATTTTTGTGCAATTTTGGTCTTTTGCCCCCAATTTTCGGTTGACTTTTTTCTTATACGCCAGAAAATACGGTATTAAAGATCTGAGCAGAAATAAATGACATAGATACCAAAAAATTAAATTATATCTTTAGAATAATCCATACCTCTGAACTTTAGGCCCACATAGTCATCAAATATTATGTAGATATCTTCACTTGTATGTCTCCTTATGTATCAAAGTCAAATGTTCAAAACCAAATTCCTGATCGAAAGAGAGAGAGAAAGGGAGAGAGAGAGACATCTATCAATAGTTTTTATGCATGGTACACCTATTCACCCAATGCCTGATGTATCTATAGATGATGATAGATAGATGATAGAATGATAGATAGATACATACATAGATAGATAGATAGATAGATAGATAGATAGATTGTCTTATTTTGTTCCACTGTACATGTCTGTATTATTAATGTGAGTTAAAGTACAGAAAGAGGAGAGAATAAGAAAGCCTTTGTATTCTGTCCTTGCTTACCTTTTTTAAAAAGATTCTTTAGATTCTATGTGCACAAAATACCATTAATTACCAGGTTCATACTGTGTAGCACTTTATGACGTATTTTTATCCTTAATCCAGCAGAAGTCTGTATTCAACTATAGAAAGAAGACAAAGTGAGCCTACCAACTAAACAGTATGTTTGCAATCTCTAGCTGTGACTTCGAAGAGGTTTCTGTAGAAGCAGTTTTCTATCCCACTAGTTTTTAAGAGGAGAGGGAAAATTGTTTTGCAATATGAACTTTTAAACCTCACTTATTTTCATACCAATTGCCTGCCCCACACTTGAACCCAACAATTTCCCATATATTCAAGTACTTTTGTACTCATCATGCTTAGCCAGAATCAAAGCAGTTTAGTTGAATGAGACTGTGCTGTCATATGGACCACAGATAAAAAGACCAGGAACATAAGGGGTGGCAATTCATGGACTTTCTAACGTTTCTTCCCCCCCCCCCCACTTTTGAGATTATTAAACTAAACTACTGAACCTTTTTAGATTTATCTTTAGATTTTGACCTTCATTTGTCTAATTCTTATAGCCTTTGAGGCATTTCAAATAGTGAAATATTGTAGCATGCTCATATGGTTATAGTAATAATTTTGTAGTAATCCCTTAACTTTCTCAGAGTTTGTGATTATTTTTAATGCTTGAGATAAATTTCTAATTATATCATTGGTATTGCCTTAGTGATCTTACATGACTACAGTAGACTAAAATTTATTTTCATATTATGTAGATGTCTAATTCTTGAAATTGTACATGCAAGTTATTGAAGAAATGAAAATAAAAAAATGGACCAAGGCCAAGCAAAAAATATCAAACAATGAAGACTAAAAAAAGGTTGAAAAGTGAAAGACTTAAAGTAGCACTTACTTCCCAGTAGTATTCTGATAAAAAGAAAATAATTATTATGCCCAGGATACATTTTTTCTAGTGTATCATGTGCTTCAAGTTGAGGAGGAAATATGTAATTACCCTAGCATAATGGGCAATGTTTACATAGGTAGCTACTTCATATTTAAACTTGGAAAGTACAAAACAGTTTATTACCCCTGTACATAAAAGAAACAAGTAAAGGCTTTGCTAAATATATATATTTATATATATAAATACACACACACTGAGTGGCCAGATTATTATGATCTCTGAACGCATTATAATCTGGCCACTCATTGTGTTTGTGTGTGTGTGTGTGTGTGTGTGTGTGTGTGTAGCCCGGTGCATGCATGAATTCGTGCATGGGTGGGGTTCAGCCAGCCTCGCCAGGGAGAGGGGACATGGGCAGTTGGCTGGCCTGCCTGGTGATCAAACTCCTGGTCAAGGGGACAATTTGCATATTAGCCTTTTATTATATAGGATATACACTGAGGACATACACTGAGTGGCCAGATTATTATGCATTCAGGGATCATAATAATCTGGCCACTCAGTGTGTGTGTGTGTGTGTGTGTGTGTGTGTGTGTGTGTATATTATATATATATATATATATTATATATATATATATATATATATATATATATATATATATATATCTTAGAATTTAAGAAAAGGGCCTCTGAAGTTAAGAGGTCTAATTTGATATTTCCTAGCTGTGTGACCTTGCACAAGTTACTTAGCCTTTCCAATTGCTCATTTGTAAAAGTGGATAATTATAGAGTTGTACTGAAGATTAAAATGCATTACCCATGTAAAAATAGTTCCTAGCACAAATGTGAGCTCAAAACATGTTATACATTAGTTAAATGTTCGTTATACATTGATAGAGCAGTATGAAAAGGATGTCACAAGCCTGATGAGATTCAAGTAGAAGGGTCTTCAAGGCTAGAGAGTTAGTGAGGAGGAGAAATCAGGTGGAAAATGGTGAACATGTCAGCCAGGGATAGACCTCTGTGAGGTAATCGGTCTTTCATAATGTTTTGAGAGTCTGGTCGTATATGTAAGAGCCTCAGTTTTAGAATTAATAAGCAGCAAGTAAGTACTCAAAGGCAGATATTTCTAACTGTGCAACATTCAGAAAATTGCTTTCCTTTTAAAGAGGCTTAAAGGTCTCAGCTGTCATCTCTTATAAAAAATAAAATAAAAAAGGAACAACAGTACTTTTGAGAGCATTGCCTGTCACATTGTAGTGCTCAATAAAAACCATCCAGTATTAAGAGGTTGATTCTGATTCTTCATATTCTCCCTCTCCTCTTCCCTCCTCTCTACTTCACCTCTCTCTCTTGTCTCCACTCCCCTCCTCTTCTCTCAGGTCCTTTCCTCTTCTCTAGCTCTATCTCTACCTATCTCTATCTCTCTCCCCCTTTACTCACGATCTGTCTCAAATCTGATACATCAAATTATCTGTATTTTGAGCTGAATATAGATGTTTATAATATTTTTCTAAGCCTGGGACACACAAATAATAGACAATGTACACAGCTTATACATAGAACTGGCTTGAAATTAAACTATAAGTGGCAATTGCTGTGACAACATTAAGACTGGATGGGACTTATAGAAATGTGTGGACCAGCAAGAGTTTGAAAACTACTGTATTTCCTTTTAAAAATAAATGAAGGTGATGGAAGAGATATAACAAATTTACTGAGAACATCTGCACTTTTTTGGAGACATATCATTTTTTTTAAAAGAGAGGAAATTGGTGGCTGGCTATTAAGTTCTTATAAAAGTCAGAGACTTTGAATTGTCTACTGTAGTAAGAGAAACCAAAGAGGTTCAACAAAGTCAACTGGTCTTCACTAAATTCATCAGGCATCCCCACCAGGATACAGGGCACCTAAAACCTGAAGAAAGGTTTTAGCTGATTACTGAAGCAGGAAAGCTAGATACATATGTGATGCCTGCTTTTAAGGAACTCATAGTTGTCACCTAGTGAGTTGTACAGGAAAATAACTGTACAATTGAATATGCATTGTTAATAGAAGTATATATTTGTGTTAACAAAAAGGGAGGTA
This sequence comes from Pipistrellus kuhlii, assembly GCF_014108245.1. Classification (NCBI taxonomy): domain Eukaryota; kingdom Metazoa; phylum Chordata; class Mammalia; order Chiroptera; family Vespertilionidae; genus Pipistrellus; species Pipistrellus kuhlii. Next base: position 60,334,691 of record NW_023425551.1, read on the forward strand.
TTATCAGCTTGGTATTGAGAAGGAAAAACATTATTTTTTATGGTTGGCTAATATTCCATTATACATATGTACCACTACATTTTTATCCACATATCTACTGATGGACACTTGGGTTGTTTTCATAGCCTGGCTATTGTAAACAATCCTGCAATGAACATAGGGGTATATATTTTCTTTCAAATTAGTGTTTGGAGTTTCTTTAGATATATATCCAGAAGTTGAATTGTTGAGTCATAGGTTAGTTCCATTTTAATTTTTTGAGAAGCTCCCCTGTTTTCCACAGTGACTGCACAAATCTGCACTCCCACCAACAGTGCATGAGGGTCCCCTTTTTTCACGTCCTCACCAACACTTGTTGTTTGTTGATTTATAAAAAAAGGTGAAGGCCTGACTGGAGTGGCTCAGTAGTTGAACATGAACCTATGACCCAAAGGGTCAAAGTTAGATTCCCAGTCAGGACACATGCCCAGGTTGTGGGCTCAATCCCCAGTGTGGGGTGTGCAGAAGGCAGCCGATCAATGAGATAATCAATGATTTTCTCTCATCATTGATGTTTCTGTCTCTCTCTCCCTCTCTCTTTATCTCTGAAATCAATAAAATTATTTTTACATGAAGGGATTAACAAATATAAATTGGTAGTTACAAAATAGTTACAGGGATGTAAAGTAGAGCCTAGGGAATATAGTTAATAATATTGTAATAACTATGTATGCTGCCAGCTGTATTAGAAATATTGGAGTTTACTCTATGAAGTAGATTATTGTTTAGTCATCTTATTGTACATCTGAAATACAAAATAACATGGATTTTAAACTGTAACTGAAAAATAAAATTTAAATTAGAAAAAGGAGAATCAAATTTTAAAAGACAACCAACAACAGCCTAGCTTGTTCTTTCCAAATGTATCTCTCTACTAGACACCCAGACATAAAAGATCAGAAGCTATCTGTGCTAAAGATAGAAAATTGAGAGTTTTCAGAAGCTAGAAAGTAGCTAAAGTTATGGGAACAAATGAGATCACTCAGGTAAGTTTTTTGAACTATGAAAAGAAGGTATAGAAATAGACTAGAGAGAGATTGGTAGCTATTATGATAACATGTCAAGTACAGTGTAAGATATTGATGGTTCTTTCCCTTTCTTGTCCTGGTTTTGTTTATACTGAATGTAAAATATTTTTGATGTGCTAAGCAATGTTCTACTTGGTTTTATTTTGTAAAAGGAAGGAAGTAGAGTATAGCTCTAAAGCATCAGACTTTTTAGAGGGTCATCCATTCTTTAACAGAGAAACAAAGGAATGAAAAACAGCATAGCCAGAGTGTCTGTGACAATGAAGAATGAGAAAGGATTTTGTTTTGTCCTGTTTTGTTTAACATGTGTTGTTTCCTTGTGCATTACTTTGGTCAGATGCAGAGAAACTCTCTTCCTGCTTTATATGGAGGGATGAAGCAGCTAAGATGAAATGGAGAAATGTTAGTTCTGCCTTCATGTTTCCGTGCTTTTCAATTACTGGGAAAAGCTATGCTGCAAAAACGGCAGCGGTGCTGGCAGCAGCTTCAGACTAGTTGATCTTTTTTATCAGGCACCTAACAAATTTATCACAGTTTATGGATTAATATAAATGTGAATATCTTATATGGAGAAATTATCTCAGTAAAGGTAATAATATAGTTCATGATACTTGGGCCATCCAAATCTAACATATTTTTTTTAATTCTATATAAGCAAAAATATATGATGTGGTAAGAATGTTTAGTGTATTTTATAAATACTAAACTATAGTACTATACTTTATATTATATGTATGAACTAGAGTAGGGGTGTCGAACTCAATCAGAGAAGGGGCCAAAATCTAAAATCCAGCCTAAATCGCAGGCCAAATGGTTTACTGAACAGTCATAAACTGTCATTGTGATGGAAACGCAGCGGAGTGCAGTGATGACAGCGCGGTGCGGGCCACATTGCAAGGCCTGGCAGGACGGATTTGGCCCGCGGGCCTTGTGTTTGACACATCTGAACTAGAGGCTTAGTGCATGAAATTTTGTGCATGTGTAGGGTCCCTAGGCCTGGCCAGCTATCAGGGCCAATCTGTGGGGCAACCAGCAGCGTGATTGGGGCCCCCACTCACACCCATCTTGGCTGGCGTGGCACCGCTCACTCACCAGCCCCCCCACCTCCATCTCCCCATCCCCCACCACCACCACTGTAGGTCGCTTCCCTCTGTGGGAGGCTGGCCTGGGGCCTGCAGGCTGGGGGAAGCTCCTACATTAAGCATCTGCCCCCTGGTGGTCAGTGCACATCATAGCGACCAGTCGTTCTGCTGGTCATTCTGCTGCTTGGTCAATTTGCATATTAGGGTTTTGTATAGATAAATACTGCAGACAAAGGAGTCCATTTCTATTCAGAATGAATAAACTTGATGCTGCTCAGTTGTATTGTGTTCAGGGTAAAGATACTAATCTCATCTCTTTTTTGTTTGTTTGTTTGTTGTCATTCCATGGTGCCCTCCTGGACTAAATTTCAATGAGTTGTTGTTATTAACTGACTGAGATTCTGATTCATACTATAGAAGTATATTGAGTGGAAAACATTAAATTCACCCATGTTTTTAACATAAGGTGCTTCAAACTCAGTGCTGTTTCTTCTTTCACACCTTCCTTTGACAATTTAAGAGTTTGGAGGCTTTTTAACATAACATAAGTTAGGGCTGATTTTAGATTTTGTTAACCATGTAAAAGTTAATATAATTCGTTAGGTCAACCTATATAACCCTTTAAGGCATTTAAACATTGCATATTTCTAAGTTGTAATTAGAAGCCACAAAAGAACTATTATAAGACATATTTTGTAAGATGCTTAGTAGATGTTTTTTATATAAAAACCCTGGTTTTCTTCCCATTTATAATTGGAAGGGAAGTAAATTTGGAGTGTGTTCAAAAGCATCGCCTGGAGAGGCTTCTGGAAGCAGCAGGGGAATGCTCCGCCTCACCCCAATTAGTCTTGTTTTCCACATTCAGGGCAGTTCTGTTTTTCAACATATTCACTACACATGATGATAATGAAAATTAATATGGTTAGAAAAGCAATTCAATAGCAAATGTTTATTGTTCATAATTGTTGTTCCCCATCATAATTTTCATAAAACCTGTCAGCTCTGAAAAAAAGGCTTGAGGAGTGTGCGAGCTAAGAAGTAGGCAGGTGTGCCTGAATTATACAATAGATGTGCTCCTGCAAAGTAATGTGGAAGTCATTTTTTTTTCTTAAGCAAATTGAATTTTTACTGCTCTTGGTGAGTTCACTACTTCTCAGAATAAGTAAAACCTGATTATGGATTCAAATTTGATTCATATATGAACCCTTCTGTAAAGAGTGTCTCCTTACAGAAATTTTCCTGTGGATTTATCAGTAATATGAAAAGCTTAGCCACGAGAGAAAATATGCTAAAACCCAATCTCTATAGTCTTGATTCATCTCATTTTTTTTAATTATAAGAATATGTAATTTTTCTGTCCTTTAAAAAACTACCCAAAATGACCATTTTTTTTTCTATAGTTACATTTATCCCAGAATATATCTACAATGTACAAACCTACTCATGCCATGGGAGAATGCAAAGCTAAATCAGACTCAGATCTTGCCACCAGAGAATGAATTGTATGAAAAGGTCTATGAAATAGGTTTTGTTAGACTTTCCTTCTTATCTAATCTTCCAGCTCACATTAGGCTTAATGCTCCTGGATGAGAGCAAATGTCAGAAAAATAGTTAAGCTAAGCAAATAGGGTAGTGTATCTTCCTGGAGTCCAAGGAAAATTCTACCATATTAGTAAAATAAATTCTACCAACTTCTAACTTGGATTTTCTTCCTTGAAGCTAAAATTTAAGCATCATGAGGATGAGTCACTATCTATTTTGCTCACCACTGTATTCCTTGACCAGTTCTAGCATATAGTAACCACTCAATAAATATTGGTTCAGTGGCCCTCGTTGGTTGGGTCACTGGATAGAGCATCAGCCTGTGGACTGAAGGGTCCCAGGTTTGATTCTAGTCAAGAGCATATGCCTGGGTTGCTGGCTCAGTCCCCAGTGGGGGGCGTTTAGGAGGCAGCCAATCAATGATTCTCTCTCCTCATTGATGTTTCTCTCTCTCTCCTTCTCTCTGAAATAAAAGTAAATTAATTAATTTTAAAAATGTATATTGGTTCAATGAATGAAAATATCAATGACTCCAAATGGCATAGGTAAAAGCAATAGGAAGAAATAGTGTCTAAAACCATATTATAGTAGAATCAACAGATATGCAACTTTTTAAGTTATATGATATTCTATTAATTTAAAACCCAAGCCCAGTCTCTTTTTAATATTAACCATTTTCTCTGCCACAGCCATATCCAAATTTGTCATCTAAACATCCTCCAGTATAGAGTTGCATTGCATTTTAACTTGATAAGACATGTTTTAAAAAGTATTTATCTTATTGTCATATATATATATATATATATATATATATATATATATATGACATAGATAATATATTTAGACCTATGGACTTGGTACACTGAGCAAGTATATTACCTAAGATTTAGAAATGCAACTTTATTTTTTGTTTCTCTCACAATGGGGAAATTTTCTTTGCCTCTAGGTGAAAATTTGGCAATCCCTATGAGTCATACCTATTTTCAAAATTATACAATAATTTAAAAAACTAATATACAGTCTAAGAAATTTATTAACACAACATTTTCTCCTTATGTTTTTTTCTCCTTGTATATTAACTGGAGGCCCAACACACAAACTTCGTGGACAGTATGGTCCCTAGACTTGTCCTACGATCAGTGCCATCTTCCCTGGCTGCCAGCAGTTGGCCTTGCCCCCCACCACCACCCAGCCCTGTTTCCCCTTTTGCCATCAGGCAATCAGAGCCTGTCAACTGGAGAGAGGAACCGAGAGGTCAGACTTCCCGCCTGCTTGCTGCCCCAACTCCACTGCAGATCACCCTCTGTGTGGGGGGCGACTGGTGGGGTGGGGGCCTTTGCCTGGCACTACCCGTGTCCTCGTCCACCAACCCCCAGTTTCCCATTTGCCTGAGGGCAATGGGAGCCTGCTAGTCAGGGAAAGAGACTGAGAAGTGGTCAGTGTGCCTCATAGTGACTGGCTGAGTGGTCGTTCTGCCTTTAGGGTCAATTTGCATATTACCCTTTTATTATATAGCATAAATGGTGCATGTACAGTTGTGTATCTACTAAACATTCTGCTCCATTTGGTACAACTCTAACAATGTTACAGGCTTTTCTGGTCACAAGAAAGAAAATTCATTTCCTTAATGCATATTTTTCCAAGTCTTCTCAGAATTCATTTATTTAGGATATCCTATTTTTACTAACTGAGGTGAATTTAGCTCCCTTATCTAATGTAACAGGTTCAGATTTACTATTTTATCAGTTCTGCCCCAAATTTCTTAACAATTGCAACATAAGGAAGAAAACATGCATGCACTGAAAGAGTTGTAGCTCAATATAATGGGGAGTTCAAATTTGGAGGAATAGTCAAGGTGAGCATTGAATTAAAAGAAGCCCAGTATACCTAGGCTTATGGGGCAGGGCATTCCAGACAAATATCGATAGAACAGCATAAACACAAGTAGAGCCACAGAAGAAAATGTCGTTCTGCCTTACTGGTGTGTGTGTGTGTGTGTGTGTGTGTGTGTGTGTGTGTGTGTGAACCTGAAAAATATAAGCATGAAGGGTCTAGTTTTATCCTAAAAGCAGCTTAATTAATTCTATAGTACTGAAGACCTTAGATCAGTGGTCCTCAACCTTTCTAAAGCTGCAACCCTTTAATACAGTTCCTCATGTTGTGGTGACCCCTAACCATAAAATTATTTTTGTTGCTACTTCATAACTGTAATTTTGCTGCTGTTATGAATCGTAATGTAAATATCTGTGTTTTCTGATGGTCTTAGGCAACCATGCTAGCGGTTCTCAACCTGTGTGTGTGGCAGGGGGGCAGGGGGGATGGAGATAAAGAAACAGAAACAGAAAGAGAAGACTGTTTGAAAATTAGCTATACCCCACAGACAATAAGACAGGGAACAGAGCAGTGTTTACCATGAACTAGGTATGGACCTCTTAGAAAAGAGATTGGGCCCAGAGCCACCTTACGTTCTGTCCGAGTGGATTTTCTAGTCAGGTGAACAAGACCATGTTAACGTTCCCCTTGGCTGGACTGAATTGTAGACAGGCAGGCTTCACCCTGGCTCTAGACCTCTGCCTAGTTTTACTTTAGAGAACTTTCCATTATAGATTCTTTCCTTGGATCCTTTGGGCTGTAAATCTTCTTTGAAAGCTTTTTGCCGGTTTCATAACCCAGGAGGGTCTTTCTGCAGGATCTAGGCAGGCGTCCTCAAACTTTTTAAAGTGGGGGCCAGATCACGGTCCCTCAGAGAGCTGGAGGGCCGGACTATATGAACTATTGTACTAATTCCTACTGTAACACCTAGGCTGCGCTCACCTGGAGCCATCTCTTTCCAAAGTAATCAAGAAAATAGTGGTCCTATCAGCCAGGCTCTGGGAGAGGGGACGCCTAGCTTCAGTGGGTGCCTTGCTCCACGTTGTAAATCGCCGCCAGTAATGACAATAGGAGAAAGCTTATTTTTGAGGGGTAAGGCCTACTAGCAAAACCAAAACCGGTAGCTTATGATCCCCTCACCTCAGCTCTTAAACCCTCTAACATTCAGAGCAAAGACTGAATTCTAACCTCGCTCCACTATGGCATTAAGCTTGAATGAAGTCTTTCTTGCCTATTGAACTTGGTCCAGTGCAACTTTTTCTTTGATACAGGAAAGCGGTTGTCCAACAGCAAGAGTCTGCATAGAATGTGAAAAATCCGAGCAGGACCAAGCTAAGAGTGACAAGCCAAAGGCAGGCCACTGCACAAGCCCTAGAAATGGCTGTTGACAAAGGGTTTCTAAAGCTTGCACAAATCCTCCTGAGTCACAGGGCTGACAATTTAACGACTGAATGTAGAGGGCCCTCCGTTCAATTTGAATTTCAAATAAACAACAAATCACTGTTTTAGTAGAGTTATGTTTCACACATTGGATGAGGTCTACTAAAACAATGGTTTGTTGTTTATTTGAAACTGAAGTATAACTGAGCATCCTGTACTTTGTCTGGCATTCCTGCCAGGAGGGATACAGTGCATTTTAAACATCCGCTACTCCTAGAGAGCCTGAGGCCTGCTTGCAATATTAGTCACCCGCTCTATTAGCTCTGCGCCGCTGTGTGCTTCTTTCCGCCTCACCTTGTCTTCTCCCATTTAAAGCCACAAAGGTCCAAAGCAGCAGCTAGTCTGAAGGGGGAGAGGGAAGGGGAGGGGAGAAGGAAATAGGAACAGAAGCCAGCGTCTCCCTGCTCCTCAAGACAGAGAGCAGGTGTCAGGCACCCCTCAGCTTTGACTAGCGAAGCTCAGGGAAGTCATATCTAGGAAGGAAAATGTTAAGAGTTGATACATTTCTTAGACTGTATATTAGGTTTTTTAAAAAAATTTTGTGTAATTTAGAAAGAAGGTATGATTCATAGGGATTGCCAAGTTTTCATCCAGAGGCAAAGAATACTTCCACATTGTGAGAGAAACAAAAAATAAAGTTGCATTTCTAAATCTTAAGGTAATATACTGGCTCAGTGTACCAAGTCCATAGGTCTAAATATATATATATATATATATATATATATATATATATATATATGACAATAAGATAAATACTCTTTAAAACTTATGTCTCAGGATTTTATGAGAGTGAGCATTTAAAAGATTAAGAATTCTAATTCCTAATAACCTTGCATAGTATAGTAATACTCCTTAAAAATATATCTTATATAACAGTGAAAAGCACTAAATGTTAATGACTATTAATAAAAAGAGTGTGACAGCCGAAACTAGTTTGGCTCAGTGGACAGAGCGTCGGCCTGTGACTGAAAGGTCCCGGGTTCAATTCCGGTCAAGGGCATGTACCTTGGTTGCAGGCACATCCCCAGTAGGGGGTGTGCAGGAGGCAGCTGATCAATGTTTCTAACTCTCTATCCTTCTCCCTTCCTCTCTGTAAAAAATCAATAAAATATATATATTTTTAAAAGAATGTGACAGTTTTTCTAATATTTTTGTGTCACAGGTGTTTTTTTTTTATTGAAGTGTAATTACATCAAGTAAACTTTATCAATTTTAAGTTATTATTATAATTTGATGTATAGCCATTTATAGCACAGAATATTTTAAGAAGCTAATGAAAACTATTATTCCACTCTAGTAGCCCTGTATATAAATCTGTGTGCCAGAAGCTCACCAGTAGCTTGCTGCCCCCCTTCAGTAGCTCCCCCTTAGCCCGCTTCATAGCTTGCTGCCCATCCCCCTCTTATAGTTCTCCTCCACGCACTTGTAGCTCGCTGCCCAACCCTCCTGCTGACCCATGATCCATTTGCATATTGCATCTTTATTATAGAGGATATTCAGGGACACAGATGATTTTTATACAATTGCAGGGTGTTTATTCTCCCTTAAACAACAACAACAACAACAACAACAAAATATATATACATACACACACACACACACACATATATATATATATATATATATATATATATATATATATATATAGTATATATTCCTGTTTTGAGTCTTTTCTTCTAAACTGGTGGTTAATTATATGAGACAATGACTTTACAAACATGTTGTACTTAATGTTGGAACTAAATTGCTTAAGGTTGGAACTAAGTAATATTTGTTAATATCAGTTTTATCTTTTATTTTTTATTTTTTTAAAATATATTTTATTGATTTTGTACAGAGAGGAAGGGAGAGAGATAGAGAGTTAGAAACATCGATGAGAGAGAGTCATCGATCAGCTGCCTCTTGCACACCCCTTACCGGGGACATGCCCGCAACCAAGGCACATGCCCCTGACCGGAATCGAACCCAGGACCTTTCAGTCCCCAAGCCGACGCTCTATCCATTGAGCCAAACCGGTTTCGGCCAGTTTTATCTTTTAAAATGAATGCTAACTATTAATATTATGTTCTCATCTGCTTGATTAGCAAAATAATAATACAAGGTGTTCCAAAAAATATATACACACTTTGAATAATTATAAAGGCAGTGTCTATTAAAATACATTTCATTTTCAAAATTGAGCTCTCGGCTGTTAAAGTATATACACATTTGGGGGGAGAGGGGGACAGCCTGTATATCAGAACACATTAACATGACTGTGTTTTTTTCAGATCCAGGTTTATATTTCCCATCTTTCACCAGGAATTCCTACTTAGAGCTGCCTTTCTTTGCAACCCTAAATGAGTTGAAGTCTGTCCTGGAAAAAGAACATAGCAGAATTGTTACCATCTACTTGGCTATAAAAACACTTTGATTGGGACCATTCTCTACAGTGAGTATGAAATGTTTGCCCTCCTATGTGTTAAGTTTCTTTCTCAAATATTAACCTATTGAATCAAGAACTATTCATTTAAATACTATGGAAATTTTTTTCTAGCCTAGTGCATAAGGCATTACCTCCCCCCAAAAAATCTTTGTGCTTTCTAGTTTTATTTGGATATTTCTTTAATTTATGAGTCATTCAATGGAACATGACTTACAAACAGGCTCTAAACCAGAAGGAAGGATACAGCAAGCATATATATGTCATAACTATTGCAGTAAAACATAAATGTTAAAAATGTTTCAGAGCATTTTTTTAAAAATTTTATAAGAAGAAGGGAGAGCCAAAACCGGTTTGGCTCAGTGGTAGAGCGTCGGTCTGCGGACTGAAAGGTCCTGAGTTCGATTCCAGTCAAGGGCATATACGTTGGCTGCGGGCACATCCTTGGTAGGGGATGTGCAGGAGGCGGCTGGTCGATGTTTCTCTCTCATCGACGTTTCTGGCTCTCTATCTCTCTCCCTTCCTCTCTGTAAAAAATCAATATAATATATTAAATGAAGAAGCAGAAGGAGGAGGAGGAGGAGGAAGAGGAGGAGGAGGAGGAGGAGGAGGAGGAGGAGGAGGGAGAGGTAGAGATAGAGAGAGAAAAACATCTATGTGAAAGTGAAACATCAATTAGCTGCCTCCTTCACACCCCCTACTGGGAATTAATCCTGCAACCTGGGCATGTATCCTGACCAGGAATCAAACTCACAACCCTTCAGTGCATAGGATGATGCCCAACCGACTAAACCACACTGCCCAGGGCCAGAGCATATTTTTTATAATATAAATCACTAAATATTAATTGCATTTAGTACTTGGTAACTTGGAAAAAGCCATTTCAAGCCTGGGATTCATTTGACAATTGGGGAAATTCCTATCACTCTTTTGGCATTATCTTAAAATTAGTTGGTATATCCGGGACAGGTTTGGCTCAGTGGTAGAGCGTCAGCCTGCTGGCGGTCCCGGGTTCGATTCCAGTCAAGGGCATGTACCTTAGCTGCAGGCACATCCCCAGTGCGGGGTGTGCAAGAGGCAGCTGGTTGATGTTTCTCTCTCATCAACATTTCTAACTCTCTGTCCCTCTCAATTCCTCTCTGTGTAAAATCAATAAAATATATATATATTTTAAATTAGTTGGTATAACAAAAATAGTATTAACAGTATTTGTTTAAGGAAATGCCTCTGTCTCTAGGGTTTTCTACATTATGCAATATGCTCAGAAGGATCTCCGTAACCAGAATATATGGCCGTCTTTCTTCTATGGCCAGACATCACTAAATTATTGTACTTCCAGTATTCCAAATGTGACAATTATTTTCTCTCTTTTGAAATGAATGCACAATAGTCTTAACAATTCCCTATATTGGAGCTGTAATGTCTTCTTGAATTGATTGTCTACTGCAGGGCAACTCATTATTTCCCAAATCACTTTTCTCCTCTATTTTAAAGTATTTTGCAAAATCAATTAATCATCCTATGCTTTCTAAACAAAATTAAACCCTTTTTATTGTTTGGGTAAAATGCCTAAAAGAAGCAATTTTGAAAAACTGGATACATCAGAAGTTTTGAACATTAAGTTAAAACTAGGAATGCACGTTATATTTTAGAAAGAAACTAACTTGTCAGAACAAGGCCAGCGTTATTTATTTCCCAGGAATGCAAGCACCCTGTTTAAATGCTGGCTTTAGGATGTCTGATTTATTTCTGTTAAGAGAGAGAGAGAAGATTTAGAAAGGGAAAATTTGCTTTTATATTCAAAACTTAAATGATGGTAGACGACCATGAAATTTGGAGGTAATGGTGCATTACAGGGGAAACGAAACAACACTGAACAGAACAAAAACACAAACATAATCATTTAAAGCCACAAAGCGAAGTGATTTTCTGGCTCTGCAGTTTTTAGTCATATCGAATTGGAAGGTGTGTCCTTGTGGAGAGTGTGAATTTACCAACTAAAAACAGCTCTTAGCCAAAGAAGCAGCCACCCTCTGGGGATTCTCCTCTGGGCCCTTGCTCCTGGCTCAGGTCTATACCACCCCTCAAGGTGCTCCTTTTGAAAGCCATGGAAATATTATACATGCCAAATAGGTATACACCCTGCTCAGTTCAGTTCTTTAATTTAAGCCAATAAAAAAAACCAAGGTGATACTAGTGCCATAGGATTATTTTTGCCTTTCATATTGACCTACCAAAAAAATTAAACTAGAAATTATTAGCAAGACAAAAAAAATGCCATTGTAATGATTGTCTAGCTCTGTCCTTGTCTTCTGTAATTCTTGTTGTCACAGCTCTGAATACATCAAGGCTGTTTACGCATGGGAGCTTCACAGCCTGTGAAGGGAGATAATGATTTTGTTTGTAAAGCATTTCTTTTGTCCATTTGTAAAGTGGTCATTCAATCCTACAGCTGTTGGGAATACCTCAGTAGATTGTTTCATAAGGTGGTTGCTTTTACTCCTCTTAGAATTTGTCAGTTAGATATCCATAGTTTTAAAAGGTGTTGCTTGACTTGGTTTAGGGCTGGTTTTATTTCCTTTGAAATCAGTATTTTCTATGCAGGAGCAATTAAAAATGGTAAGGAAGTCAAATCAAATGTTTCACATTAGAGTCGAGATATTAATTTTTGTCTGGGTTTTTGGTTTTGTGGGGTTGTTTTTTTGTGGGTTTGGGTTTTTTTTTGTTTTTTTTTGCTTGGTTTATTGTGTTTTTTGTGTGTGTGTATGTGTTTTTAGTTTTACTATTTTAGTCCATTTCTGAACATTTCAGTAAAAATTCAATTCCATTCTGCAAACATTTATTGAACATTTGTATTTTGTTATCATCAAATATTAAAGGGAAAAGGATAGCAGGTTGTAAGCCAGTGTCATCTTTGAATTATATTCCTCTTTCAAAACTGTAGGTTTATTTTTTCTCAGTTTGCTTCTCCAACTAATTGATGTTGAAAAGGAAAAAAAAAAAGAAGAAGAAGAAGATAAAACTTGAATCCTTATGGGAGTTATAGGGGAAAGAAAAAAAAAAAACCTTAGAAAAGATTGCTTTAAAAGGAACGCTCTGTGGGAGAGAGCCGGCTCTGAGAACAGCAGTCGAGATGAAAAGCACGTTTTTTGAATCTGCGGCTGAACCAATTCAGAATTCTGGAACCCAGTCAAAGGAGCTACTAATAGGTCACAGGAGAAGGGATGAGACCACACAAAACTCTTTAGATGCACTTTCAGAAAATGAGCTCTGTTCAGCGGGCAGTATCAATCAGGGGATTTCGTCATGGGATGTATTACCGTGCGGGTGAATCCATTCTGGGCCGCTCCTCTGAAAAGAAATGAGCAAGCCCTTTGGAAGTATGCGATCTTTGAGAATTAGGAGCAGACATCTGACCAAGTTACAGGAGGCAAATTACACGAGCAACTCCAGTGGGAGCACCGGATTCCGAAGCAACTTTGATATCATTTTGTGCTTGTATTTAAGAAAGAAAGCAAAAGAAAGGCTAGCTTTAGGTATTTACTCCAGGTAGGAGTCAACAGGAAAAGTAGGATGATTGGGCCCTCCTTTTTTGTGCATTCAGGGAGGGCTAACAAAAGAGGTTTCTGATATTGCTGAAGGAAACAAATTAAACCTATAGAATCAGACATCTGCCTTTCTCTATAAAATGATTCTCAGCAGAATACAGAATATCTTCATTAGATACTTCATTGGCTAAGGCCAATGAAATCCTACAGTATTTCCTGACATCATATTAAGAAGCATCTTTTCTTAAAGAATAAGAAACATTTGCTGTCACAAATAGGAAGGGTAATAATGCTAAGTGAAATAAGTCAGAGAGAGGAAGGCAAATACCATATATTTTCACTTATATGTGGAATTTAAAAAAATGAAATAGACAAAAAACATTGAAACAGACTCATATATACAAAGAACAGACTGATGGTTGACAGAGGGGAAGGGCTTTGGGGCTTGGTGGAAAATGTGAAGGGATTGAGAAGTACTAATTGGTAGTTACAAAATAGTCAAAGGGTTGTAAAGTATGGTATGAGGAATATAATCAATAATATTGTAATAACTATGTATGGTGTCAGGTGGCTACTTGAAATATTAGGGGGATCACTTTGTAAAGGATATGATGGTCTAATCATTGTCTAACCTATAATGTATACCTGAAATGAATACAAAATAATATTGAATGTAAACTGTAATTGAAAAATAATATTTTAAAAGAGTTTGCTAAAATGTTTTAATCAACTTTACAATACCTACCATAAAATATTAGGGTAATCTTTGTCCTATCTTAATAACTCCCAATGGAGCTTGCTCTAAGACTTCCATTCGTCCAACTTTTCTAGATGATGGTAGTTCTGTATTTTATTTATAATTTTGATGTGGTTGTGGAAGACAGTGAGTATAGGCAATTACCTACTCTGCCATCTTCTGAAAGTGATAAAATTCTTATTCAGATAATGCTTGAATCCCTTTCCCTTTATAACTTGCCTGGAAGGGACACTTGGGAATTGCAGGCCCAGGATACTGTGTTTTTGTCTCATTAATGTTACATCTATTTGATAGACATCTATTCAGAGAAAAAAATAATTAGACTATAAGAAAAAAAACCCTCTGGATTCCTAAATGTCAAGAAGTGGGAAAGACAATTGGTACAATTTTTGTTTTTATTTTATCTAAATGAAGAAGATTTATTGGCACCAAGAGTCTTGTAATACAGTTTTTATTTAACAGGTTAAGCAAAATTAACAGGCTAGGAAAATTTTAACCAGGCTCTCAATCAATTTTAGAAACTGGCCCAGAAGCCATTCTGCTGCAGCATGTAATACACATGTGCCAATAATTAATTATGCATGCCAGACTGCTGCCACAATCCTTCAGTGCTCCTCAGAGAATCTCTGCTGGCCATCCTTCCACTGACTATCTAGCTCACCCTAACCGCATCCTGAATGCATGTTCCTGCTCATGATGCCACTGCTACTCTGTCGTTTTACCATGTGCAATCCTGCTAAGTTGCTACTGAGGTTACTGCTTCTATAAAACCTTTTAAGGAGAGAGGAGTTCTAAAGGTGCAGCAAAACCGTGTATGTTCAATGGGGAACTCAGTGCAGGCCCAGAGAACGGTTTTTATTTCATGCCATTAAAGTGGTACCAGGGACAAAGAGAACATCCAATTGCTTCTGTGGGCAAATCAAAATATCAGTAGGTGACCAATGGTAGGCTTGAACCCAAGTCAATGTGAGCTAACTGTAAAACTTGGGTAAGTCCATTAACTTCCTGTGTTTTAGTTTGACTATAAATAATACAGCGTAATTTCTATGATCAAGTTCACAAGATTTGAGAAAATGTATATAAAAGTGTTTTTGAAAAATAAAAAGTGCCATACAAATGTATGGTATTATATCTTTTCTGAAAAATGGTAGAAAGACATGTTACTTTATGGAAATTTAGAAGATTGGCCACTATATAACTGATTTAATATACATATCTGTATTGATCACTATCCATTTTATAAGGAATTATGTTAAACTTCGTTTTAACTAAAACTGATGGCCAACTGATGCATCTCTTCTGAATGTCTATTTATACAGGATGTCAAATCAAATTGTCATTAATGTTTGGGAGTAGTCATTATAATAGTTCAAATGGAGAAAATACCCATTTCTAATGGAA
Organism: Pipistrellus kuhlii; assembly: GCF_014108245.1. Taxonomy (NCBI): domain Eukaryota; kingdom Metazoa; phylum Chordata; class Mammalia; order Chiroptera; family Vespertilionidae; genus Pipistrellus; species Pipistrellus kuhlii. The sequence goes on from NW_023425551.1 coordinate 60,349,822, forward strand.
TGGTAAGTCATATAGTCATATAAATCATAAATTGTCTATCTTCAGTATTTCAGTGAAGAAGTATTCATGCTTAGAAAATTTCAACCCAATGCAATACCCAAGCAAAGCAAAATTTTTTTAAAGTTGACTAAGATATCATACTTTGCCTTTCTCTGTATTATTTCATTACTAGAAGCCCTAGCATGCGAAATTACGCAGCCCTGCAAACCTATGCATGCCTTGCAGTGCTCGCAGACCTGCCCACCTGCACACACCCCACCCACCACTCAACTGCGCTCACAGCCCTTCCCACTCATGCACAGCCTGCCGACCCACATGCACTTCACAGTGCACACAGCCCCACCCTTCCATGTGTACCTTGCAATACACACAGCCTCCTGTTGACCAGTCTTTGGTCATTACAGTGTTACAATCACTGAGTTTTTATAATATTGACTAGAGGCCTGGTGCATGAAATTCATGTACAGGGGGCTGTCCCTCAGCCCAGCCTGTACCCTCTCCAATCTGGGACCCCTCAAGGGATGTCTGACTGCCCATTTAGGCCCAATTCAGGCCTAAATGGGCAGTCGGACATCCCTCTCACAATCCAGGACTGCTGGCTCCCAACTGCTTGCATGCCTGCCTTTTTTATTGCCCGTAACTGCTTCTGATCATCCTCTAACCACTCCTCTGCCAGCCTGATTGTCCCTAACTGCCCTCCCTTGCAGGCCTGGTCATCCCTAACTGCCCTCCCCTGCTGGCCTGATCACCCACAACTTCCCACCCTGGTCCCTCTCAACTGTCCTCCCCTGCTGGCCATCTTGTGGTGGCCATCTTGTGTCCACATGGGGGCAGCCATCTTGTGTGTTGGAGTGATGGTTAATTTGCATATTGTTATTTTATTACATAGGATAGAGGCCTGGTGCATGGGGAGGGAACTGGCTGGTTTACCCTGTAGGGTGTCCCAGATAAGGGTGGGGGTTCCCTTGGGTCATGGGACAGTCTGGGCAAGGGGCCTGTGGTGATTTTCAGGCAAGCCATGGCCCCCAGCAACCCAAGCAGAGGCCCTGGTATCTGGGATTTATTTATCTTTTATCATTGAAATTTTGTAGCCTTGAGCAGAGGCCAAGGCTGGCAAAGAAGCTTGGCTTCCTCCATTGTTGGGGGCAACCCAAGCTTCCTGTTCTCTCTAGATCTGTGGCTGCCACCATTTTTGTTGGGATTTATTTATCTTCTATAGCTGAAACTTTGTAACCTTGAGCGGAGGCCAGAGCTAGCCAGAGAGGGTGGGAAGCTTAGCTTGCTCCATTACCAGGGAAACCCAAGCCTCCTGCTTGCTCTGTGGCCACAGGCATCTCGGTTGGGTTAATTTGCATACCCTCTCCTGATTGGTTGGTGGGTGTGGCTTTTGGGAGCAGTGACTTTTTGGTGTGGCTTTTGGCCAATTTGCATGTTTTTCTTTTATTAGTATAGATTATTCCTTTCTTATGAGAGTAGTAACTTATATTATAAATTAGATGGGGCAAAAGTAGGATTACAGTTTTTCATATGGAAAATAATATAATAATTAAGAAATAATAATACAAGAATAAACTATGTTTCATCTACTCATAACTGTAAACCTGCTTTGCCCCCACCCTGTATAGATATGGTACATATACATTTTAGATTTATAATTATAGGGTTTACTCTCTTAAAAAACTATAATATCTAGAAACTTGAGTCTATAGTTTTGCAAGTAATTATTGTTATTTATTGTTCTAGGCAGCATATTTTATTTTATTTTTTATCTTTATTATTAAAAGTATTACAAATGCCCCCTTTTTCCCCCTATTGTCCCTCACCCTCCCCAGGCTTTCACTGCATTATTGTCTACCCCTGGTTATGGATATCTATATATATAAAAGCCTAAGTGACTAGTCAACCACTTGACTGCTTGACCTATTGACCAGTCTCTATGATGCTCACCAACCACCAGGGGGAAGACACTCAATGCAGCAGCTGCCCTCAATGGTCAGTGTGTTCCTACAGACAACCTCTTGCAGACAGCCAACTTCCCTCAGTCTTTCCCCCTAGCCAACTGTGGTCCCTTCCAACCCCACCCCTACTGACCAACCTTCTGTGGCCCCTCCCCCTGGTCAGCCAGCCCTGATTGGCCCTGATCGCTGGCCAAGCCAAGGGACCCCACCTGTGCACAAATTTGTGTACCAGGACTCTCGTATACAAATAAGTTCTATGTTTAATCTCTTCCTGTTCACCCCCTTCCCTCTGAAATTCATCAGTTTTTTGCATTAAATCAAGAGAATATAATCAATTATTTCATTAGGGTAAATGAAATGTGAGAATTACATATTCTAAAGTGTTTCAGAATATTTTCTGCATAAATATTCAGAAAACTCACAACACATGATTTATTTAAAAAAAAAAAAAAATACCACACAGCCTCAAAGCATAAAGAATTATTTCAAAAAAGGGTAGGTTCTCACTTCATTGATGCATCATCAAGCATCTTTTCAGTAAAACAACAGAATAGCTTTCCTTCAATGGCTTAATGATGAGCTCCTCTAGAGAAAACAGGGGAGGCTGGTACAAAATCTGTGTTTCTAAATGTGTTCCCATTGCTCAAAACAGCCTCCCCCAGTTTTTTTAAAAAGTAAAAAATATACTAATTACTCATTATACTCTCAAGTTCAGAAAAAGCAACCTAAGAAATTTAATAGGAAGTCATGGGGAAAACACTAAAGAGTAGAAGTCCAAAAACTGCTAATGGATCTCAGGAGAGGCAGAAAAGAGCAAGTCCATTACCCTCTATCAGGCATGGGCTAATTCGGGGTTTATACAGCTCAAGTCCTCAGAAGTGTGGTAAAAACCTGGATGAGTTGTGTGGATTCTAGTAAAGGACATTTAGGGGGACCTCAAAAGAGTGATTTTTCAACCATTTTTATGATATTACTAGTGGCCCAGTGCACAAAATTTGTGCACGGGGAAGGGTGCCCCTGAACCTGGCCTGCACCCTCTCCAATATAGGACTCTTTAGGGGATGTCCAACTGCCGGTTTAGGCCCAATCCAGGACCACTGGCTCCTACCTCTCACCTGCCTGCCTGATTGCCCTTAACCACTTCTGCTTGCCAGCCTAATCACCCCTAACTACTACCCTGCTGACTTGATTGCCCCTAACCACCTCTGCCTCGGTCCGCACTTGGGACCCAGGATTCACTCCTCCAGCCAGCTGTAGGCACCCGGGACACCAGCTTTTCTCCCTCTGACCAGCCACGGGTCTGGGACCTGGGCCAGCTTTGCCTGGGCTGGCTATAACCACAGGGGATGGTGGGCAGTTGGCTTTGTCCGGGCCGCAGGTTCTGGGGCCTAGGACTGCAGGGCAGGTGGCTTCTTCAGCTAGCTGCAGCCTGGGACCGTGGGGCAAGCAGCTTCTTTGTCTCCCGGGCCACAGCCAGTCGCAGCGCTGGTGCCCAGGACCGCCGGCAGGTGGCTTTACCCAGACCCAGCTTTGTCAGGAAGGACATGCAGATGGTCAGTCAGAAGACATGTGGTCTAATTAGCATAGTATATTTATATACTAGTATAGATGATGGTGTGGTTTTTTTTGCCATCATTAACCATAGTTGCTTATGTAGTAAAGTGCTATTCCTGCTAAGTCTAGAAGCAGCCTCAGAGTCCTTCTCACCATTCACCTTAAGTCTGATGCTTAGTTGATCAGCATTAATACCTTAGGTGAGGCCTCTTACTGCAGATGTATCCCAGAATGCCTGGCATCCTCTCTGCTTTATGATCCAGCTAATAATACATTGCCTCAATCACACTGATTGAGTCATTTTTCCCCTTGCAGTTTCTAGTAGTAGATTACCATCTACTGCCTGGGAAGCAAAATTGACTATGTCCATGTAGATTGCAAAATAAGATATTTTTCTCATCAATAAAATTTCATTCTTTCAGCATGAGTTGAATAATTTTGTCAACAACGTATTGAGGTAGTAACAGTTTATAACAAATTGAGAGAATGATTGTGTCAGGTACTGTTCTGTGTCATACGTAGATTTCATTTTATCTTTGCAACAACTCTGCACCGATGAGAACACTGAGGTACAGAGAGATCAGGTAACTTGACCAGTGAAACCTAAAAGTGGCTGAGTCTCATTTCAAATCCATGAGCCAAGCCCTTTAACCATTATACTCCACTCAGCATTGTGCTGGAGCCTGCTCTGACTGGCTCACAAATTTTCAGGAATTTTGCAGGCTGGTTGTTAAACTTGGTCATTATTACAAATTAAATTATATAATCTTAAAAGTGAATAAATCACATTAAAACCAAAGGTAATACATACTCTGAATTCATCACTCCTCAATTATTTACTACACTTTACTGTTCTGACTCTTGACATTATGTCTTTTGGGTCTTTCTGGTGGAATATAATAGTGTATTACTGCACGTTTCTCCTCACCTCTGCATCTAGTGGCATCACATTAGCAACCGAAATCAGCCATGGATGGAGAATTTGTGCCACAGAAATTGGCCAATACTATAAATATGGGTTTTGTTTTCTTTGATTGAGAGCCAGTTGTTAAACATTTATCAGCATAACACTGACCACATTGGTGGTTGTGGTCTTGTCAGAATGAGTTATATTAAGCAGATGAAAATATATTTAAACAGGCTTGATATAGATTTTTCAAAGATGGAAGAATTGTCCCTGTCAATTACTTTAGTTGATTCATATCTTCACTGAATGTCATCATTGTAAAATTTTCAGTCCCCACATAGATTGCTGGATATAATATGTCTTGCCCTGTCCCTGCCCACTCCGTTTCTAGCCTTTGTTATCTTAAGGATATCTTTGTTATCTAGTTTTCCATTTATATGTTTAAGTACCAACCTTACCTGCTCAAAAATGTAAGCTTTTAACACTGCTCTCTCTGTTCGAGATGAACAGTGGAGTTGGGTTGGGGCAGCAGAGAGAAATTCAGAAGGGGAATATTGGAGTAATGACTGCAGTGGGAGAAGAGGGGACCTATCTCCCAGGCCGCAGGCACTGTTGCCCGGGACTACAGGGCAGGAAGCTTCTTCATCTCCCCCGGCTGAAGCCAGTCGCAGGTGCTGGCACCCGAGACCTCTGCCAGGTGGCTTCACCTGGCTGGCTTTGTCAGGAAGGACATCGAATGGTCATCCACAAGGTCTCCCAGTCTAATTTGCATACTACTCTTTTATTAGTATAGATTTGCTACTTGAATTTTATTATTAAATCCGTAATACTATTGCTCTATCCAACAGAGGATGTAAAAAATACTAATTATAATCACAAAGGAAATGATTGATAAATTGACCTTCACTAAAATTAAGAACATATATTCATCAAAACTCACCCTTAAGATTGGCAAGAAAGTCTACAATATTGGAGAAGTTGTTTTTAATATGTATGTTTTATAAAGAGCTTGTATCCTATACACATACATATGTATGTATACAGATATAGATACTGGATCTATACATTTATATAACTCTACAATTAATAAGAGGAAAACAGAAATATGAGCAAGAAATAAAAACTGACAATTTACAAAAGGGAATACCAAAATAGCCACTAAACATGAAAATATGTTCAACTTCCCTAATATGAAGAAAATTAAAGCTACAATAATAAACACAGGATAGTTAAAATCCACAAGGTGACCATCCAAGTGATGATAAGAATATGGATCAGCTATAACTCAATTACTAGTATACTGCTAGCAAAAAGTGAAATCGAAATATCATTTTGGAAAACTGGCAATAGCTACTAAATTAATCATATTCATACTCACAGAATAACTCAACTCCTCACAATAGAAGCACATGTACTTCAGTCCATGAGACACATACAAGGTTGTCTTAGCAGTATTATTAATAATTACCAAAAACTGGGAGGGGGTGGCCATCTATAGAAAAAAGAATAACTGAATTGTGAATATTTGTTTAATAGAATATTAAAGCAATAAAAAGTTAATAAACTTTAGCATGAATGCTATCTCCAAAACATAATATTGAGCAAAACCAATTAGACACAAAAGGATATATACAGTATGGCCCACTAATATGAAAATTAAAATCAAGTAAAAGTAATTTTGTTAAACATCAGAATTATAGTTACTATTAGTGGAGGAAAGAAAGTAATGACTGATAGGACTTCAGACAATGTAAATAATGTTCTTTTTCTTTAATTGGTGGTATTTGAATGCGCATGTTCACTCTGTGATCATTCACTGAGTTATATATGCTTAAAACTTGTGATTTTTATGTATTGTTTCTTTTTTTATAATTTATCATTTATGTTTTTATGAAATACATTAAAATTAAACTATAAGTAATAAGAAGTCAAATTATTCAATATTCAGTAGTATGAGGAAACTGAGGTTCAAAATAGTTAAAGTCATCTATCTATTGGTAAGCAGAGTCGGATGTTAATCTCATGTCAAGTTAATGCTGTTAACATCATGCTATTTTCAGACCAAGGGAAATGCATATTTCTAATATAGTGCTGCTAGATTGAATAATTACCAAATAACGCTCCTATGGTTTCACCAAATCATAACCCCCCCGAAACAAAAGAATTGTCTGTTGAATGAATGATTGCTATTGAATATAATAAATCTATATTTCTCACTAATTTAATGTAATTTTGTTCCTAAAGGTAGTGAGAAGAATTTTGGACAACAGTTTCTTCATTTATTTCTTGTGGAAGGAAGGCCCACAGTTACATATGGATGTAGAAGTTCCTCAAATAGCTTGACTCTCTCTGCTAATTATAGAACTAACACAAATGCATTCATCCCCAGCACCATACGGTAAGTGCTCCACAGTTTTTCCTTGAACTATAGTGCTGAGCCTTATTTTTTAAGTGTTATTTATATGTATAATAGTCACCCAAATACAGAAAGACAAAAAGTTTCATCTGAAATCGTTTTGGTAATCCTTTTTTTTTTTTTTTTTTTTTTTTTCCAGTTTGGTGGAGGACTAGTGGGCATCTAATCATGTCTAAAGGGTTGTGGAAAGTTGGTCCTTTCCAAAACATATATAGTTCATATAAACCCCCTTTTCTACATGTCCTTAACCCCAACCCATCTCCCTAACTCATGTGCCATTATCAGGTACCTTTTATTGAGGCAATAAGGGGTATTATTGACAGTATAGCCATGATATAGGTATTTGACTAATAAAACATGGTACTATTTTTTAATATATTAGTCCTATGAACCACAAGTGTACATAAATATTATGGGATATTTGAATCAAGGACCACTTGGCCTGGACCACATGTCTCATCTCAGTGGATGTTTTAAACAAGATCAAATGTCCTGCAAGGTTTTGGAGAAAATGCCCTAGCCCCGTGGTCTGCAAGCTACGGCTCACAAGCCACATGTGGCTCTTTGGCCCCTTGAGTGTGGCTATTCCACAAAATACCACGGCCTGGGCGAGTCTATCTTGAAGAAGTGGCATTAGAAGAAGTTTAAGTTTTAAAAATTTGGTTCTCAAAAGAAATTTCAATTGTTGTACTGTTGATATCTGGCTCTGTTGACTAATGAGTTTGCTGACCACTGCACTAGCAGGTTTGGCTCAGTGGGTAGCGGAGTAAATGGCCTCTCGATTCCAATAATTACAGGCTGTCGTTGTTCCTTGTGATTAAGCCCTAGACAGTTTGGTTCAGTGGGTAGTGGAGTAAACTACAAGTTAAAGTAAGATTTAATTTGATACAATCAAATTGCACACAAAGGAATCAATTGTTTTGAGAATATAATGGAACAAATAAATAAAAAGTCTGGTTGTTCAGGTAAAGCTGAGGTATAGTTCAGTTGTTTAACAAAATATCTATTGAGTGAAAGGTGTACAGCTGTTAGGAATTGAGAGCGGGAGCATTGACTGCACAGAAAAGGGGAAAACTGAATATTAAATGGAAATATCTTTCTGGAACAAATAAAGTTTTGGAAGTCAATCTTAAAATCAATTCATGCCTCAGTATAAGAAAATCTCAGGAGAGAGAAATGGCTAAAAGCAATGGTTATATCCCAAGGGCATTACTGAACAAAATTTTTACCTACCAACCAAGAATTTAAAATTCTTCATTAGTGTAGCAATCTAGCAATTATGGTCTAAAGTTACTCTCAGTTAAAAATAACATTTTGTGTCTGAGTTTGCACACTATAACGACAGTTGGATAAGTTAGTCTGATCAGCAGGAATCTTGGCTAACCTATGAAGTCTGTATAAATCAAATAAACTTCCAGGGTCTGCATCAATCTGAAAAATGAAATCAAAGGAATTGACACAAATCTGAAAACAGGAACTTCTTATAAAGGCAGGGAGAGAATTTTACTCATTTTAATGTACTTAGCCAAGGTATCAGATGGAAAGTTGCTCAGTAAGTGTCTGAATAAAGAGATGAGGTATCAAGGGTAAGCACTTCAGTTGATTATGACTAGACAGTGATGAAATTACCCTAAAGTAAAGAAATTTTTATTCATAAATTAAGCATACACTTTTGGAACACTGAGTTGTGTATAGATAAAACAAATTTCCAGAGCAATGGGCTTACTCCAATTTCAATCATCTCTCTTACAAAGGTTAGAAGTTGATTCCCACAAAAAAAGAGGCAAATGAAAAGTTGAATTTAAAAGAGATTTAAAAGAGATTTCTATTGATAATGAAAACAATTTAAAAGAGATTTCTATTGATAATGTCATCCTTTTAAATAATACAATCATTTTAAACAAACAATGGCACATATTTAAAATAAAATTAGGAGTAACCCATAGACACAGACAATAGTGTGGTGAAGGCCCGGGGGTGGGAGGGAGCATGTAGAGAGGATCAGTGGAGGTATAAGGGGACATCTGTAATTCTTTCAACAATAAAAGATAAATTTTAAAAATTAGGAGTAAAATTATGACTGATTAATACCAGCAGTGAAAAGAGAGGTGTCAAAAATGAATACTTATTTCCTGCTGTGCAACGTATAAAAGATTTTATTGATGAGATAACAAGCAATGAAAGAATATTTGATAGAGAAGATTGTGAGTTCAGGCTTGAGCATAATGAGATTAAGGTGCCTGTGAAACATAAAGTGGAGTTTGCAAGTTGAATATATGGATATGGACCTCAGAGAAGAGGTCTAGATAGGAGATATAAATCAGTGTGCAGATGGTAATTGAAACCACAAGTATGGATGAAAGTGTAGAGTGAGTAGAAAAAAAATTGCCCAGACTGAGTCTTGAGGAGCCAGCATTTAATGACTGAGTAGAGGAAGATGAAACTATAAAAGGGTCTGAGGAGTAACTAGAGCAGTAAGAGGCAAACAAAAGGAGTGGGGTGTCTGGGAAAGGAATGGAAAGGTTTATCAGATGCTCTGATAGTCCATTGGACTATCCACAAGATTCCATCACCTGAAGAATTCATTGTGTGGGGATAGAGTAAGAAACCAGATTAGAGAAACTTGAAATAACAAGAGTGGACCACTCTTTCAAAAAGTGTTACCATGAAGGTGTAAAAAGATGTAAGATGGTAACTAGAAGGAGGTGATGAGTTAAGAGGGAAAAAATGTAAGATGACTAAGATTTAAGCATGTTTAATTGTCAATCAGAAGGTGTTGATGCATAGAAAAATAGAGTAATTGAGGACCTAAGTCTCTTAGAAGTTGGAGCAACCTACAATATACATGAGAAAATATTCCTTCCAGAGGATAGGAAATGGAGAAAGACACACATATTGAGACTTCTGTCTTTGTGTACATCCTTTGATGTCTGACTGCCTTTTGCTTTATCCCTATCTGTCCAGTTGTTATGTCACCTTCTCCCTCTCTGCCTTGTGTACTCCACTCTTACTTCTCCATCCCTAACTGGGCATAGTTTAAAATTAAAGGGTCTTTTTGTACAGCTCATCCTAGCTATCCTAATTCTCAGTAACAGGACTCTTTACATACAAATTCATAATAAATTTTACCCTAAAAAGCATGTGAATTAGGTTATTTTTAGTTGTATGAATGGTGATGGCATATCTCTTATATTTAAGGGTTCTAACAATAAAATATTACTACCTGGTTAAGAACTTATCTTTTGAATTAATAAAATGAGCTCTAAGGTAAACATGTAAAAGATGCTTTGAATTTTATTTTGTTATTAGCCCCAGAGAATAAGCATGTCAATATTTCTTCATACTAAATCTGCATTGTAGCTGTAGGATAGAAACAGAAGTAGAACAAACTCAAATAAGCCACTTGTAGTGATTGAGGTCAATTCAGTACCAAGATAGAAGTTCTTCTCAAATGAAATGGAGCAGAGATCACAGTTCTACAGACACATTATAATTCATACTCATGCACAGTTTGTCTTTCATTTTTAAAAATTTTGAAAGAGATCACATAGAGAGTCTTGGTTTTCACAAGGGTTATTCTCCTTTGGGGAAGTTCAGAAAATTTGTCACACTATATATAGTTTTAAAAGTTTCTCAAGTTTAAATTTTTTGGGTACCTTTTGTGACTGTCCTATAGAAATACTGTCTCTTTATCTATTATTTTGTTCACTAAAGAAGGCCTGTGTTCTTTCCTCTAGGTAATTTACTGTGTTATCTGCATGTTTAAAAGCCTATTCGACCTTCATTATATTCTACCACCCCAAACACTTGACACCATTTTCTCAAAGATTTATCCGGAGGTGTAAAGTTAGCCATGTATATATCTAAGGTACACTCTACCAGCTAATCATTAATTTTGATTAACAAGCTCTGGGTATCCAAAGCCAAGAGAATATTGGCTAAGAATTGCATGACTGCAGAACAACATGTCCCTATCAGCCCCTTGGTAATAGCAGGTCAGTGTAAAGAAATGCATGCTTGGTTTAAGACCAATCGAACAAGAGTTAGAAATGTTTCTAATACCGTGTTTCCCCAAAAATAAGACATCCTCCGAAAATAAGACCTAGGGCAACTTTGGGAGAAAAAATTAATATAAGACACTGTCTTATTTTAGGGGAAACAGGGTAATTGGGCAGCAGGAAGCCTGGCACCTGAGAAAACTCAAACAAAGTAGGTAAAACCATTGCAAGCATTTTTATCACATTACTTTCTTAGATATTTTCTCAGAAAACAAAGCAAACTGAAAAAAAAAGTTGCTGCTGGGTTTTGTAAATGGGCTCATTTCTACTTCCTGTTTTATCTTATTTATTACTTCCCACAGTTATTTGATGAAGCAAGTACATTAAAAATTTATTAGAATGCAAAACCAGTGTTAACCTCAAAATAATGGGAAATAAAAAAAGGATTCTGACGCTGAAACTGGTTTGGCTCAGTGGATAGCACATCGGCCTGTGGACTGAAAGGTCCCAGGTTCAATTCCAGTCAAGGGTTTTGGTTGTGGGCACATATTCAGTAGGAGGTGTGTAAGAGGCAGCTGATCAATGATTCTCTCTCATCGATATTTCTAACTCTCTATCCCTCTTTCTTCCTCTCTGAAAATAAATCAATAAAATATATATTTTTTTAAAAAGGATTCTGAGTAGGATTGATTTTGGGTGTATGAAATGAAGAGATTTACTAGTGGAAATTTTATTTTTTTTTAAAAAGGAACAAAATAAAACTTATAATAACCATATTTAATTTGTTAAAGACCTTTCAAACGACTCTCCTCAAAATCAGATTCTAGTGCTTTGTCATTTTCTCACTTTAATTCTTTGTATTACAACTTGCTGCATTGCTGGTATTGACTAATAACTCCACATAGAGAATGTGCAGGAGGCTTACCCAAGTTTATGTAAGAAGAATGTCCATAGTGTATTATCAACATAGCTTTGAGAATAATTCAGAAAGTCCTTTGCATTTCTGATTTTCTAAAATATATAAAAGTTTCTCATATATTCCTGACAGTCAATGTTATATGGATTGCCGGCTTTTAGTCTTAGAGCCAAGAAACTATGTAATAGTGAGAACCCTCATTTTTTGAAACAGATGGTGACTTTTGAACTGTGCTAAATCTAAAAGATATTAGATTTATTCCTAAAACGTTGCCATGTCAATATGAAAAGATTGGCAAGCTTTTCATCTTAAAAAGGTCAAACCATTACTTCAATATTAATTTCTGTATTATTTCCATCAACTCCTCCATCTGGTATTTCTTAGAGGAAATGTAGGAAAACTAGGGCTCAATATGGGAAATACCGTATAATACTTTGTTATTAAATTGACATGTATGTAAATACATAAATCTAAACATTGCTCTTGCTCCTAAACCATATATAATATACTATTCTAAAATACATAATATCCCTTGAGGGGTCCCAGATTGGAGAGGTTGCAGCTGGGCTGAGGGACACACCCCCCACCACTCCTGCACTAATTTCCTGCACCGGGCTTCTAGTAAGTAAGTAAATAAATAAATAAATAAATGGTAGGAAATTTTTTTGAGAATTAGCCATGTATGCTGAGGAAGTTTTCACATTCTCTTTATCCTTTATTATTAGTGCTGGCATTCTACAGCAGTCAAAAATGATTATATTTAAACTATTCTTTTTATATAATTTTTAAAATATATATCTTATTGATTTTTTACAGAGAGGAAGGGAGATAGTTAGAAACATCAATGAGAGAGAAACATCAATCAGCTGCCTCCTGTACAATCCCTACTGGGAATGTGCCCACAACAGAGGTACATGCCCTTGACCAGAATCAAACCTGGGACCTTTTAGTCCACAGGCTGACGCTCTATCCACTAAGCCAAACCGGTTAGGGCTTACGTAATTTTTCTTATTGTCTAACGTTTTACACATGTCTCCTTTTTCCCCAATTGACCACCCCCCTTCCAGCCATTCCCACCCCATGCAAGCCCCCTACCATCCCAGTGTCTGTGTCCATTTGTTATGCTAATATATATGCATACAAATCCTTTGGTTGCTCTCTAATCCCCCCTCCCCTGCCATTTGTCTCTGGATCCATTCTTGTTCATCAAATTATGTTGATCATTATATCCCACATATAAGTGAGATCATGTGATATTTATCCTTCTCCAACTGGCTTATTTCACTTACCATAATGCTTTCTTCAGTTCCATCCATGCTATTACAAATGGTTAAAGTTCCTTCTTTTTTATAGCAGCATAGTATTCGATTGTGTAGCTGTACCATAGTTTTTTAATTTACTTATCTGCTAATGGGCACTTAGGTTGTTTCCAAATCTTAGCTACTGTGTTTAAACTATTCTTGCATGGTGGCAGATACATGGCAAAATGAACTTCAGTCCCTAACAACCTTATCTCTGTGTAATTCTGAAATGTGTGTATTCTAACACCTTCAAGACAAGATTGTCTTAAGAAAATAACAGGAACCAATGAAGACTTTTAGTCTTAGAGCCAAGAAACTATGTAATAGTGAGAACTCTCACTATTACATAGTTTCTTGGAGCAAACTGAATATATGGGAATTTAGTTTGAAAAGCAGTAGTTAATAGAGTAAGAGAACACTTTGCCACACAGCACAGTAAAATAAAAGGGTTAAATATGTTGAAAAAGATTTATGAAAAATGTCAAGGGAATATTGTTTATTAAGTTAAGAAGTGGTGATTCAATGATGTAGCTTTATATTCAGATAGTTTCCAACCTGCTTCTGTAGGCCCCTTACCACTCCCTAACTATGATCTGTCATCGTGGTTAGAGGATATTTGAATACTGCCTTAAAACAACTACCAGGAAAGATATTTTACTGTGAAAATTCTTTAAATCCCATTCTTAGTAATAGGTCTCATTCATTGACAATATATTTATCTTAATTAACTTCTTTTGAACAGTTTCCACAAAGTGGACTCAAAATATAGACAATCTCACTTATTTTAAAAAATGGCCAGCCATCTAACTTCCTAAATGAAGCTAAAAGAAACTATGCCAGCTTCATCCTCAACAAACTGTTCATGACTTCATTAATACATTGAATAAAAAGAAAGTATCTCTTGAGGTAAATTGTTTTACAATTTAAGATCTGTGAACTCACTTCCACCTAGCACAGACTCCTTGAAGAATAGTTTAAGACCTTTTAAAAGATTTAGTAAGTTCTTTTTATAAATTGAAAGCTGGTGTCATAGATACATACTGGTACTGAGCCAAAGTGTTTGAACTCAATAAATATAGAACAAAGACTTTCAGTATTTCTTCAGATAATATTCTGATGTCATCATGAGACGGTACATTTCTTCTGTACACAATTCGTGCATGGGTGGGGTCCCTTGGGATGTTTGCGGGGATTGGGCAGAAACCCGCAGTCCAAAGCTACCTGCAGCTTCTGCCTGCTGCTCCTGCTCATCCCAGCTCTGCTGTACCTGCTGCGGGCTCGTGCCCAGTCAGTCCCAATCGGGAGAGCCCTGCATCTGATGCCCATCCTGAGGTGTGGGAGAAAGGGGACGGGATGCAATCAGCCTTTGGGAGGAGCGGTGGGACACCTTGCAGGCTCAGGATCAGTTGTCCTGCTGACATTTGCGCTGGTTGTTGGGAGCCACCTGGCGGCCACTTTTATATCATTTCTTTTTTGCAGCGTGTCTAGGCAGGGGAAGCAGCCAAGGTGCCCAAGGCTCACTTGCAGGAGGCTGGTGGTGCTGTTGGGATCATGCCGGCAGCGCGGGTCCATTGGTCCCTGGCCCGTCCTCTGGAGATTGGACCTGCAGGACCACTGAGGGAGGGAGGACTGCCACCAGGCTGGTGGGCCACTGGGACATATGGGTCACTCAACTGAGCAGCACTCCCACTATGGGAGAACATTGACCACCAACGGTCAGCTCTTGCATTGAGCATCTGTCCCCTGATGGTCAGGTCAGTGTGCATCATAGTGACCAATCATTTGGTTGCTTAGGCTTTTATATATATACTGAATTCTGTCTTTAGTCTCTCCCACTTTTAAACTTTGTAATAGTTAGATTAATTCTCTGACCAGTAATATCTGAACTCCAGACAAAATGTTACAAAGATAAAAGGAGATTTTAGAACAAATCCCTACATCAAATACCATAAGCATTTACATAGGAGCTTATTGGACACTTTGGTAAAACTCTCAACATTTGGAGCACAATAATTTTCAATCAAATGTGATGGACTGGGATGAATTCAGCCATGCCCTGGGAATGTCTTCCCATCTCCCAAATGAACAAAATAGCAAAGGAGCATCCTCCTGCTTGCACTGTATTAGCAATTACCTTCATCTTTGCCAATAAAACAGTAGCAAGAATGTGCTGAAGGAAAATTTCAACTCCTCTAGTACATAGACTTCAGAAAAGGTTATGGAAACACAGTTCCAGCTTAGCATAGCCTCCATAGGGAATTCTTAGAACAAGAAAAAGTAAAGCCTTGGATTGGTGATGCCCAGAAACTGCCTATGAGCAAGTCTGATACTGGGACACCCTTGTGCAAGAAGCCCTGAGGATTCCTAAAAATATTTGGAGAGGGACTTAAAAAAAAAAAAAAATTCTGCCAAAAACCAGTTTAGCTCAGTGGTAGAGCGTCGGTCTGTGGACTGAAAGGTCCAGGGTTTGATTATGGTCAAGGGCATGTACATTGGTTTGGGCACATCCCTGGTAGGGGGTGTGCAAGAGGCAGCTGGTCGATGTTTCTCTCTCATCGGCATTTCTAGCTCTCTAGCCCTCTCTCCTCCTCTCTGTAAAAAAAAAAAAAAAAAAAAAAAAAAAATTTAGCTGGTTTGGCTCAGTGTATAGAGCATGGGCCTGTCAACTCAAGGGTCCTGTGTTCAATTGCTGCCAAGGGCACATACCTGGGTTGTAGGCTCAGTCCTCAGTAGGGGATGTGAAGGAGGCAGCCAGTCAATGATTCTCTCTCATCATTGATGTTTCTATCTCTCTTTTCCTCTCCCTTCCTCTCTGAAACAGCCTGGTTATCTATGCCTCAGGCTGGCCCTGGGCAGCTGGGCAGCTGGGTATCTGGGAAGCTGCCACCCAAAGCTTGCCTGCACCTAGGACCAGCCCTGGGCAGCTAGGGGTCTGAGGAGACCGGGTGCCACTCTCTTGTGGTTATGGGCATTGCCATTTTTGAGGACGTGGCAGTCAATTAGCATATTCCCTCCTTATTAGCTGTGGGGACCATCATCTTTGTGAGGAAGTGACAGTCAATTAGCATATTCCCTCTTTATTATATAGGATTTTGATTCAAAATGAAGGCACAAGATACCTGAAGGGTAGAACCCTGGGAATGGGGAAATGAGGGAGCAAAGCATTCTCTGTACAATTCAAAGAAGTTTTACCTCTCCTGTCTTTGAAACACAAACATAATAGCACCCATTTTCTGTTATGTAGGCTTCTGTGAGTATCCTGTATATGAAAGTTCTTTGAAAGACATCAAATGTATAGTATTATTGTTCTGGTTTATCATCCATATAAGTCTATTTTTCTTCTATTGCTGCCCTGGGACTAGAAAAATTGCTCACTGCTTTATATTTTATAACATCTCATTAAAAACACTTCATAAAAACTTTAATGAAGTTTCCTACAGATATTTCTCCTTCCAATTAAATAAACTTACTCTCATGGTTTTGTTCCATATGCGTTTAATTATTTTAGGCCCTATCTTCTGGATCTCCTCCAAAGGTTTTCACAGCTCTATCAGTATAATTTAATGTGATTTCATGTTTTAATGGGCAGGATGATCAAAGATATCACATATACTTATCAACCTACAGGAAGATCTCAAAAATCATACACTATATCAATTCACATTTACTAAATGTCCATTATGAGTGTTGTGTAAGAAATTTGTTTAAAGGAGAAACAATACGTTTGGTGGAAAAAAAAAGTTTATCTTATCCAGTCCATTTTTTATCTTTCTAAACATATCTCCTTCATATTCATGATGTAGATACTCAAGTTTGTCTATTTCTCAGAAAGATGCCAAAAGCTGTTGACAGGGCTGTATAATCACATAACATATATTCCAATGTGTCTTATAAAATCTGCTAAAGAAAAGTTGGGGACAATTAATATATATTTTGTGTGAAATGGATGTGCCCAGTGGCTTATTCTGAGAGCCACTGTTCCTGGCAGTACTGATTGGGCAGTAGGGCAATTAATCCACTAACTCTTGTTGGGAATGTTTTGAAGTTCCTTGCTTACTAGCCTGCCTTCTTTTACGGTTTCACAGATGGGAAAGTGATAGTCTTGGGAGATATCAGATATCTGGACTATGGTATAAAAAGCATATGAGTAGGATCATGGAGTGGGCACAAAAGTCTGTACTGCCAAAAGCAGATTTGTTTCCATGACAGCAGGGGAGAAGGCTGTTCAGACGATTCTGAGGTGGACATATCTGGCAAGGTTGGGGTGGATCCAACAAATAAGATTTATTTACAGGGATGTGCTAGAAACATCACCTAATAATAATATGACCATTAATAACTATATGATAATGAACAGATCGGCCCTGATCGCCGGCCAGGCTTAAGGTTCCTACCTATGCACAAATTTGTGCATCGGGCCTCTAGTATGATGCATATTATCATATAGTTATTAATAGTCATATTATTATTTGATAAGTAGATAAAGGCCAAGGAAATATAGGATGTAAAACACAGGCTGCACAAAGGGGAAAGATAAAGGTAGCAGCATTAAACCTATCCATGTAGAAACAGAGATGGGTACAGGAGAAAGATTGCCAAGTATGGACTAAGGTTGTACCTTTCCTATTTTCCTCTTTTTTTTTTTTTTTTGCTTGAGCTCCAAACAAGTCCATTTTCCTCTTTGGCATGAAGTTTCCTCAGCAAAAAATAAGGATATGGATGACATTATCTTTAATTCAACTTTTAGGACTTATATTTGAGTATTTTAGTAAGTATTAAATATGTTTTATAAGGATGCTTAATTAAGTATTTTGCACAATTAGGATAGCATTTTAGAAGTAAAATTTTACATCTCAGTGGATCAGTTAGAACTATTGCATGTAATTAAAATACCACTCTTCATATTTCTGAACATAGCAATAAATCCAGCAATGAAAACTCTTTAAATAAACAGTCATATTTTTGAACTCACATGTAATATTTTAAAGCAAGTATTCTCTCTAATAATAATAAATGTTATTGTAGTTCATATACCTCTATCCTTTTGTGTGAATTGAATGTCTCAAGTACATTTCAACAAAATTGGTGATTCCAAAGGCAATGTATATATATAAAAAACAATATTCTTGCTTGAGAAAAATCTGAAAAATAATATTATTACTCAGTCAATCATATGACATCTCTCCTCTTATTAGGCAGGAGGAGATTGTATTGAACTTGTCTGCTTTTCTGGGCTTTTAAAACTGTCCACCATAGAATATACTTGACCTATGTACAGTAGGTCAGTTGATAGAGAGTTGATAGAGAGTTGTCAGTTGTTTATTCATTATGCCACACCCACAGAGCTATTTACCCTTTCCTCTGTGAAAGGATCAGACATCCAAATCCAATTACTTTCACTTTTCCAAACCTGGCCGGAGGCACTTCTTTTTATTAAAACTATTGTGCTTATTTCTCTGGTCATCATGAATGAAATCTTGTGATCATGACTAATAAGGATATTGAACCATAGAATCTGGTTCTCATCTACAACTTCCTCGAACCTTGATAGTATTACCTAAATATTAACAATATTGGACACTTGCTATTCCAGAAAGCATCTCATTCCAGGTTTGCAGACTATATATGTTAGTTTTATTTCCATTAAGTAAATATATTTTTTCATGCAATATTGTGGATATCAGTCCTCTATTGGCTCTTTAAAAAAAAAAAAAAAGGAAAAGCATAAATCTATTTTTTCTATTTAATAGTCCTTAGTTATTTCCTTAACCATTGAATCTAAGCTGTGTGTAGCAGAACTATTTTGTTTTTAATCACTAATTTTTCCTACTACCTAATTTAGTGCTACATATGTGTTCAATAGATAATCTTCATTCACTTCAATTGAGTGAAGCAAGTCTTTCTGTGTAAACTACATATTTCCAGCTCCTAATCTATTCCTCAACTGACATGATTGGAAAACCCTCATCATTCTCATTATTATTTACCTTCTTCAAGATATCAGCTACCATATAATGAGTCACAGGTAATGGAAGTCAGTATTCCATGTAATGTAAGAGTGCATAACATAAGAATTCACTCAAAGAAGGATGAGAGTTTTTCAATTTTCAGACCATACAGATTGGGTTTTTAGTCAACTAAATCCCTAGATCTATTCCACATGCACTGCCTGAAATTATTTAAATTGCTGAGTCACACTGCCAGTTTACCCCTCTCGTAAGATGTAAACATCCTCAGGAGGTTTAACACATTAAGTGAGGTTCTCAATCATTCACAGCTTGTGGTCAATTTCTTCCTTCGGATATAATTTCCTTCTTACCCCTAGCTGAGAGAAGCATGAGAAAGAAATGAGAGCTTTCAGAGATAGGGTAGATGATTTGTAACTGGGGACACTGTCCAGATGTGGGTGCAGTCCCCAGTCAAAAGGCCAAGATATATCAAAGTACAAGGAAATGAGAAGGTAGGAGTCAAACACAGCAAGAACATTTGGGATAATACTGGAACAAACTTTTTCCCTACTGGTATCCAGGACCCTAAGACCATCAGAAAACACAGATATTTACATTACGATTCATTAACAGTAGCAAAATTACAGTTATGAAGTAGCAATGAAAATAATTTTATGGTTGGGGGTCACACAACATGAGGAACTGTATTAAAGGGTCACGGTATTAAAAAGGTTGAAAACCACTATTCTATGATATGGTCCCTACTCTGCTGCATGCTATGGAGTATAGAAATTTAATCCCAAAAATACCAGTAAGAATGTTGACTCTATTTAGTGAAAAACATGCTGAAGTTTTGGTGGTAAAATGGGACTGATTTCTTCAAATTATCTCAGTGTATCACACACAAAAATAAAGTAACATCAGGGATAGATGGAGGGATTTTTACATGATGAAGTGAATATAGTAAAATTGTAGGATACAGGTGGGCATGTGACTATTCACACCATGAAATTCCTTTAACCTTTTTCATATGTTTAAAACTTTTGATATTTAAATGTTGTGGGGAAAGAATTGATCGCTGTTTACCTGAATCTCACCATTTAGGTAGGAGTTTAAACACTCACCCATGACAAAATTGCTGTAATGTGAGGTACTGAGTGTCAGAGCAATGGGAACTCAGAGTGAAATCAGTTTGGATTGAGATGTAAGGGAAGAGGGCCTCTTGAAATTTGAGGTGTAGGGCTTTCTAAGATGAAGTGGAGAGAAAGAGCATTTCAAGTGGGGGAAACAGCACGAGCCAGCACACGAAGGGTGGGAAGGAAAGGCAGGTGTTTCTGAGTGCAAGGCAGCTGCACCTGGTGGGGAACAATCAGAAATCATCTCAGATGCACACAGAGAAGCTAGAATGTGGCCGCCAAGATGGGTAGGAAAAGGCATGGTCCCTTTTCTTAAGTAATCAGTAATACTTGGGCTCAGTAAGAGGAAATAGAGACCAGATTTACAAACAGAATGGTTAGTCTTATAAAAATATATGAAGAAAGTTATAAGATAAACATGGGCACTCAAACAAATGCTACAGACCTTACAAGTAGCCATTACTTTGATGATGAAAAATAATGGATGAAAAAAGATAGAGGCCACCTTTAGTAACATGACTTTGTTGTATTTGGGAAGTCATGGGTCACGTTTGTCCTGGGGCCACTCCTTCCTCCCCCAAGGCACAGTATTCTACCACCACTAGCTTTTCCCCGGGCCAGCTCAGCAGAGGCCACAGCAGAGCCGCCTGTGGCATGCACGGTCATTTCCCTCCATTCTGTGCCAGTCCCTCGCCCAAGAAGAGAGCAGTGCAGGACCAAAGTCACAATGAAAAACAGAACGTATTCAAAAGATATGGAGTAGCTCAAGAATTAAAATAAAAGCCCAAGAACCCAAAAGCACAGAAAACAGAGTTTGTTTCAAGGATCCAGCTCCCTCTCTGCGGGACACAATGTGGACAATTCCAGCCGTTCTCAGTACTACTTAGAACTGAGAATCAAGGAGGAACACATGTGAGGAGACCAGCTTGTGCTTCAGCCTCACCCTTGGCCAGAGAAGCGTGGCCACCTAATTGGCAGTCCCGGGAACATGTAGTTTCTCCAAGCAAGTGACATAACCTTTGGAGACACACATGAAAAGGAATAATACTAGTATCTACCAACAGAGATGAAGATAACAAAGGTCTTACTATATGACAAACACTGCGCTAAAAATGCCACAAATATTAAGTAATCTAGTCCTTCCTAATGACTCCTTGAGATGTATGTAATGCAACGTCACGTCTCATATTTTAAGATTCAACTCAAAATTGACAAGAAGTGCCTCTTGTTCAGTCAGGCATTTTCCTGCTGGGGTTCTGAAAGCTCCTCAAGTGTTTCTTCTGAAAAGCATCCTCTTGCAAAACCGAGCCTTGCCTTCCCAGTTCTCACTTTTGTAAAGATTCCCTCATTTACCCTTTTCCCTACTGCATGGTGACACGATCGGTTTTTGTGTTTGTTTTGTTTTGTTTATATGGATGTTCCCCTCTCTTTGCCTGAAGGCTGAACTCATTAACAACCTCTGATCCCCTATGAAATGATTGAATTATCACCCCTTCCCCCTAAACAGTTTATAATATCATCCCCGCGATTTTATCGTGGTTTTTTGTTTTGTTTTATGGAATAACCTACTTTAAAATTAAAGATGACAATTGAAAAACATCTTTATCAGGAGAAAGAGGTGCTTAATTATAATGACGGTTAATTGTAAATACGGAATAATGAGCCGGTGGAAGGGGGGCTATTAGGTGAAACGCCCTCTGTGCTGGGGTCAAGGCTGGGGTCAAGGCGTCTGAGGCAGGTGCCTCGTGTCATCATTAACCCCTGGCGTGGCTTACTGTGAGAAGAAGGAAATTTGCAGAGATCCGCAAGCTTAGGCGTGACCTCTGCCCTGGACCTTTGCAAGAGAGTAGAAGGCAAAGCGCCGCTGAAATCGGGATGTCCCGAGAAACTGCACCTCCTTCCTGGAAAGGAACTGGAGCTTGTACATACAGAAACCATGTTTCAGGTAAGAAGGTTTGTGAGTGGAGAAAACATACTCCAAATCAAATGCAGGTGTCAATGTGTGACACGCTGACTTTCTTTTACGGGCTGAGTGTAAGGAGGAAAGGCAGGGCTTGCCGTTCAGTTGTTTCTTGTTTCTAAAGGAGCCTGGGCAGCGTTTTTAATATAATGCTGTTCTAAGAGGGGCCTTTTTCCTTCAGTGAAAGGAAAGGAAATAAATTGTGCTGTTTGAAGGGGGGGAGAGAGAGAGAGAGAGAGAGAGAGAGAGAGAGAGAGAGAGAGAGAGAGAGAGAACACTATTTGAGCTTCCTTTCAACTCAAATCCATACTTGAGAATTAGTCTGAGATGCAGAGGAGAGTGGGCACCAGCTGTGTGTGTCCTCTCACTTTTCTGCAAGATGCCCATGGAGACGGCATTTTCTCCCTCCAGTGAATCCAAGTGTATGGCTGGATTCAGATGACTGATAGATAACAGATAGATAGATGATAATTATTCCTAAGAGTTCTAGAATATCAAACCACATTTTTAAAAATTTTCCCTTGTGTTCCTTTTATATTCAACCCTGAAATCTAGCTCTTCCAATTGTCACTGTTTACTTGGAGGCAGGCATTGAAGATTCAAGGAATGAAGTCCAACCACAGGGAGCGCATGTTCTCAATTACATTTAAAATCTCTAAAATATATTAAAATATGTACCATTTAACTGTTGTTACTAACTTGCTTGGCCCAAACATATTTAAAAATTAGATATTTAAAAAAATAATTAAAATTAGATATTTTGGGGGGGGGGAGAAATTAAAAGAGAAAAAATCCATCAACAATACTAAAATATTTACATCCACTTTTGTAAGGTTCTCCTGGAAAATGTTTTGCATTGGTTGAAAAGTAAAGATTAGGTAGACTTGTCACTGTTAAATGCAGTCTGGAGTTCTATAACCTGGCTCTTGGCACTTTTTGGAGCCTTTTAAAAATATTTTCAAGTAGCTGTGGACAAAGGATGCTCCCATAATCATGAAGGTGACTTCACTGTACTACCAGGAGCACCTGGGCTAAGAATGGTAGTTGTTCCTATGAAAGTGCCGGGTATTCACAGAGGGAAGTGGCTGAGGAAGGGAGTGCCTCTCCCCCTGGGTTAATCTCAGTGAAGCATAATTTGCCAACGATTCCTGCAGTGTTCTACATACAGCTAATCCCTGGAGGACTTAAAAAGTCCAAACTTAGTCTCAACCACCTTAATTCATATTTCTCAGGAGTTATATTTGTCCCTTGGCTTACCCTATCTCCTATCGGGTCTGAATCGTTTACTTTCCCCTTGTATTTTCTTGCTCATCTGACAGCTAAATCAACAAAACAGCCTGGCACAGCAAATCCTCTGTCCTCACCAGGAGGTTCTATTCTATTTTTCAAAGTAAAAAAAAAAAAAAAAAAAAATCATTCAAAATATTCTATCTCAACAGTAAAAAGAAAGGAAAAATAACTTTTTTTCTAAAAGGAACAAAAAGCATGTTAAGTACTCTTAGCGCTGTATGGCGAATGCCGAAGACCAAAGGGCCAATATGTTTTCATAGCTACATTAAGTAACAAATGGAGCTGCACAGAATTATTCAGCTAAAATTCAAGCTGAGCTGAACCATGCCAGGGTGCAGCTGCTCACCTCACTCGAGTGTTTTACTGTGTAAGTGAATTGACATTCCACCAGAAGAGTTTGTCTCTCTGCATTTTCATAGTAGCTTTCTTGGCATTTCTAACCAGAGCGCTTTTGCTTTGAGCCCCCTTGAGGTATTACTGATGGGCAGAAAGCCAGTAATGAAAGAACTTTGGCATACTTAAATGTGAACAAAAGCAGACCAATCAAAATCGTTTAACCAATGACCAAAATTACCTGTGAGTTAATGGGGGTTTTGTGAAGTATATTTTCCATTCAGTGTGGGAGTTATAATGGTGGCCTGGGAGGAAAATAGGAAAGGTGTGATTTACAACCAACTATTGTAAAATGTAAGCAATATTTTGGCTGAAAAGGACATTTGAAAGTACTTGGAATCTTTTTTTTTTCATATAGAAATATGACATGTTCAGGGAAGAAGGTTTCATAAACAAGACTAACTTGAACCTGTGTCTTAATTAGTAAAACTGATTTAACTACTTCCCGGGTCCAGGATCTGCAAGGCAAGGTCTTTAGAAAAAAGTTATTTGCATAAGCCTGGAGTATAAAACAGCAGTGAACAATAAGTTTGTTTTGTATTCCTTCTCTTTGTATTATGAGATGAATAATACTGGTGGGATATTAAAGCAATGTATTTTTATTTCCCTTTTATTTTTTAATCTCTTTAAACTAATTTCAGAGAAGGGGAGATAGAAACATTAATGATAACAGTGAATTATTGATTGGATCAAGCTTGCAATCTGGGCATGTGCCCTGACTGGTAATCAAACCATGACTTCCTGGTTCATGGGTCAATAGTCAACCACTGAGCCACACCAGCCAGGCTTTATGGACCTTTTTATTCCCTTTCAGTCACCATTTCCAGTGCTGAGGCTTCTTGCCCAGTGAAACAGAGGTAAGGTGCCACCGAGAACAGAGTCTGTTAAACAGGTTTGGCCTCCAACTGACTTTCCTGACTCAGTAACAAAATGGTCTTGGAAGAGAGAGAAAGGAATATTCTAAACTGCTTTAGACTCCATTTATATATCAAGAGTCAAGCCTATCAGAGTAGATCTTACATTTTTCCTACATGCCTAAGACAGAGATTTAGCCCAAAGCAGAGAGAATTCAAGACATGGCAGGAAGAGGAAGCCCATGGTTTCCCTTCCAGTGCAGGGTGAACAGAAAGAGGTTTGGAGTAGATCAGTGAAGTGATCGCCAGGATCCTCTGCTTCCTACACCATAACCTGAGGAAAGAAGGTGGTTCTATAAGGCAACTACCTTATAAAAGAGTAACATACTAATTGATGGTACCTTCGAGCTGCTCACCAGCGCATCAGGAGTGAGTATGCAGATTAGCCCAACAAAGATGGTAGGTTAATTTGCATACATGGGTGCTAAGTGGTGGCAGCAAGGCAGAACACAGGCATTCAGTCCTGCCCCAGCTGCTCTGGGCCTCTGAGCAGAGTAGGAAGGTGGGAAGGCAGCTCCTGCCAGAGCAAAGGCAGTGCCAGCAGCCAGAGAAAGAAAGGCCCATTCTGGCACAAATCTTCATGCATCAGTTTCTAGTTTAAAGATAATGAGGAACTAGAGGCTAATGGGCATATTTATAACAGAACCTCTAAGCACCCAGGGTTTCAGTTATAAATATGCCCATTAGCCTCTAGTTCCTCATTATCTTTACACTAAACCAACTTGGAGCTCAGCATCAAATCCAACATGGTGTCAGTGAGATGTTACAGAGGTAATGGTGGGAAGTGGCTGACGAGGTAAACAGGCTCCTCCTGACCCATGTGTAGCATGTAAACAATCTACATGTTTCTTTGCTAGCCGGAAAGGCACTCAATGAATGTATTGTAGAGCCATTCCTCAGCGCTGCACACCTACACGTGGAATACTAAGCCTTATGGTCCTGCATTTATATTGTGCATGAAGGCTGAACCAATTACACTCTAGCAAGTGTTCATTTCCCTACAGCCTGGCCCACATTAGATGTTTTTAATCTTTTTAATTTGCTAAATTATTAGATGGAAAATACTTTTTTAACTAGTATTAATAAATATTTTTATTCAGCACTTACGTCATAGGCTTGACTTCAGCCAATTTAAATTTAAAACAAAGCAAAAAAGATCTTTATGTCACTGAGGGGACCCGAATAGCTACCCAGAGACCCCTGAGTTCACCTCCTCCCCAGGACACACTGAGGAGCTCCCTCTGCAAGAATCCCAGGCTATCCAATGACTCTTCCACATCAGGCCACTGAGAAAGCACCCACATCAAAAGGTCAGGAAAGCCTGAGGCACACACCTTTATCACAAAACTGGGAGGGAACCGAACTCCCAGCTTCTCAGTAAGAAATGAAGCTTTTGCAGAACTTCAGCTTTTAAGTTTCCCACCCAAGGGATGTGCCTCCAAGACTTCTAGCTCTGAATCCAATAGGGTTTGCATCCACAAGATTCACAAGACAATAGAAATCAAAGATGCAGTTGTTTTTTAATTGAGGTATAATTGACATACAATATTATGTTACTTTCATGTGTACAGCGTAGTCATTTGACGTGCATATACATTATGAAATTATCACCATAATGAGTCTAGTTGCCATCTGTCACCACACAAAGCTGATATAATATTATGCTCTATATCCCCTGTGCTGTACATCTCCATAACTTGTGTATCTTATAACCAATTTAGATCTCTTGATTCCCTTCATTTCTTTTTTTTTTAATTTTAGACTATAGAATATTTTATTGTCAAAGTTGTGACAAATGCTATATGAGAGTTCAGGAAAAAAAAGGCAAAAATGTATAGTAAATGTTTTCCAGATAAATTTTTCATCTTATCAAGCAAATGTTGAAGCAAACATTTTAGAAATGCCAAATAGAAAATAGCTGCTTTATGGCGAGTTCTTATATTGGTAAAGAATATGGTTTTGGAATGTTTTTGGGAGGATTTTTAAGGCTTCTAATGAAATAAAGCAATCTATGAACATCTCACTGAATAATAATGTGACAGCTGTCTTTTTCTTTCTTTGAGATATCTTTCTTTAGCATTACAGGCTTCTGTTATCTTACTTAGATTGAGTTCTGTATAATCCTCGCATGTCAGCTACCATATATTTAGTCAATGTAGACTGTACTAAATTTAATGTTTTTATTTAGCCTGGATTGGCTGCTCACCAACAATGTGTAGCAATATGTCTATTTGCTTTCCATCTCTTGGTTATTGTGAGTAATGCTGCAATCCCTTCACTCATTTCAACCAACCTCTTTCATGGCAGCCTGGAGTCCTTTATATGTGTCTATGAGCCTAGGTTTGTTTTGTTTTGTTTTGTTTTGTTTTGTTTTGGCGGGAGGGGTTAGATCCCACATATAAGCAAAATCATACAGTATTTGTCTTTCTTTTTTACTTATTTTACTTAGCATAAAACTATCAAGATCTATACATGTTATGGCAAATAGCAAGATTTTATTCTTTTTTGAAGCTAAGTAATATTCCATTTCAGTGTGTGTGTGTGTGTGTGTGTGTGTGTGTGTATGTGTGTGTGCACGTTATCTTTAGTTGGATATAAGGATAATGCCAGCCTCTTAAAATAAGTTTGGAAGTGGCTCTGTGTGGGGTTTCTTTGGAAGAGTTTAAAGATAGGTATTAAATCTCGTTTGAATGTTGAATATAACTCATCCTTAAAGACATCGTGTATCTTTGTTAGTTGGGAGTTTTTTTATTTATTATTGATTCAATATTCTTACTAGTCATTGGTCTATTCAGATTTTCTATGTATATTTCATTATAGAAAATTTGTGTTTTTCCAGGAATTTATTCATTTTTTCTAGATTTTCCAAATTATTGGTGTTCAGCCTTACATGATCCTTTGTATTTCTTTGGTATCTGTTGTAACTTCTCTTTCATTTCTAATTTTACTTATGTGGATCTTCTCTTTTTCTTTCTTTTTTTTTAATATAAAGTAGCAAATATTTAATTATTCATTAAATTAATTGATTATATCTAATCATTAAGCTATTTGCTCTTTCCTTTCCTTTTATTAATTTTCATAATCAAGTACTGCACATACTTCATATTCTAAGGTTACCTCTTTTTTTCTTAAATATTTATTGTTGAAAATATTTCATATGTCCCTTTTTTCCCATTGACCCTTCTATCCCAATGCCAGACCTTCACCATATATTGTCTGTGCCCATATGAGTTATGCATATATGCATAAAGTTCTTTGGTTAATCTCTTCCCACCCAGCCACCACCCCCACCTTCTCTCTGAAATTTGACAGTCTGTTTCAGGCTTCTATGTCTCTGGATCTTTTTCTTTCTTGATGAATCTATCTAAAGATTTATTGATTTTATTTATCTTTTCAAAGAACGAGCTCTTAGTTTCCTTCATCTTTGTTGCTGTTTTTTAGTGTACTGCAATTATTACTGCTCTAATCTTTATTATTTACTTCTTTCTACCAAGTTTGGCTTTATTTTTTCTTTTTCTAGTTCCTTCAGGTGTAAAGTTAGATATTTTGAGATTTTTCAAAGAAGCAGTTCTTAATGGGTGCATGAGAACTTGTCACAGCTACCCCCTAGGGCTCAGCACAGAGGGAGCAAGTGAAAATGCCCATCTGCCAGTCTTCCCTGAGAAGAGTTTGACTGCATATTTTATAAGCAACTGTCTGATGGGAGGCTTGTACTTTTCATGCATCTGGGGACTGTCTGTGATCCTCCAAAGAGCCCAGCAGAACTGGAGGACACTGCTGCCTCTTTCTCCCTCCAACATGCTCCGACAATGAGAAAATATCACCAACATCTCTCTGGAAATAGCTGGTGCACATGTGGCACCCAAGCTTTTACAGCTGCCAAGGAGAGATGGCCCCCCCTCCCCAAATTACCTTACTCTTATAGCCAATAGGATTGCATTTATGGCCCCATGAGACTGTAGCAAACAAAGATGTAGTTTTTAAATGGGTACAAGAGCACCACCACCCCATGGCTTTACACCCAGGCTCAGCACAGGAAGAAGGCAAATGCCTATATCCCAGCTTCTTCCTGGGAGGGGAGTAACTGATCCCAAAGAGTTCGGCTTCTGATCAGCCTGATATAAGCGCGGACCATGATTCTTCCCTTTGGGACACTGATGGATCTTGGCTCATTGGCAGCCAATGGAGACCACTAAGAACAAAAAAAGCGCTTGTACAATCACAGGGTTTTGAGAGACAACCAGGAGCTCAAGCCAGGCTGTTAACAACCTTCATTTCCTAGACAAGACCTCTCTGTCAACACCGGGTAAGGTGGCTTTTTTATCTAACATGAAGGAACCAAAGCAAGTCAAGGGAAAAGAAGAACTAAAGGAATATGTTGTAAACAAAAGACAAAATAAATCTCCAGAAATCAGTCTTAATGAAACACAGATAAACGATTTACTCAATAGATAATTCAAAATAATGAAAGTACAGATGCTCCTCAAGGTCAGGGAGCAATGCATGGACAAAGTGAGAATTTCAACAAAGAGGTAGGACATCTAAAATTTACCTAATTGAAATCATGTTAACAAGAATGTGGAGAAAAGGGAACATTCTGCACTGTGGCCATGTAAACTGGTGCAGACACTATAAACAAATAGGATAGACTTCCTCAGGAAATCAAAAACAGAACTACCATATGATCCAGCAATTCTACTTCTGGATAGTTGTACAAAGAAAATGAAATCACTGTCTTGAAGAGCTATCTGGATTCCAAGTTCATTGCAGTATCATTCACAATAGCCAAGGTATGGAAACAATGGAAATGTCTAACAGATGAATGAATCAAGAAAATGTGACACATATGAATATTACTCTGCCTTACCAAAAAGAAAGAAATCCTGCCATTTGATACAACAGGGGTGAACTTGGATAGCATTGTTCTAAGTGAAATAAGCCAGACAGAGAAAGACAAATACTGCATCATATCACTTATAGATAGAATTGTTGAAAGAAAAAAGTTGAACTCGTGGAAACAGAGTAGAAGTGGGGGAAATAATGAGAGGTTAGTTGAAAGGTACAAACTTTCAGTTATGACTCAGGCCTGAGGATCTGCTGTCTAACTAACATGGCTACTTTAGCAGATAATATTTTTTGTATATTTGAAATTTGCTGAGAATAGAGGTTGAATGCCCTTACACAAAAAGGAGAGAGAGAGAAAAAACTTGATTATGTGAGGTGACACATGTGTGAAATAATTCAGTGGTGGAAATCCTTTCACAATGTACACATTTACCAAATCGTCATGTACAACATAGTACAACTTTGTCAAGTATACCTCGATAAAACTGAAACGACAGGTCTTTTCAAAGTTAAGTATTTACTGCATCCCCAGCATTATCCCAAATGTTTTACCGGCATCACCTCAACTCATCATCACAACAGCCACCTGAGAAAAGTGCTAAGATCATCCCCATTTAAAGAAGAGGAAACTGAGATATTAAATAACTTGTCTAAGGTCGCTCAGTTAGCTAGGATTTCAGCCCAGGCGATCTGGCTCTAGGTCTGACCTTCTATGCTATTATGGAAGCTATTTTACAAGAAAAGTGTACAACATGGGGAAAGTCGAGTGGAGGTACTTAAAAATGATTGATGCTGATTATGGCGCTGCACGGGGCAGCCCGAGGAAGGTGTTGATTAACTGGAGGCAAGTGGGTGGAGAAAAGCTTGAAAGCAAAGCTCAGGAAAATAAACCGGTAGGCATCCAATGACAAAAAAAAAAAAATGTATAAAGGATAATTTTGATAAAGAAGTCCAGGAAGACATAAGAAGAATAAGCCTCCACATTCAATTCAAATGGTATGTGGACTGCGGTTTCTATTTAGTCACATGGGACACATCTGGAGAGGTCAAGAGGGAACTACATGGCAGGACACTCTACATGGACACAATGGGCATGGAGCTCCTCCCAGGGGCGCTGCCTGGCTGCTCCAAGGCCTGTGGTTGTCAGTTTTCTGCACACTGTGGAGAAGAGTGCATCTCGTGCTTATAGGAGCATCGAATAGAGATGGTCCTGACTACCGCAAAAATAAGCCCTGAAGTTAAATGCGTTTGGAATACAGCAGGACATCCTTAGTATGTATTTTTCAGTCATCAGCTAATTTCCTGAAGTGGTATTCCAAAGAGCTAACTCTTGTTACTAAAGGAAAAAGCAGGTCCTTATTGCAGAAACTTTTATGTGAAGGTCCACATGACACTTGCACAGTCGTGGAACTACTATTTTTCTCTGATTCTGACCACGTCCCCAAATTAAACTTACAAATGACCCCAAGTCCATCCCATCAATAATCAAGAAAATGACCTGCCGCCTTGTGATTCTTACTTTTATAATTACAAGGAAATTTCTGCTCTCCCTCGTCCTTAATATGTTAAATTATACGTCAGTGAACTTTCCAAAGGACAGAGATTTTTCAAACAGCGTATTATGCTTTCTCACTTACGCTGGAATTTTAGACCCTAAAAGAGAACATTCAGAGGAGAGTTGGTGCGTTTCAAACGCATGAAGAGAAACGACAGGTAACACATGAAAAGAGTGGAAAGAAGCTAAAATTCTTTGAACATTAAGAGAAAAAAAAAGAAATAATTTTGTTTACTTTGGATTCCAGCTGAGATACAGACCTATATGTGTGTGTGTGTTTCTTTTCTTTTTGCTTTAGATATCAACGTATAACTAGAACCATTAAGATCTCCAATTAACGTATAGACGGCAGAAATTTCAAAGTAAGGAAAATAAAAGAGGCAAAAACATTTTTCTTTCTAGTCAGTATTTTCTCTCTGTAGTTTCTTCAATCTCCTCCCAGGGAGGGAAATTCATATGTGCTGAACATTGTTATTGCCTTCTGAACACGTAAGACCTGTCGGCATAAAAGGAGCTTTGGAGCTTTATGATTTATTGCTTTATCATTCTTAGTGCCATCTCTGTTCATCCTCAAACCCAGGGCAGGCTACGGGACATATTAAAAGGGCAATATTTCCTGTATCCCCCTTTTAAAGGGCAAAGCACTTACCATTTTCTACATAGGAAGCACTTATCCTTTTAGCTCACTGATGTTTGAAGCCTGCTTTTTAGACCCCATTCTCAACTGACTTGAATTTGTATGCACCAGGATTCTTATTTTTCTGAAAAGTGCAGCTATTTTAGCTGACAATTTCCTCTTAAGAGAAATGTAGTTTTTCATACCCACACAAAATATATAAAAACACATGTAGAGATCCATCTGGGACTGGCTTCAGATGGTGCAGGTTCATAGGATCCTCTCTGTCACCGTCCAGAGAGCCTATACTCCCTGACAGAGGAGGTCACAGTAAACCCAGTAAGAAGGGACCAGGAAGCTGAAAAGCATTAGTAATTTTTAATTACAAATATAGCACCTGTGCACTTAGTAAATGACAATGACTGAACTTAAAATGTAGCCGAAATGGGTTTGGCTCAGTGGATAGAGCTTCAGTCTGCGGACTGAGGGGTCCAGGGTTAGGTTCCGGTCAAGGGCATGTACCTTGGTTGCAGGCACATGCCCAGTAGGGGGCGTGCAAGAGGCAGCTGATCGATGACTCTCATGGATGTTTCTAACTCTCTACTCTGTATCTCTCTCCCTTCCTCTCTCTAAGAAAAATCAATAAAATATATTAGGGAAAAAATGTAGATAAAGACCTACTCTTGGGTCTATTCTAAATGTTTCCTATATTCATTTCCATGGACCAAAATCTGATTCCAAGTTTTGATGTAAATACTCCTATTTAAACCTCAATTTTGTTTGTTCGTTTGTTTCCCTCTCTACTTTAGTGCTTGTAACCATTTTTTTTTTGTCATAGACCATAGTAAAGTTCAATTCTAGCTTTTCATGAGCCTAGGGCAGGGGTTGACAAAGGTTTCCTCTAAAGGACCAGATAGTAAATAATTGCAGTCTAAGTTGCTGCTACTCAACTCCGTTGTTGTAGCACGAGAGCCCATAGACAGTACAGAAATAAATGGCTGTGGTTGTGTTCCTATAAAATGTTATGCATGACAGATTTGGCTCTGAGTCCTTAGTTTTTGAATCCCTGCCATGCAATGCAAGCTAATATCTTTTATCCCAGTTATACACTACATTACAATTTATGAAACATCTTGGGATTTATCTGAAGAAATCCGAAACGCTAATTCAAAAGAATATATGCACCCCTCTGTTCACTGCAGTGTTATTTACACTAGCCAAAATATAGAAGTGCCCATCAATAGGCGAGTGGATATAAAAGCCATGATACATAATACAGTGGTACACGTATACAATGGAACATTACTTGACCATAAAAAAAGAACAAATCTTACCATTTGCAACAGCATGGGTGGACCTAAAGGGTATTATGCTCACTGAAATAAGTCAGAGAAAGACAAATACCATATGATTTCACTTATATGTAGAACCTAAAGAACAAAATAAACAGAATTAAAACAGACTCATACTCACAAAGGAGTGGACTAGTGGTTACGATAGAGGATGCAGGTTGGGAGACTGGGTGAAAAAGGTGAAGGGATTAAGAACTACAAATTGTCCCAGCTGGTATGGCTCAAGAGGTCACTGGTTCAATTCCCAGTCAAGGCACATACCTGGCTTGTGGGCTTGAGTCCCAGTAGGGGACATACAGAAGGCAGCCAATAGGTGATTCTCTCTCATTATTGATGTTTATATCTCTCTCTCCCTTCCTGTCTCTCTGAAATCAATAAAAATATATATTTTTAAAGAAATACAGCCAAAACCGGTTTGGCTCAGTGGTAGAGCGTCAGTCTGCGGACTGAAAGGTCCTGGGTTTGATTCCGGTCAAGGGCATGTACCTTGATTGCGGGCACATCCCCAGTAAGGGGTGTGCAAGAGGCAATTGGTCGATGTTTCTCTCTCATCAACATTTCTAGCTCTCTATCTCTCTCCCGTCCTCTCTGTAAAAAATCATAAAATATATATTTTTTAAAAGAATATTTTAAAAAAAGAAAGAAAGAAATACAAATTGGTAGTTATAAAATAGTCATAGGGATGTAAAGTAAAGCATAGTAAATATAGTCAACAATATTGTGGTAACTATGTATCATGCCAGTTGGGCACTGGAAATATTGAGAGGAACACTTTGTAAAGTATATAATTGTCTAACCACTAAGCTATATGGCTGAAACCAACACACAAAAATTTTAAAAAATAAAATAAAATAAAACTTTTGAAAGAAATGTAAAATGATAGAAAATAAATTGAGCTAATATTAAAAAAATATACATGTGCCAAGTACTATAAATTTAAATTTTTACCTAAATGCTTGCTGAAGACAATTTTTAAAGTCCACTAATGTTTTTAAAACTGACTATTTTCAGAAGCAATGAGTTACCAAATGCACACTCACCATTAAATGAAAGTTCATTCCAATAAAAATTTTAAATCCACATTATATTTAATTAATTTTGTCCCTGGACCACTCCACCTCGTTGCAATACAGTTCTGAGGCATTTTTATATATCACCACATTAAAGCAAGCACAGAGAATAGAAACAGCAATGGCTTTAGTGCAAATATCCAAAATTTTTACCAGATTTCAATAGCAGGCTTGAATTCCCAATTGCATACTATTGTGATTGCAAAGATAAGCAGTTATTTTTTAAAAATACCTTCCCCAAATTTTTTTAGTTTACCAAAAATATGTTTTCCAAATCTAACTTAGAATAGCTGATAAAAATTGCCAATTAAGAAAAGTTAACTTGGCAAATTTTACTACACCATATGTCTACATAACCTCTTTGTTTTGTTTTATTTTCTCTAATAATATTTGTTATCCAAAAACTCTTCAAATAAAAAACATTTGTAACCTAACTGTAAACTTCATAAAAATATATTTTAATTAAAATTATGATTTTTCTAGCTATTCTTCTCCATTTAGAAATTGTAGTATCAACACAAAAATCTTAAATAACAAGAGAAAAATGAAAGAAAATGTTTTCCCTGAAGAATTTGTAGATGCAATGCATTCAAGAATTTCTTCTCCCCATCTCTTTTAAAAACCCCAGTGCTATGAAGCTATCTAAGAACAAATTTAAAATTAACAAATTTAAGTATGAAGTGTAGAAATGCAGGCCAGGCCAAGGGACCCCGCTGGTGCAAAGGAGATAACAAAGGAGAGAGATTCCATTAGCTGCATGTATTTCTTACACAATTGGCTTGAAGCTACCTTTTAGGTAAAATTATATATGAGTTCTGGGTTTGGTCCCAAAAGGTAAAATAAAGCAAATAACAGCTTATTCTAATGCAGTGGACAAGATTAAGAATTAAAAAAAAGTATCAACCCAATCAAAAACTGCCAAATGAGTTATTTGTACTAATGTAAACATTTTGGTCTCCTGGTTCCTAGGTTGACACTCAATCACTGAGTCATGCTAGCTGGGCTATCTTAACCTTATCTAAGTGTACAAATATAGTAATATTGATTATATGCACAAAATTCACTGTTTTTTTTAAAATGCTTTTCTCAACAAATATTCTATATTCTCAGAGTTCCACTGGAATATCAGTAAATTAATAAATCAACTTTAATATTTTTGGTTACTCTTCCAAACTCAATCTGTATCTGTCTTATAAAGAAAAGTGGAGAGAAATTTTCATCTTTAATAATATTAGAAAATGGCAATAAAACGAACCTACAAGCAATGAATAGTTGGCATTTAAAACTTAAAACAAAATAAAGGAAAGAAAAGTGGACATATACTTCCTTAGGTGTAAGACAGGGTATAGATTTTTCCATTTGCAAAATGATCCTAAATTATTCAACCAGTATTGGAGAACCAATACTTCATTAAATCCAACCAACTTTTCTCCAGTTGATCTTAAAAGAGTTTACCCTTTTTAAATGTGTAGTCATGCATCACTTACGGATATGGATATGTACTGAGAAGGAAGGTGATTTCCTCATTGTACAAACATCACAGAGCGCATTTATACAAACCTAGGTGGTACAGCCTACTACACACCTAGGCTATCTGGTATAGCCTATTACTCCTTTGCTATTAGTCTGTACAGAATGTTACTGAACAAAACAACAGATTAAGTAACCACAAGAGAAAATGATGCAATCAAGAGACAGAGAAGCATCGATCAGATGGTCAAACCTCAGGCAGAAGGTAGGAGAGGGAAGGGCTAAGGGGGAGAGGTAAACTAAAGGACTTGTCATGATCTCATTCATTTATGGAATATAATGAACAACATAAACTGATGAACAGAAACAGACCCAGAGTCAGAGAAGCATCGATCAGGCCGTCAAACCTCCGAGGGAAAGTAGGGGAGGGTGGGGATAAGGGGGAGAGGTCAACCAAAGGACTTGTATGCATGCATGTAAGCCTAACCAGGGGGGTGAGGGCATGGCAGGTGGAAGGGGATAAGGGCACATATGTAATACCTTAATCAATAAAGAAAAAATGTTTTTAAGTAAGAAAAAAAAGAGAGAGAGTAGACATAGGACGTATGAGGTTACTACAATGTCACCAGCATGCTGTTTTACAGCAAACTTTTTATAAGCAGGAAGAATGCATTCTAAAATAACAATTGGGGGAAAGGAGATGTATATAAAACTTTCAACAATAAAGAATTAAAAAATAAAATAACAATAAAAAGTATAGTAAAGCAAATAATAAACCAGGAACATAGTTGTTGATTATCATTATCAAGTACATAACTGCATGTGCTGTCCTATAATATGGCTGGCAGCACAGTGGGTATGTTTACACCAGCATAAGTGCAAACACCGAGGACAGTATGAGAGCTATGAGGCCACTGGGCAATGGGAACTCTTCAGCTCCATTTCAGTCTCATGGGAACACTGTCATTTATGCGGTCCGTTGTCGATGGACTGTTGTTATGTGGAACATGACTGTATTCTAACTTGCTTCACAACCAATTGTAACTCTAACCAGAAATGCCTTAGATGTTGTGATTACTATTCACCTAACAGAGAACCGTTTGCTATATTCCCAATCTCCCATTGCTCCAGAAATGATAGCAGCATAAACTCTACTCTCTTCTAAGCATTTGACCCAGGTTAGATTCCTATACAGAGAGTTCAGCTTTCTTTTTTAGTAACTATCACAAACTTATATAAACTTATATAAATTAAGTAATACTTAGAATAAGAATTGATTATAGGTGGATGAATGATCTAATTTAAAAAAATTGTATATAAAATACCCAACTGATTTATTGATTTATTCATATCATGTATTTAGAAATCAAGTAGAATGAAGTGAATAAACCAAACCATTAAAAAATGTCCTTCTTTATTAAAATAGCTCCATGAATAAAGAATAGTCTTACATCGTTTAATAAAAATGAAGAAAGAAAGAAATTGCCTCCAATTAATCTTGCCTGGGGAGATTTTAAATCATCACTAATCAAAAAAAAGTCAATTTAGTCTAAAACAAATTTTGGTTCCTTTTGGATGTTTATTCAGTTTTATTCAGATAAATTGAAACTTTACTCAGAGTCTAAATTATTATTCAAGTATCTATATGATTAACTAGAGGTCCAGTGTACAGGTGGGGGTCCCAAGGCCTAGCCAGCAATCAGGGCTGGGCCGATTAGGACGGGAAGGCCCCACAGGATCAGTAGAGGAGACGACGGTCACTGGGCCAGGAGCAGAAGGAATGGATGCCAGATGCCAATGCTGCCACCATGTGGTTCCCACGGGCGGGCAGCGGGCTGATTGGGGCCCACTGGCTGGGGGGAGGGACAAGCCATAGGAGGTTGGCCGCTGGCCCCAAGGAGGGAACTCAGCCCCCTGGGACAGGTGCCATGTCCGCTGCCATCCCCCCCCCCGGTTCTCTGTCCCAGCCCAGGGTCCAAAGGCCCCGGCAGGGTCGAGAAAAGAGGCGATGATTGCCAGCTGGGCACAGAAGGAACAGACACCTAATGCAGATGCCTCTGCCATGTGGTTCCCTGCCTCCCCCCTCCCTCCTTCCCTCTCCACTGTGCCACCACCATAGTGGGCAGTGGGCCTGCTGACCAGGGGGAGGAATGGAGTGCAGGAGGTTGGCCATCGACCCTGAGGAGGGAGCCAGTCCTGTGAAAGGAGCCCCATCTGCTGCCATCCACCCCCAGTTCTCCATGTTAGCCTGGAGCCCAGCCCTGATCTGGCAATTGGGGCCTGCTGGCTCAGGGGGAGAGACCACAAGAAGTTGGCTGGCTAGGGGAGGTTGGCTGTGAGAGTGCACTGACCACAAAGGGGCAGCTTCTGTATTGAGTGTCTGCCCCCTGGTGGTCAGTGCACATTATAGCGACTGGTTGTTCCAGTCACTTAGGCTTTATATATATATGTGTGTGTGGGTGTGTGTGTGTGTATGTATATGTATATGTATATGTATATGTATATGTATATGTATATGTATATGTATATGTATATGTATATGTATATATATAGAGGCCGGGTGCACTGGTGAAGACCTGCCAACTTGCCCTAATGGGGACCCAAGAGCAGAGTGGGGGATCCCTGCTGGGGGGCGGGAGCAGCCGGGTCAGGGGGCCATGTCATTCTGGTCTCTGGTTGTTCTGCCGTTTTGGTCACTGGGCTTTTATTATATAGGATGGTCTCACACAGTTTTAGAAAATGAAATGCCACATTTTAACTCATATGAACTAACGAAATATAATTCAATAAATTAAACCCTGGTGTGTTTTGAATCAAGCAAACAATTTACAGTGACTATATGTACCCTATAAGTGATTTTAGGACAAGGTAAAAAGTCAGAAATAATGACATAGGAATTTTTAGCAAATCCATAGCAACCTACAGTCTCATCTGGATGTGTGTGTTTGTTGTTTCATTATTTCCTAATGATTCATATTCATTGAATATGATCTCGTTAAGATGCTGCAAAAGGGAGTACTTTATTCAAAATCTCATTTCTTCATTAAGAAATCTATCACATTTCTCTTGATCTGAGCCTATCTTTTTCCCCTGAATGTTTCCCATTTTACATTTTTTAAAGTGACTAAAGCAATCTATCTTGTTTGGAAATAGCAATTCCACAAAAGAATGAATTGTACATTTTGTGATGCAAACTCAAATACATTACATTTGTCTGGTTTTCTATTAATATTCATGAAATTTTTTTGCACTATTTGTTTTCTAGATTGTAGTTAATTCAGTTCCCACATTTCTAGTAAATGTGGTTGAATAAAACCCCAAATTGCTATTTTGTGAAGTGTACTGAAGTGTTAACATGTAATATGGCTAAAAATGACTAATAACAAAGTTAATAGGGCCTTTTTCACAGTCTACTTCCCAATATGTTCTGTAACATGCTTGCAAGTGACATGGGTCTTTTCAGATTTGGGCATAATATATAAATATTTGCCACTGGCATCATTGTAAAATCCAATAAGCTAGAAGGTAATACGAGAAGGTAGAATACAATCCAATTTTAAAATCCCACCTATTTAGTTGTTTATTATATGATCTAACTATGTATTCCATAGCCATCTCAGGCTGCACATTTCCAAGACATACAATGCTTTATCTTAACTAACATCACAAATACTCCCTTCCTCCTCTATTATGCATCCTGGTTATTGAGGACAGTTGAAAGCATGTGCTTTGAAGTTAGATTGATTAGATCCAAATTTCAGCTTTGCCAGTATAGTAAGTTTTGCTTCATAGACTAAAAGAGATAAGGTAAATAAAGCACTTAAAAGCACCCTAAATCAATCATCTAAGAGTATTACTTAGTCTTGTTCATAAATGCCTCCTTTACAACCAATGCAGATTCAAGTTTTGTTCCTCCTTGAATATCTATATATTTCTCAATCTGCCCCTTCCCCTTCACCCCACAGGAATAGCTTTGGTGTATGTCCTTATTGATTTTCATGCATCATTTGTTTCCTCCTCAATAGTCTCCCTGCCTTGACTCTAAGCCCCTCCAAACCATCTTCCATAAAACTTCCAGAATGTCACTAAATGTCTAGGACAATGTCACCACAACACTAATCTAATTATTTTCTTTTCGAAATTAAGCTTTCAATAGCCCACACCACAATTCGTTTGTATGTTTTTTAAAGCCCTCCATGATCTGGGATGTAGCTCCTGCTCACATGGTCTGCATTGCCCCTCACTACTCCTCATCCTCCACCTCAACCCCATCATACTCAACAGACACATAATCTTTACATGCTTCGGCACATGCTTCCTTCTAATCTGAAATAGCAGAAAAGCAGCAAGCATACCTCTCCAGGGAGATCTAAGTTGTCACTTTACACTACTATGGTATACAGCAGAATTTTCTCTGTAAGATACCTTAAGAGATTACTTACTTCTTTGGTTATTACAGAAAGAAGCATTATAAATCAGAATTCTTGTTCAAAATCTTTGGGACATGCAGCACTGCTCTTTATTGCTAATACAAACTAATGCCTTCAACAGAAATAGAGCTTTCCAAACCAAAACTTCAGAGGTGAGCCTAGAATCCAATTTTAATAGGATATACTAGAGTGAATTTCTGAAATTTATCATCAGATTTCCTTATAATCACATTCTCGTATAACGTTAAATGTAATAGAATTTAAAGAGTTGAAAGTTTAAAATGTCTATAAAAGCAATACAGTTTAACTTTTTTGAAATAAAGCATTTAGGGTCCCATGAAAATCCAATTAGTACACTGGATTAGAAGGGAAAAAAATTAGAAGCATGGATTTTAGAATTATCCTCTCACTGGTAGTATTTTCAGTAATGTGTCATATTTCCCTTGCACATTTTCAGTGATCCAGTTACATGAGTCTTTACCATGATTCCATAGAAGATATATTACTACATCATGGCGGGTAAAAATAAACATATTCCAAGCACCAAAGAACCATCGTTGGAATACCTGTGCTTGCCTCTGGTTTTCTGGTGGGTGGTCTGAACGTGTTTGATATGTCACACCTACGTATCTATTACTGCCCTGCCTACTTCCCTTCTCCTCCCTGTGAAACACAGATAAGTAAGGCTGTAACTGCACTTACCCCCATGGCTAGAGATCTTCATCAGATTCATCGTTATGGGTTTTCTCCGCATCATATAGTTTACAGGAACTCTGAGGCTGTTCATAATCCTCCAACACTGTTATGGAGCTCTATCACACTGATTGAGTAAAGATAACGTAACTGCAATCCTAGATGAAGGAAAATTAAATAGACTTCATCTCTTTACTGTCTCTATAATTAAGAGAAAGTGGCCAGTAGTGAAGAGTTTCTCAAACTAGGATTTATTGGCAATTTGGAACAGTTAAGTGTTTGCTGGGGGAGCCTGTCCTGTGCCTTGTAGGACATTTAACAGCATCTCTGGCCTCTCCAGGCTAGATCTCAGTAACACCATGTACCCTCATCCCAAATGACAGCCAAAACTATCTTCAGATGTTGACAGACAGACCTTGGTGAAGAACAAGAGCACCCCTGATTGAGAACCCTACTATTTTTGAAGGGCAAGCTCTAGATCAGTACAATCTCTAGATGTAGTAGAGACAGGAAGTAGCCTGCGAAGCTTCAAATATCTGCTACCCGGCGTTCTACAGAACAAGTTGGTCAGTGAATAAACTGAGCTCCAGAAAGATCTATTACTTGCCCAATGGCAAACATTCTGATGTCACTTCTAGTATCTTAATTTCTTCAGCTTTTTACGCTTCTGCGCTATAGTTTTCATAGGACAATTAAGGTACAAAACAAGGTTTTCCAATAGGGACCAGGACAGGTAGAAGGGATTTCCTTACATATGTTTGAGTTTGCAGTTGATGTTTCCTTTTCAGACTTACTGTTTGGTTTGCACATGCAACATGTTCTCTTGTTTCATTCGTATGACCTCTTTTGGGGGGAGGTAGGATATGAGGGGGACACAATAAAACACTAAGATTTTCAATATTCTAAAATATTAGAAGCAGAGTTTTTACATACTTAATTTTAAAAAATATCAAATGAATGGATAAATAAAATGTGGTCTATACATACAATGGAATGTTATTCAGCCTTAAGAAAGAAGTTACATGTTGCTATGGATAAGCCTTGGAAATTTTGTGCTAAAGTAGAATAAGTTAGACACAAAAGGACAAGTATTATATGACTCCATTTACATTAAATAACTAGACTAGGAAAATTCATAGAGACAGAAATCAATTAATGGTTACCAGGAGTTATGGATAAGGCCGATTGGGGAATTATTGCTTAATGGGCATAGAGTTTCTGTTGGAGTGATAAAAAAAATCTGGAAATAGACAGTGGTGACAGATGCACAATATTGTACATATACTTAATGCCCCTGAATTTTATACTTAAAAATAGTTAAAATGGTAAATTTTATGTCCTATGTTTTACCACAATTAAAAACAGGTTTAAAAGTTTCATCCAGGCAAATGCTGGATACCTGAGTGCAGCGAATATGGCCAACCATTTGTTTAGCTGGTGAACATCCACTATGCTTTTACTTTAAATCAGGGTTTCTCAAGACAGGCATTGTTGATAGTCTGGGGGCTGAATCCTTCTTTATAGTCGGGAGCTGTCCTGAGTATTATAGGGTGTTTAGCAACATTGCTGACCTCTACATAGTGAATGTTAGTACTGTGTTTCCCCGAAAATAAGACATCCTTCAAAAATAAGACCTACTTACAGGTTTCCTTCTGAGTGAAATATAAGGCTTCCCCCGAAAATAAGGCCCCCCTAGGCTCTGTCTCAGAATGCTATTTCTAAATATGAGAGATTTGGTCCACTGATTCTGAAAGAAATGGAGTCACAAGAAATTCATGAATTGGATTGTTATGATGATGTTCCAGAAGATGATGACATGATTGTCATTGAATAAATGAGTAAATTCTTGATACTGTAGGATTCACAGTTTGTCTGGTTTGTGTTGACAATTACCATATTACAGTACCATATACAGGTGATAAATTTCCTTTATTTAACAATAAATGTGTACCATATTCTTCTTCATGGAAAAATAAGACATCCCCTGAAAATAAGACCTACCGCATCTTTGGGAGCAAAAATATAAGACACTGTCTTATTTTCGGGGAAACAGGGTAGCGTCCTCCTCCTTGTGTTCAACAAAGGTATCTCCAGACATTGCAAAATGTTCCTGGGGTGGGATTAAAAAACAAAACAAAAAAAAAACACTGAGAACCACTGCCTTGAGATAATCTGTGTATGGTGTTGAACCCAGTACCTGGCATAAGAAAATTTTCTATAAAAGATTACTACCACCAAAAATAAACATTATATATATATATATATATATATATATATATATATATATATATATATATATTTTAAAGGCTAATATTCAAAGTGTCCCCATGGGAGTTAGACCAGGAGGAGTCTGGGAGTTCTATTGCTCACTATGATGTGTGCTGATCACCAGGGGGCAGCACAAAACAAAGGAAGCCCCCAGCTGGCAGCCAGCAGCCAGAGAAGGAAGACCCAGGCCTGCAGCCAGAAGGAAGGCCCCAGAAGACAGCCAGAAGGCCCCAATCAGCCCTGATGGCTGGCCAGGCCTAGGGACCCTACCCATGTATGAATCTCATGCACTGAGCCTCTAGTAATAATAATAATAAAGGGAAAAATGGCTTTTGTACAAATAATGGCAGAGCAGTTAAACAATAAATAAATGATGACCTTATAACCTAATGAGCTCCCTTTCAATGGAATATTCAGAGTCTGGAGGTCATTTTTTAAAAACTGTCCTCTATTGAATAGGAGAATGGACTATGTATCTCAAGTAATTCCAGGTATTAAGCTTTCTTGGTTCTGAGTATGGTTTACTCTTTCCATGTTGGCATTTATAGGAATATCAATGCTAACTGACTGAGAAATCCTTCTTTATAAAATATGTCCAATACTTCTATTTTGCTGATAAGAAGTGAACCGAACTACATTGTTTTATATTTTGCAAAAGACCTTGAAGAGAGAAAAGGGGGAAGGGTAATTTTCTTTTATCTAAGTACTAGACAGGAAAATAACTTGCTCCTTATAACCTTCCACTTAAGTATTCATTTGGAATTAACTATTTAATCATTTGTGTGTTTTAATATTACTATTCTATCTAGTGCTTTTTTTTTCCCCTTGGAAACTTCAGGGTACTGTAGGTTCTGATTGATGAGTCAAAATGAGAACACTTTCTCAATTCAGAAAATCTTTTGGATAGAGAGGATGCTTAAGGAGCCTTTAGCAAGGATGCTAAGGTTTCCTCACTTATGAGCATTTCTGTGTTCTTCTCCCTCTGTTTTCATAATATGATGTAAAAGTGATTCTGTAGTCACATAATACTTGGATTCCTGGGAAATCTTTAAAGACAAAAATGGGCTTTCTCTATCTGTCTAGGACACCACTATCAAGACCTTTCTTTGGCATAAATAACTTATTATTTTAACATTTGTATTATTCTCCCCGAGATTAGTATACTAAGTGGCCAGCTAATTCAAAGTTAAAGTAACCCACCATAGAAATGTTTGCTATATTGATTGTCTATCCACAAAACATCTACCATTGATAAGAATCTTTGAATATCAATATTTCTTTTTATCATAGAGTAAATCTAATCCCTCCCCCAAAGAGTAATAGAATGCAAAGGGGAATGTTTTTATACTTCAAAATACCAAATGATAAGGGAAGGAAAATTGCTGAATCATCTTTTACCATTTTTTTTTCCCACTCATTCACCCAAAGAAGCCCTTAGTGTGTAGTAAAATAGCAAACATAATCCCCTTTGCACTTTACAAACAGAGGCCTGTTAAAATGTTTTTATTACTCTATTTGAATTACAGTAAATGCAGATACTAGATTTAGATGTTTGCAATAGG
This sequence comes from Pipistrellus kuhlii, assembly GCF_014108245.1. Classification (NCBI taxonomy): domain Eukaryota; kingdom Metazoa; phylum Chordata; class Mammalia; order Chiroptera; family Vespertilionidae; genus Pipistrellus; species Pipistrellus kuhlii. The sequence goes on from NW_023425551.1 coordinate 60,394,374, forward strand.
TTTATGTTAATTATATCAGAGTTTTCTGTCAAATTAGTCTGCACTTTGAAAATGCTAAAAGGAGATACACATGCTTTCTGATCTCATAGCTATTGCTCAGCTGAGATATTTTTTAAACTCAAATCATTTTGATTATCTGTGTATCTTAATAGGGTGTCCAGTTATAAATCAATATATACATATCCTAAGCTCATTCATGTCTGAATGCCATGTTAACTATTGAACACTGCTAGTAGTCAAACCTCTAGCTCTGATTTTTAACATTGTTCCATTTGAAAAAGAAAACCTTTTCCTCTGAATTTGCTTATTGTAGCTGCTGCTGCAAAAAAAAAATTGTCATGCACTTGGTGGTTTATACTACAGAAACTTATTCTCTCACAGTTCCGGAGTCCAGGAGTAGGAAATCAAGTGATCAGAAGCAAACGTCTCCATCCAGGGGCTTTGGGGAAACCCGTCCCTTGCCTCTTCTGGCCTTAGGTCATTGCCAACATTCTTTGGTGTGTCTTGACTTCACTCCAATCACTGCCTCCATCTTATTTATTATTTTAATTTTTTTAATATTTCTTTTTAAAAATATTTTTTAAATTTATTTCAGAGAGGAGAGAGAGAGAGAGAGAGAGAGAGAGAGAGAGATCCTGCACACCCCACACTGGAGATCAAGCATGCAGCCCAGGCTTGTGCCCTGACCGGGAATCAAACCGTGACCTCTTAGTTCCTAAGTTGATGCTCAACCACTGAGCCACACTGGCCAGACTCTGCCTCTGTCTTCACATTGAAACCCACCCCTGTCACTTACAGTTCATGTGACCTTGAATACATTATTTAACCCCTTGGGTCCTCAATTTTCTCATCTTTAATGGGAAAAATGTTTCTACTTAATTCAGGCAGGGAATGCTCTTTAGTATTTTAAAGTATTTGGAATAATACTTGGTTCATAATAAATGCCTATAAATGCTTATTAAAGCAAATAATTCCATTATATTCCATTATAAGAAGCCATTACTAATAATAACATATACCCCATGCAGGTCTCTACCACTTTAAAACAATCTATTCCAGTCCCTTCTGATTGGTTAAGTGTCACAGGAGATAGGAGATGGGGCCGATCAACATGAAAGCACTCGTGCTGGACTGGATTTCACTAAAGAAGAGCAATAAAGAAAGCTAAAGAAGGGAGGAAAGATACTTCTCTTTTTTGTTCGTTTCCTATCAGCAGCAAAGATAGGCACTCTTTGAATTCCCTGCTTGCATTTTTGCATCATAGGCCTGGCAATCAAGTGATCCCACCCCGTGTGTTCTCTAAATAATTTAATCTTTCCAGCATTGCTTGCTAACTCGGTCTGAATGAGCCTTGAAGATGTAACGCCAATCTGTCAGCTCTCATTAACAGTAGCCTACACTGCCGCTGCTGGCGCCTTGGCCCTGATTCCCAGTTTCAGTGAAAGCTGACCTCTGGAGGAATGGCAGCACTTTTCCTCCCTACCTCCTGGAAACCTTCAGAAGACAGCTGCTTTATCGGCCTCCACCCCGACCCCCACCCCTTCCCACCAAGAATGTTTGTGCGTTCTCACATAATAGGCATCCATTCATCTATTGAAAGAATAGATCCATTGTTAGTTGTGTTTAAGACCATTTGCCTGGACACTAATTTCTTTTATGATTTGTTTTCTACACAACTTTTCCTTCTTCTATTTCTCACTTCTTTTTTTCCTATATTAAAAAAATTACCTTAAGTCGCTTTTGGATTAAAACTTTATGTCTTAATTAACACAGATCATATATTTTAAAGCTTATATTTCTTTGTCATCCTGGGCCTATGAGCCCTGAATTAATTTGGTTTTCTGTTTGTATCAAGTAATACAAAACTTGCAAACCATCTCTCTCAGTGATCTGTCTCTCCTGGTGAGACAATGTGGGTTTTGGTTCCACTTACAAGGTTTCACACATCATCTTCTGGAAATTTTTCAAAATGTTTAGTGTGATTGTGTTTCTTATCAGAAACAACTTCAGAATGTGTTGTTGTCTCTATTATTATGGAGGGAAGCATTTTTTCCATCATCACTTACTCAATTCAATTCCCCTCAGTCTTTAAGTTGGAAGTTGCTTCCATGGAAGCTGTTAATAAGAAATGGACTCAAAATTAAAGAAGGGCTAGTAATTCTTCTTTTAATTATTAAGCCTAGGTTACAGAGTCATCAATTCTATCTATTTTTATACTGGTGGGATTTTTAAATTTTTACTTGTCTGATTAGCTTCAAATTGCAAGTTTCTTGGGGTAAGAATTTGGCTTCACTTTTCTTCTCTGGAATTTTAAAGATGGACAAGCCATGTTTGGCAAAAGGTATGAGAAGGACAACTAGAGGGGAGAGTGGCATCCATGAAACCCCAGAAACCATAAAGCAAGAGTTGAGAAATAAGTGTACTTGCTTGGAGAAAGTTAAACAAGCCGAGGCAGGAGACACCAAGGTTGCATGCCAGCTGGCAAAGAAGTATGAAGCCAAAGAGGTATTGATCGGAGACACAGCTTGCTGGATCACACTACAGCCTTTTCACACTTAGAGTGATGAGAATATTTATAATTTTGGCTCAGAGAGTGCTTCTGAAATTTAAATCTTTTGCATCTGTTAATCTACTCTTTCTTCATATGGTTTAATAAAAGCTAGAATTGTTGATGGCTTCATTAGGTTGAACATAAAGCAGTATAAATATTTTGACATTAAGTATTTGATGGTATAGATAGGTAGATATGTAGAGATATAGAGACATAGATCCATCTTAGTTAAAATGCCCTGCCAGGAAAATCACATGCTACAAAAATAATAAACCATGTAGAAACTATAAAAACTAAGACACTACACAGTTATCATTAACATAAGGCATTTTAAAAGAAAGTATAAACCAACACTCACTGTAACACATTAAAAAAAAATGACAGGGACACAAATGGCCTTTTCCTGAAGAAAATTTATCTTTAGCTTCTCTCATCATCTCATGGAAGTGAATCTCTACCTGCCCAGATCAGCATTGCTTTTTATTCAAATGTGCTAAAATAATCTGCTTCTTATCAAATTGAGTTTTTCCATACGCTATGTTAACTTGGGAAACTTTAGTGTCTCAAAGTATGTTTGTATGAGAGCTCAGGTGTTGGAGAGGAAAGGATGAGGAATAAATATTTTTAACTGCTGAGTTTGTATTGATTGCTCAGTGGCTTGGACACAAATATACCCCCAAAGTGCTAAAAACAAACTGAGCCAATAATAAGTATCAGAAAGAAAGGGTAAAATAAATACCACCTGGTATTTATAAATTGAATATATGTAGGTTTTAGGGGTGATATTCCCAAAACCCATATTCATCATCAGAGTAAATTGATCCAATCTAGAACTATGAACTAATCAATTATAAATAACGTTGACTTTCTACTAAAATTCCAAATGGAATGCCAATAGCAAAGTTGATTTTTGCAACTTACTTAATGTCTTTGGTCTAAGTGAGTGTTTAAACTAAAAAATATTTAAGAAGCTCAGGGGTGTGCATTGGTATGTGTTTAACAACCAGCTCTCAAGGGAAAAGATGGGATGAAAGGTTGATTTGATATGTACCATTTACCAATTTCCCGGGCATAAATGCGCACCCCAGCCAATTTCAAGCTACCATCATGAATCCACTGATATGGTGTTGGGTAGGGAAGTACAAAATGGGCTCTGTGAGCCAGTGCTAGCCTGTTCCGCCTCACCATCGAAGCTTCCATCCACCATGCTCAGATGGGTTGAAGTCAAATGTCAGGTCAAAAACAGCAACATTTCTGGGTGTAAATTTCACTTTGTGTAATTGCAATGTTTCTGTGAATGTTTCCTGGGTAAAGGGCACTCTCGCCATCTACACTTTTGGAGGAGCCAGCAGGAGAAATCTGTAGAATATGCTGTCGATCCCACTGCACATGAATTGGACAGTGTGGTCAGGGGTAAAATTCCAGTCCCGGGAATAGCTCTGCTCTCTCTCGTCGGCAGGGTGGACGTTCCTCTGACGATGCTCTGGTCAATCAAGGGTGTAAATGGAGCTTCGACTTAGACAGGCATCATCACAGATCCTTTCTTTAATATCAGTGCTTCACAGGTGAAGGCTTGGTTTTCCCTGTAATTTATTATTCATTACAATTGAGCTGTCTGTCAGTGAGAGGAAAAACTAAACAAAATAATCTGAAGCCAAGGACCATCTCCTAACAATCATCCAGAGACAGGACGTCCTCAGGACAACCACCTTGCGGTTGCAGAGTGGCCAGTCAGTTGGGGGTCACGGAGTGGTTCTTGCGCACACACAGTCTGTTTGTGTGGCCAGCCTGACCAGCTCCCTGGTTTCAGTGTGTCCGTGTTGTTTTTGTTTGGCAAAGGGCCTACCACTCTGGCTTCTGTGTCTGATCTTTTCATACGCTGTCTTAACATATAAATTGTGCTGAGTCGCACTGACAACCTCCAGAAACGTGGCTGTATTGATAGGGCTGTATAAAACCATTACATCATACTCTGAAACTGCAGCTTCTTAAATTTGCTCACACAGCCATGGCAATCGCATTAGGAACATGAGCTGATAAGGGACGCTGTAGGTCCCTGGACAGCTTCATCCCTAGTGCTTGATGTAGAATCTTTTACATATATTTCCCCATGTTTTCCTGGTGCTAACAGAAAGCTAAAACAATCACACTACCAATTAGATTCTATCTTTGTGGGGACCAGGTGCCTTCTGTCCCTTCATCTCTGCCATGTGCTTCTACTGCCATCTGCTGGGAGCTTCCGCCCCAGTATCCCTGTGCAGTGCTCTCACAGCTCAACTGAAACTTCAGGCTGAGTGTGAAAAGCACCGCTGCTAGTAATGGAAGTTAACCCCTCTCAGTCCGAAGTCTGGCCCGAGAACATTCTTTTCATGAAATTTCCAAGCTGGAGCATAATGTGTATGCTATCTTCTGAGCAAAACTTGATGCAGTGAACATTAAGACTGGTTATTTGGGGTGAGAATAGTTCACTTGGAGATTCATTTAACTGCTGTCTATACCTCATGTGATCCATACAGAGAACTTGTTTTGCATTTTTTGTTCTTCTTGTTGTTTATTTTATTGATTTTAGAGAGACTTGTCGTTCCCGTTATTTATGCGTTCATTAGTTGATTCATTGTATATGTCCTGACGGGGAATCAAACCCAAACCGTGGTGTGTCAGAATGACGATACATCTAATGGAGCTACCTGGCTAGGGCTTTACATTCATTTTTCAAAGTCTAGTTCAGGTAAATAAAGAAACTAGCTAGCAAAATTCATTCATGTCCAAAATTTTAAATAGACAAGCTGACATTAATGCTGAACAATAGCCAAACCTAATGACAAGACAAAGAACATTTATGTTTCGCACCTGTGAAAGCATTCGGTATTGTCATCAATTTTGCAGTATTCCCTAGAAGCAGTTGGTGCTGTTTGGTTTGTTACTGTTATATCATGCTTTCAAAACTCTATAGCTATTGTGATTATGCATGAGAAATCTTTTGTGAGCCTTCAGCACAACACTATAATAGTCCTTTAAAGAATTTAATTTCATTATGGTTTAATGCCAGTGACTCATAAAACTTCCAGATTTAACAAATCAAACATAGGTACCTTAGAGAAGAAGAAAAAAATCCATACTCCCTATTTCTCTCTAGAAGGCAAGCAAGCCACTTTACTTACATGCTTTTGAAAAAGACTTTGTGGGACAGATGCATTGAAATGCCTTCAGCACAAAACAAACCTGAGACATAAAAAGCCAAATAAATTAGTCCTTCCCAATTTGAAGCTTGCAAAATCATAAAGGCACCACCAAATGGATTGTTTAAGTTTTTTTCCTTCATTCTGCCTCTCACAAATTAAAGATAACTTTCTATTTACACAGCCCTTTAATGTCAAGGACTTAGTTTGATCTTTATTATTGTCTTTTCTTATTATGAAGGGAAAAGTGTGGGCATTCTAAGCAAGATGACTCTGTAACTTCACAGTGTGATGCTTCTTCTTAGTGTCAAATGCATAACAACAATAAAAAAAGAATAGATAACTGAAGATATACAAGAAAATATCTTCCCAAACAAGAAAAAGACAAAAATGCAGAACAGCAAAAGGTCATACTGCAGGCCTGGCATGGCATAGGTCTGGTGAGAAGCTCCACTTCTATAGGGCAAAGGGCACTAAAACTACTGACTCAGTAATATTTATGAGATATTTTCCTCTCCCTTTTCCTCCCCCTCTCCCTCTCCCTCTTTCACACACACATACACACACTGTCATCTGGGATTCTGACTTTGAGCAAGCTGTCAGCACAGGAAGAAAACAGAACTCAGTGTCGTGAGCACCGAACAATCCTTTCTAGCACTGTGAATGGACCTGGACATACCTTTAGTAACATCAAGGACAGAACTACCAAATGTCCATTACTCAAGGGTCTAGTTTAGGAGCTGGTCAGTTTGGCCAGAGAGGCAGGCACAATTCTCATCATACAGGCAGAGTTGAGTGCAGCAGAAGATCACAGGATTAGGGCCATGTGAGTGAGGAAGAACAGAGAAAAGCAAAAATACTTCCCACTCAAAATGAGCCTGCACAGCAGAATATCAGAACACGTTTTAAGACTGAGAAAGGAAACAAATCAGCAAATGAAAAATGAACCCTCCACTAAAATCATTTTTTGGAGAGAAAAAAATCTGACGAAAACTAAAATAAGTATTCTTAGGATGTTAGAAAGCATAAATGAAAAAATAACATTTATCTTAAAGGAGAAATTACAAAGGCAAATTAATACCAAAAATATATGGAAAGTATTCAGAATATTGGGGGTAAAAGAAATATTCATTGATGTTTAAGACTCAATAGATATTATAAAATAAATGGCACTGGATACTCTTGAGTGGGGAGAATGGTGCCTAAGAAGAATACAGGATAGATAAATTAAGAGAGTGTTTTTTAAAATGAAAGCAAGATTATGAAATTTAGAGAACAACTTAACAAGGTTCCTAAAAATAACTCATATGAGTTCTAGGAAGAAAAAAATAATCTAAAAGAAGAAATTTCAGAGAATGTCAGAAAGCAGTATTTCAGGTAATTCAAGTGAGAAGTTTCCAGAATTAAAGGAATATGTAATTCTTGAGATCAAAAGTGCACTCAGAGTATTAAAGAAGAATAAATAATGATAATGATGGATCCACACCTAGACTCATTATCAGATAAAAAGATGATCTTAAAGCTATAAAAAGAAAAATTAAAAGAACAGCTTTTAAATGGAACTTCACATCAGCAACAAATTATAAAAATAATGGTGAACCATGCTTGAAGTTCTAAAAGAAAAAATGTCAGATTTTATACACAGTTAAACTATTATGGAAGAGTGATATGAAATGTGATATGACAGTGTTTACTGTCCACAAATTCTCATTACAAGACCTGCGAAATATATACTCAGGAAGAAGTGGGATGGATAGATGTGCCTAGAAGGAAAGCATGAAATTTAGGGACACAGAAAAATGTTACTGAATTATTGAATTCTTGATCTGCTTTTAATTAAAACTAAACTTTTGTTTTAGGAGGTCAAAAGGAAACATGTTCAATCAAAATTTAGGAAATGCAAATAAATAAAAGAGGCAAATTAAAAACCATCTCATTCCACATGTAAAGAGAGCCACTATTCATGTTATTGAATGTAGTTCTGGTATAGTTGCTTATGTATACGTTTATAAAAATGTGTGTCATCCAGATTGTATTTACCTCTTTTCATATTTATAAAAATATTTTTCATTCCATTAATTAGTATCCTATAGTCTCTATCTAAAAGCTGGATAGAATTCAATTCTATAAAAGTACTTGATTTAATTCACCAACCCACTCCCCATTGTTTACACTTTTGCAATGCTTCCCTTGGTTTTGGATACCTAAACTTCCAGTTTGAGCAGGATCTTCTAAAAATTTTAAATAAATTGTCCTTTCCAAATATGAATGAGTCTGCCAACCAGAATGTTAAGGACACTGAAAAATAGGTCTGTTCCACCACATTTTAATTTTTAAAATAATGCATCCCAAGTATTTCATTTTGAATTCCATTACAAGCAGTGTTAGCAGAAGCAGATGAACCCTTCAACTTGACTGTGCAATTTATTTTAATAAAAATCTCTTTAGAGATCCCTGTCTAGTCAGCAAATAATTGCTCTAACTCTGGATTTTAATATTAGCACTGAATGATTTATGTACATTAAATAATGTGATTCTCACTAACCATTTATGAGCTAAGAATGATTATCTCCCTCTGTGGATAATCACACTTCAGGGAAGAAAGGTTAAGTGGTTTACCTAAGATCACTCAGCCAGTCAATGGATTATCTCAAAATATGATCCTTGAGTCTTTAAATCATTAAATTCAGCTGGCCTCAGCAATACTTGAGAGACATGAAGGATATGCACTTAGATTTTTCCCTCGAATGATTTATGTAGCATAATGTCTAATTTGTTTATAGAGCATTTTTTGTTTCTTATGACACACTTTGGTCCATAAGCAAATATGAGACATAAAAATGAGTGTGATAAGAATCTGGAAAAACCTTCTGGTTGAATTAGAGTGTCAATTTCTAAAATAGCACATGGACTAAGCAGACAATAGAAACAGCCATTTGATGGAAAAGATGGGGGGAATGGCAGGCAGTAACAGAAAGCAAATACAGAAGTTCCTTTTGTAGAACTGCAGTTTGGAGTTAGAATTAATGGACTCTAAATGGAACAAAGAAATCCTATTTCTGAGCAAGGACATTGCATTACCTCAGAGCTATTCCATCTCCAGTACAAAGCATTACACAGGTTTACCTGCCCATGTCAACCATAAGGCAATTGGACTTCATAGATCCTTACCATATGCAGTTCCCACAAATGGGACACCCTAGAAGTTATCCCTAGAATTTTCAGCAGTAATCTTATCAAAATTAGAAATGAGCCTGATACACCAGAGTGGAGGCCAAAAAAGTAGTAGGATGACGTATTGCCAGGACCATATCAGATTTGTATTTCTAGAAAAGAGAGAAGAAGGAATCTCAGGCAGTTGTCTCTTTTGAGTGGGGAGGGGGAAAAGAATGTTCCAGTTTGTCTTCCAATTCCACTTGGTCTCTACAATTAATCTTAAGAAAAATATTGGGCCGGGACTGGTTTGGCTCAATGGATAGAGCGTCGGCTTGGGGACTGAAGGGCCCCGGGTTCGATTCCGGTCAAGGGCACGTACCTTGGTTGCGGGCACATCCCCAGTAGGGGGTGTGCAAGAGGCAGCTGATCAATGATTCTCTCTCATTGATGTTTCGAACTCTCTCTTTCTCTCCCTTCCACTCTGTACAAAAATAAATAAAATATATTTAAAAAAAAGAAAGAAAGAAAAATATTGGTAAATGATTTAACTAGTGATTGTTTCATAAAACTGATTATTTTATTTGAAAAATAAAATTACCAACTGATTCTATTGATATTTGCCTGGAACTTCCCTGGTTTTAGCACAGAAAGTCCCATGTCCTTGAAACCCTCTCAGTCCTGGATAAATTAGGAGAGTGGGTTAAAACTCAAAATAGCCAGGCTGACATGGCTCAATGGTTGAACATCGACCTTTGAACCAGGAAGTCATGGTTTGATTCCCAGTCAGGGCACATGCTCAGGTTGCGGACTCCATCCCCAGTGTGGGGCATGCAGGAATCAGCCAATCAATGATTCTTTACCATCATTGATGTTTCTATCTTTCTCTCCCTCTCCTTTCTTCTCGCTGAAATCAATAAAAATATGTTTTAAAAAAAAAACACTGGGTATGTTCACTGTCCAAAATTTAGAAATTAAAGCAAAATTGAGCATTAAAATCATTCACATATTCAATATGCAGAGAGTGTCACTGTTAATAAGTATTAGTAAATGTATTTCCTACTATCTCTATGAAGTAAGCTTCATCACAGTGCAAGTTACTATTATTATTACATATGTCAAGAGACAGGTTAATATCATTTTAATGTCTTTTAAAATTCTATTTAAAAAATATGCTAAGTACTTTAGTACGTGTACCTTTTCTGATGGCCTCACTCTGTAATTCTGATAAATTTTCAATTATGTATTGGCCATTTCTGCCATTTATTCTTACAAATTCCCTTAACCTTATGCTTTTCTTTATCTCTGAAAAGCAGTGCCAGCCAGTACATTAGCAGCATGCTTTCTGATAACTGTATCGCAGTGTAATCTCACTGCTCAGGGGTATGCAGCCTTTCATTTCTTATTCCATTTCTGTTCCCCCTGTAGGCCAGGGAGGGGAAATTTCTACCTAGGGAGTTTAGCATCATTTAACATTGATGTTACTTGTCCAACAATCTCCAATGAGTGAAACCCTTTGTCGGCCACATTTAACACAAAATTTATCAATACTTACTTGGGCACATAAAGTCCTCTTTGTATTGTGGGAGCTTAACTTTCTGAAAGCATTTCAAGTCCCGATTTAAAGACAGGAGGAGGGAAGGAGAATAAAATGCGGTGTTAGAAAAGAAATATATCTTTCATCTATCCTAAAAGGTTCACACGTGGTTGAGCTATATTTCAGGATTATCGTGAGCCAGAAAGTACCTCTCTCATTGAGGAAATACTTACCATCCATGTGTGAAGTTATCCTGTTCTCGCCAATAACACGTACATCAGTGGCCTCTTCTGTTTTCATTTCTAGCTTTGCGGTGCCTGCTGGTAGCCCTGGGGTTGCTTGTATGATTGAAATGACTGCAGATGGAAAACCTACAATACAGAAGAAAGCAATGGGACTATCCCATGCCTCTCAGGTAGGCATGCATATATCCAGTTTCAAATATTCAACTCCCTAGGTTGGAACTCTATGTTTCAAATAAGTGCTTCTTTTAAAATTAGTGTGTTAATCATATTTTTATTCCTTGTAAAAGCTCTCAACAAAACACCAGAATATCCATCTTTGATACGTTAGATATAATTAAATGCATGTAATGTTGCCTGCCACTTTAAAAGTGTTATTAAATTGAGCATAAAATTGACTTTCTTCTCAAACTTGGTATATAATATATTACGCTTGATCTAAGAAAAAACTCAGGGATCTGAAAAGATTAGCAAGATGCACAACAGTGCTTAAAAACTTACATTTTTATAAGACATGGTAGTGTTTGTACTGTGCTGTTAAAAAAAAAAAAAAAAAGTCCATTCTCAGTTGTTCAGATTTACGTTGGCCAGGATATTTTTCTTAGAAATATTGAATGAAGCTAAATTGAAACAAGAGAAGATGGCTGTCCCTCCAGGGACAAGGCAATTTTCTGAATTCTTTTAATTTTAATGATGTGGTTGATTCCATGCTTTTTACTATGACTTTATTGCAATACATTTAAGATAAAGAATTCCTGGTTCATTTAATCATCATGTCTCCATATCTGTATAATTAGAGCACCACAGTGCTAATTTTGGCACACATTAATGCTTGCAGTGTGTAGTGCCCTAATGAATTGGAAATTTCATTTTATTTCCATTTTTTCTACATAGTCTCTATTGTGTATATGCAGGCATTTAAAAGAAGCACATAAGAGCATCTAACATTTGCATAAGCACATTACAGTTTTCCAAATTATGGCCACATATATAACCACATCTCATCTTCACAAGAATCTTCCAAAGTAATAATAATGATCCCTTACATAAACCTGAAGAAAGTTGAGTAACAGGTGTCCAAAATTTTATAGTGAGAGGGTAGAGGCTTGACTCCAGGCTTTCTGATTCCCAACCCTTTTTTGTTCATTTGTAATACACTCTACTGTTCTTCATTTGCAGCTGCACCTGATTCAAAACTATTGGACAAATTGTTATAAAGCAATAAAATTGGTTATCATGTTATAAGAAGTTATGCTAGCGCCCAAGATGGCCAAATATTTATATTCAAGACATGGAATATTCAAATAGTGGAAAATACATAAAACACTACTAGTTTTGTGTGTTTTTTAATATCTAAAGTATTCAGTGTGATTTCATATTCCTTAATTCCTTATAGTCATCCACTTTTATAATACAAGCTTCATATTTTCTTATAAATAGCATACAGTATACTACTAACATAATTTTCAATGGATCACATCTTTAATAAATGCTCAATAAATATCTTTTTGATGTTGAAAATGATAAATATGTCTCATGTCTGCAGCCTTTGTGACAAATCAGTCTTCTCACCTTTAGGTTGACTGAATGAAATACTAATCAAAGTGTCTCAAGTAATAATATGCATGCATACACAGAGACCAACACATGGGAATAGAATTTATGATTAAATTGAAAAGAATTGGGATCATTTCAGGATGGTAAAGCAACAGTGCACTTAGTCTTTCCAAAGTGTTGGTCTTTTTTTTTTACCATATTCTGCCTCCTTGTGTTCATCCCAACTCAAGTGCTCTGAAATCTGAGTGAATCACTGCTGCCTTCTGGAGGGCTCACCTCAGAGCTCATTTTAGTCTTGTGGAGGCTGTCTGTCCTAAACACTCAGACTAGACCCCAGTCCTGGAGTTATGCTATGTAATGAACTCCTGGAGTTTGTTGTGATTATACCTTTGTGTTACTCCCTCTTCCTCTTTTATTATAATAAGAGAATGGTGTAAATTTGTAGAATAAGGATATATTAGCACTGAGGATTTTGTGAGCTTGAAATCACTTCATTTTACAAGTCATGAACTTTAATACAAACTATTAAAAATGGGTTCTAACTCTGCCTCTGCTCATTATACTATAGTGCAAATTTTTAAATAGACTAGAGGCCTGATACATGAAATTTGTGGACAGGTAGAGTCCCTAAGCTTGCCAGTGATCAGGGCTAATTGGGGCCTTCTGGCTGCCAGCTGCTAGCGGGGGGCCTTCCTTTTTTTCGCTCTACTCCCTGGTGGTCAGCACATGTCATAGCAAGGGGTTGATCTCCTGATTGGTCAAACTCCCAAGGGGAGAATTTGCATATTAGCCTTTTATTATATAGGATTATAATGTATCTCAGTGTAAGCCTCATTGTGTTCATTCTAATTTTAGTTCTTTGGGCTCCTTAAATCTGAATGTCCATTTTATCCCCCAGATTTGGAAAGTTATATCATTAAATAAGCATTCTGCCCATGTCTCTCTCCTCTCCTTCTGGGACTCCAATAATGTATATATTAAACCACATGTGTCAAACACAAGGCCCGCGGGCCAAATCCATCCCGCCAGGCCTTGCAATGTGGCCCGCACCGCGCTGTCATCACTGCACTCCACTGCGTTTCCATCACAATGACAGTTTATGACTGTTCAGTAAACCATTCGGCCCGCGATTTAGGCTGGATTTCAGATTTTGGCCCCTTCTCTGATTGAGTTCGACACCCCTATATTAAACCATTTGATGATTTCCCATAAAGCCCTCCAACTCTCTTTACTCCTTTTTAATCTTTTTGTTTCTTTTGCCTCTTTAAGCAGATAATTTAAAATAACCTATGTTCAAGTTTGCTGCTTCTGCTTTATGAAATCTTCTGTTGAATTCCTCTTGTGAGTTTTTCTTTTCTCTCCTCTCTCTCTTTTTTTTCTCTCTCTCTCTTTCCCTTTTTTTTGTTTTTTTTATTTGTTTGTTTGTTTTGTTTTGTTTTGTTTTGTTTCTGAGCTCACCAGGCCCAGGGCAGGGACCTTCCTATACCCCCCACCCATTCATTGCCCCACCCTATGGGCCCTTCCAGGATCGGATAACTCTTGTGAATTTTTCAATTGAGCTTTGTATATTCAGCTTCAAAATTTCTGTTTGATTTTTTATTATAGTTTTTCTTTGTTGATATTCTCATTTTCTTCATGATTCGATTTCTTAAACTAATTTGGCAGCTTTGTGACAGGTTTTGATTCTTTGTCAGGTCATTCATATACCTCCATTTCTTTGAGATTGGTTTCTGGAGATTTATTTTGTTCCTTTGATTAGTCTATGTTTTCTTGTTTCTTCTTGTGCCTTGTCACTTTGTGATGGGATCCACACATTTGGAAAAACAACCATCTCTCCCAGTGTTTATGGAATGGCTTTGTATAGGAAAGGACCTACACCAAATAGCACAGCTAAAGATTCTGGGACCCATCTAACGGATGTGTCTTCTCTAGACTTGTGTGAGAATTCTTTACTATACAAATTTTCCAGTCTTTTTTAGGGTGCTTGTAATCTTTTATTCCCTCTGCTCTCGGTCTGCAGTATGTACTGCCATTTCTCTGGAGCTGCTGTAAGCAGCCCAGTTTTCTTTGCTCTCAGCAGCCCCCAAGTTTCTAGACTATGCTGCGTCTCATCAGAGCTTCAAGTCATGCAAAATAGAAACCAGTCTCAGAAAAGTGTAATTTTGATGTATGTGCCAACTCGTTCCTTCCCCAGGAAGAAGTCATGAGTTGGGGGCTTTCACCTGCTCTCTCCCACTGAGGTGGTGGAGGGGCTATGCTGAGTGAATACCTACTGGTCTAAACCTTCATCTTTGTTCTCAGTGGCCCCAGCCTGGTACCCTTATCTGTCAGCAACTAGTCCCTTGGGCTGCATCTTGAAAATTCTAAACATAGGACATATGTATCCATTTTCTGTTTCCTCCAAAGAGAAGCTGGAAACTGGAAGTTTTTCTCAATCATGTTCTACTGAGCCCAGAGGAGGGCTATGGCAAGTGAGTGCCACATATGTTCCCACTGACCCTCAATACAGCTGGCTTCACAGTCCCCCAAGATGCAAGAATCTACATGTTTCTCATATGGACACACTGTTTGTGTATTGTTGAACCAATGTCCCCATGAGGAAAGGAAGGACTGTCTGGAACTTCCTATTCTTCCATCTTACTTACTGGAAAGCTGCTCTTTTCTGACTATTTAATTTTTTTGTGATTTATTTCCCCAAATAACATTTAACTTCCTAATAGACAAGACTAAGCTCACATCCTTCTTTTCTATCTCCACTTCCCTGTATCCATGTGCTCACAGGGTAGCAATTCAATTTATTATTTACTAAAGTTCAGTTCTTCCTTCAACAAAGTAAGAAGATATTGTTTTGGAAATGTTCTCTAGCCTGGAAAGCCTTAAGAACCTCAGGTTTTCCTGGGACCAGTGAAGATGTCACTGATACTTATCAAATTAAAAAATAACTGTTTGTGTGAGCCCCTTGATATTAATCTCATTTGTAGCTCAAGAACTTCCATATAAATACTGCCTATACTTTATGCTATTTAACATATAAAGATATATTCATATTAAAGCCATATTAATACTCCTTCTGGGATTGTATTCAGTGAGGACTTCCCTTTATACTGAATCTGACAAACCAGCAAGTTGCTAAGGCCAAATAAAGTAGGAGAAGAGACCAGAAAGCCAAGTAGAAGACTGAAGAAAAGCAGGACTGAGTTTCATGAATCAGCTCATATACACAAACTTGTATCAAATCTCCTGTTTGCAAGGTGCTGCTATGGATGAGAACCCCAAGATAATGAGAATGGAGGCCCAGCTTTTAAAAGGGGAATAAATTAATATAAAAGAGGTCACAATTGCACAGATTATCATGTTATTGGGGCGGGAAGACGGACTAACAGCAAAAGGATGGGTGGTTTGGATAAATACGGCTCCTAACTTTTAATTCCTTTTCATTTAATGTCTCTAAACAGTCTTAAAGAATTTAAGATGTAAATCACATGTGAAACATTATTTAAATAAATCCTTTCACAAACATTTACCCAACATCTCTTATCTATCTTTATTCCAAGATCCCATGTGTCTAGTTTTGAATTTCTCTGCATATAATTCAGATGCTATTTAATACAAAAAATCTGCAATAACACTAAATAAAAGTCAGTTTGTTTCAATTTTGTCATTACATTCTTGGAAAAAGACGAGTACACTGTGATAGTCTTTTTTAATGTTTAAAGTATTTCATATAGTAGAACATGTTTTCTTTTTCCGCTATTTTCCCCTTGGGATATATTTCCTTTTTTCCTCTGATCTCCCCACCTCTCTGGCACATGCCCTCATCTCCCTAGTGTCTGTGTCCATTGGTTATGCTTATATGCATGCATGCATATCCTTTGGTTGATCTCTTACCCCCCACCCCAAACTTCCCCTGCCTTCCTGCTGAAGTTTGACAGTCCATTCGATGTTTCTTTGTCTCTGTATCTGTTTTTGTTCATCAATTTATGCTATTCATTATATTCCACAAATGAGTGAGATCACGTGATGTTGTTGATCTTTCTCCAACTGGCTTATTTTGCTTAGCATAATGCTCTCCATACATGCTATTGCAAATGGTAAGAGTACCTTCTTTTTTACAAAAGCATAGTATTCTATTGTGTAAATCTATCATATTTTTCTAATTCACTCATCTGCTGATGGGCACTTAGGCTGTTTCCAAATCCTAGCTATTGTAAATTGTCCTGCTATGAACATAGGGGTATGTGTAACCTTACTGATTGGTGTTTCTGTTTTCTTGGGATATATTTCCAGAAGTGGAATTACTGGGTCAAATGGAAGTTCCATTTTTAGTTTTTTGAGGAAACTCCATACTGTTTTCCACAGTTGCTGCACCAGTCTGCATTCACACCAGCAATGCAAGAGGGTTCTTTTTTCTCCTCATCCTCACCAGCTTTTGTTATTTGTTGATTTGTTGATGATAGCCATTCTGAGAGGTGTGAGATGATACCTCATTGTCATTTTGATTTGCTTCTCTCAGATGATTAGTGACTGAGCATTTTTTCATGTGTCTTTTGGCCTTCTGTATGTCCTCTTTTGATAAAATACTATTTAGGTCCTTTGCCCATTTTTTGATTGGGTTGTTTATCTTCCATTTGTTAAGTTGTATGAGTTCCCTATAAATTTTGGAGATTAAACCCTTCCAACTTACACCATTTACAAAAATAAACTAAAAAATGAATGAAGGACTTAAACATAAGATGAAAAACCATAAAAATCTTAGAAGAAGCCATAGGCAACAAAATAGCAGACATATGTCGTAGTAATATCTTTACCAATACAACTCCTAGGGCAATGGAAACTAAGGAAAAAATAAACAAATGGTAATACATAAAGATAAAAAGCTTCTGCACAGCAAAAGAAACCATCAACAAAACAACAAGAAATCCCACTGCATGGAAAAATATACTTGCCAATAATAATTAATCTTAACAAAGAAATACATTTGCAATTACCTTCCTGTATTTCATTAACACAAAAGTAATTCAACTTCAGACAGACTTGAGGCTATAAAACAAAAGTAAACATTGAACCAAGATATCTAACAGAAATGTATGTAGTACCCCAATATCTAAATTTAAATGAAGACAAAACAGAAAACAGGTAAAACAGCTTCTTACCCATCTTCCCCTCACTCTCCAGTTTAAAAAAAAAAAAAAAAAAAAAAAAAGTTTGTTCCCTTTTGCCTATATTCTTATTGTATTCCCACATATTATAAAAGAGCACTATATTTTTCCTTTAAAGAGAAACTCTGAGGGGAAAGGAACTGTTCATTCATTCTTGTCAGATGTGGAATCCTTTCCCCTCAGTCACCATTCATATTTTTCATTATCTTGATGATTCCTCCTTGATTGTCCATGTCTGTTCTCTGTGGTTTTATCTTGTAAGATCATATCTTGATGTCAGACTCTATTCTCCATAGTCTGATTCACAAGGAGTTATTAGAAAAGACTTATTTTAAAGACCTGTCTTCTTAGGAATGATTACACACACAATAGGCAGCTCTTAGATAATTGAGAGTCTGGGGATAGAGGAAGTCAACCAATTTAATGGTTATCTATGTGCAGTCAACGACAGCTGTTTTTTTAGACATCTCGGGGCTCCAACTAAGTTTGGGCCTCAGATCAGAAGAAATGCAAGAGCCATTTATTTTTATTGTTTGGGTGTTTTTTAATGGTCTAATAAATCATAGATAGTTCTATAGACTTCCCCTCTGATCTGCCTACTGCAGACATTAGAGGAGGATATTCTTTCATCCTCTATCAGTTTTGTGCTAAAACAGCACACTTGTCAAAGCAGTGAGAGGTTTGCTGTTCCAGGTGTGTGATCAATACACAAAGCTATCAGAGATCCTCGATGAGAGGAAGGTCACAGCCTTGGATGCGCTGAGTCTGCAGGTTCATGATAGATCCCAGATTGCATTAGCAGTAAGTCACTTATCTTAGACGATAAAAGAACTCTGCTAATAGTTTGTTAGAGTAATTGGTATAAATGGACTTAGCATATAAAAAAGGACTGGAAAACAAACTGACATACTCCTGTGCTACCTGAGAGCTCTATTAATACCCCCTGAAACTTCCACCCCACTATACCCAAAGGTACTCATACTCTGCGGAAATATTGTATATATAAGTCCCATAAGAGATACTTAAGGAGCAAAAATAAGGAATGGTCTTAGGAGCAGAGCCCAACTCACTAAAAAAAGAATAAGAGCTCAAATATCCTGTTTCCCCGAAAATAAGACAGTGTCTTATATTAATTTTTTCTCCCAAAGTTGCACTAGGTCTTATTTTCAGGGGATGTCTTATATCTTTCCATGCGCTAGGTCTTATTTTTGGAGGATGTCTTATTTTCGGGGAAACACGGGTAATATAATTAGTTTGATCTACTATGGGTCATAGTAAATGTTCCTAGACTAGCACATGCTTCTGTTCTGTAAAAGCACATTTGCATTAAACAAAAAAATTAGTATAAATATTAAGTAATATTACTGGTCATCTCACATCATATCCTCCCACCAGTCATAACTTAATTAATTGGCTCTAGCTTTTGAATTGTTGCAGTGACAGTTGTCCATTTAAATGCATCTGTAATACCAAATTAAATACTTTCTGAAGTCAGCTTGGACTGAGTGAGTGAGTGAGTTTAGGGAATAAGCATATCAGAGATATTAACCAGGTACCAATGTTGCTGCATTGACCTGTCATATGCCTAACAGTTCTGAAAGTCACATTCTAATTATTAGTTCATCCAGACTTCAACTGTAGCTCATAGATCCTCATTGAGGAACATTGCATTTTATGAACCTCTGAACGATAAAAGTTCAATTTCTTTATGCTGCTGGAGGATTGTAAAGGAGAGATTAAGTATCAATTTATATCATGCAAGTGATTTTATCATTCTGGTCAATGAGTATAAGCTCTATTTCCAAACAAGGTTAGATTCTGAGGTACTGGATGTTAGGACTTCAACATATAAATGAGGAGTTGGGGTGGCACAATTCAATCTCTACTAATAATTAAATAACAAGGTTTAATTTTCTTTATCAGTTTCTATTTGATAATGTTCACATTGAAAAGCGTACACTTGATTTATAAAATGCATTTCAAAGTAATCAAATTTTGTCAAATGCCAATCTTTTGTATTAAAATGTATTAGCTATTGTGAGAGATACAAAGAAATATAAAAGAGGGGCCCTTTTCTAAACTAATTTACCTTACCTCTTACTAGGTGGGTTGACAAAACTAGCCCACAATTAAAACCTGTTTAACATAGAAGAGCATGCAATTATAGAACAAAATATCCTAGACTCCTCTCCTATAATTTAACTAAGAAAACTAGAGGCCTAGTGCACAAGTTTTGGGGGCCCCTCAGCCCAGCCTGCACCCTCTCCAATCTGGGACTCCCCCAGCAGTCAGACATCGCTCTCACAATTCAGGACTGCTGTCTCCCAACTGTTCGCCTGCCTGCCAGCCTGATTACCCCCAAACTACTCCCCTGCCAGCCTGATTGATGCCTAACTGCTCCTGTGCCAGCCCTATTGCCCCCAAATGCCCTGCCCTGCAGGCCTGCCTCCCCCAACTGCCCTCCCCTGCAGGCCTGGTCCCCCCCCCCCCTTAACTGCCCTCCACTGCAAGCCATCTTGTAGCAGCCATCTTTGACCACATGAGGGCAGCCATCTTGTGTAAGGGTGTGAGGGTCAATTTGCATATTACTTCTTTATTAAGGAGGATGTTTGTTGCTATTTTTCCTATAGGTACATTTTGAATCAATGTCCTTAGCCATATTCCTGAAAATGTTAAGATTCACAAGAATGCGGGACATATTTATGGGTTCAAGGGCTGCATTGGAAAGCTTCAAGTAAGCAACAAAGAATTTATCATCGCTGATGAAGCACTACATGGGAAGAACATTGAGAAGTGCATGTCCCTTTGTGTGCTCATCATCGATGCCACAACAACGGCACCTGCATCAGGTTAGTATTAGCCTCCTGATCGCTAACCTATATTGCAAGGCTCCAGATTCTTAAGAAAATCAAACCAGCAGCATTGCCATCTGCGTGATAGAAATAAAGGTCTGGAACATTTGCATGCATTACCTAGGTGATGCACATATGTGGTAGACACATGTTTGCTCAAAGAAATTTTTATATCATGGCTCCAATGGCAAGAAAGTCCTGACCTCTGAAAATTCCTAGGTAACTGGACCTGATTTTGACAATTTTAAATGGACCCAAGTATAAGTTTACTAAGGTGTTCTGGTTTTTAGAAATATAAATGGGAGATTATTATTTATTGATAATGATTTTGATGTATTAATTTGTATTGTGTTTGTTTTTGCTTCATTTTTAAAAAATCGACTTACAACTCTAAAATTAGAAGTTGAGAAAAAGTACCTATATCTATTTATTCATTTTATGTTCAATCCTATGTATATATTTCCTCCTTCTGGTAAAGATTCGTCATGTTTATAAGCTTAAGATCTTAATTAAAATTACTCTCAGCTCCACTAAAATGTGTAAGTGTAGAACATAATCCCAAATTTCTTCAACCCTTTGAGAAATCATTATTTCAGGGCCATAAGTAATGACAGAATGGAAGCAGAAACATGTACAGATTATCATAATTCAAGTCAAGGAGAAATTGACCAAATCTCACAGGAAATGCCTTAATTCACTTCAGTGATTCTAAGAAGGAAGCTCTCAAGTCATTAATGGCTTCAATAAAGTAAGCACCTAGAATGCATAGTGTAGGGAAGAGGAAAATTCTATTTAAAAAATGTATGATAGAAAATGGTAGGAAGAGATGGGCTCTGAAAGTAATCAGTGGAATAGAAAATGATAAAAGAGAGTGAGAAAGAAACAAATGGCAGACAAGGAACAAAGGAACGGACAGATATGATAAAATCAAGATGATATATTGTCAAGATAATCCCAGCCTAACTAATAAATTTGAATAAAAAGCAAAATGGAGTTAGTGAAAAAGGAAGTGATCAACTCTTAGGGTGTCTACAACCTTTGCTCCAGATTAACTCTGAATCTATGACTTGATTTATACATTTGTAAAATAGCAACAGCAATATAGGCTTATTTTATAGAGGGAAAGTATAAAAGATAAAGTTTTAAAGGACTTTTAAGAAGAGTATATTTTGAGAATAAGATTGAGGATAACTTCCTTGGCCATTGTCACTTTTCTGAAGGAAAAAAAAATCAGGATTTTACTTAATAAACATTCTGTTTTATGATGAATCCATTAATAGCAATTATTTATAATAATAATGCAATATGATCCAATAAGGCAACCTTCTGAACCCTGCAGAAAAACGTTCATTTTTGCCTAATTAAGTGAAGAAACAGGAAGAAAGCTTCTACTGACTTTCTAATATCCAAAATATTTGTCATTTAACCTAAATAAATACTGTCAATGAGGCTTTACCACTGATGTAATAGAATTATAGAAATGACAAGAATTGTGTTTTCGCCCTTCTTATATGTCAGGGATGGGGAATCATTTGTCTGCCAAAGACCACTGGGTATTAATAACGTCAATCATGGGTCATATGAAATTATCAACTTAAAAATGATGTTGCTATGAAAAAAAAGCTCTTAGATTTATTAAATTTTGAGTCCTGCCTTGGCAGGGCCAGATAAAATGATACAGCCTGCAGGCTGGATATTCCCCAGCCCTGCTATTTGTGGTCAGCAGACTCTCTCAGAGTCCCTGTCACCCCCTCTCCTGGTGTTCAAGCCTTTGCATGATCCCCTCTAGCTTCAGTGTGGATGGGACCCATGACTTACTTTTAGCAGTACACATGAACGAGATGTGTACTGATGAAGAACCCAGTGAGGCCATTAGCAGCCTCAGACCAAGAAGTTGGTCACAAAGAATCACCACCTTGACCAGCACCCTGCCCCCAGAAAAACCAATAGAGTAGGGTAGTGGGGTATCACTTACTTCCATGATTAGGTTACACAGGATTGTGCTGCACCTTGCTGATTTTGATAAAGCATGTAGCAGTTTGGGGAAAGTCCATGTGACAAGGCACTGAAGGTAGCCTCCAGCCAACAACCAGTGAGGAGCTGAGGGTGGCCCCTTGTCAGTTGTGTATTCAACAAATAAAATGCTTCTTCACTTCCTAAGAACAACATGATTTCTATCTTTATTGCCAGTGCTTAACTCCCATAAATTACCCCTTGCATTATTGCACACAGGACATGCTGGTCCCTGGCAACTATGACTTCCATTAGAGCATGTCTCTGCATGCCAAAACCACAGTGCACTGGAGTTGGCTGGTTCCAGTACAACAACAAAAATAGGCATTTCAGAGGGATCCTAACAGGACTAAAAAAATCATCAAAGCAGGGAGCCGAAGGGAGATGTAAAGGATGATTATTGAGTTTTGAACCTGGTAATCAGAATGCCGGGATAATTACAGGAAGAACATGGGAAGAGGATGAGTTCAGTGTGGCCTTTTGTCCTCAAGAAACGGATGACCATCCAAATGGGGATAGTCAAGTGTGTTTATGAATGGTTGGGGCAGACATACAGATTTCAGAACAACTATGTAGAGCTTAGGGTTGAGCCATGTAATTATTAAAAGAAAACAAAAAAGAGAGAGTAGGGAAACATTTTTATAAAAATTACACTTGAATTTTTTAGGAAGAGAGCAGAGTGAGTAGTACAGCAATTAAAAAGAAGTAGAAGAGAAGGAAAATGAAGCCATCTGAGGTAAGTGCTCTGGACTGAATGTTTTTGCCTCCCCCCGCCGCCCTCCCCCCAAAAAAGAATTTCATATGTTAAAACCCTGATCTCCAATGTGATGATTTGGGGAGGTAGGGCTTTTGGGAGGTAATTAGGTGATGAGGGTGGAGCCATCATGAATGGGATCAAAGGTTCAATACAAGAACACAGATAGCTATGGGACCACAGGAAGATCATCAGAATGTACATGCTATCTGTCACTCTCCCCTGGCCTGTGTAAAACATCAAAACCTGACCATGCATAGAACACTCCCACAGTCTGTGCAGTAACCTGAAAGGAGAACGAGATGTGTACTGATGAAGAACCCAGTGAGGCCATTAGCAGCCTCAGACCAAGAAGTTGGTCACAAAGAATCACCACCTTGACCAGCACCCTGCCCCCAGCAGACACATACCCATAGTTGGACTACAGTGAGTGGTGTAAAGTTTTCCAGCCAACAAAGCTAGAGAAAGCTAGTGAGCCCCATCCTGACTTTGACAAATGGATCTGAGATGACTTGATGCATTTGGCAACTCACTCGCCATCTATGTTGTTGGCTAAAGGCCAAGGTTCCTTTTCCTCTCTAGGCTGACACATCATAAAATGGATCTCTCCAAAAGCTCCCAAACTCTCTTCCAACCTTTATCGACCTTGGCGCCTTTCAGTGCCACATCCGTTTTGAGCCAAGATGGGCAGACTTCTCAATTCCCTTCTTCTTTATTCCTATTTCCCCTAAGGGGAGATTGGACTCAAGACAGCTTTCAAAATATTATAGCAGAGCAGTTTAAATGAGATGAATTAATATTCAGCTTTTCTGGATCCAAAGAAAATGGACAAAGTAGCCTGGGGAAATGTTGTTAGGTCTACAGTTTTATTTTCAAAATAATAGACTATCTTTGTTCAGAATAGAAGAATCAGTATTACAAGGATAAGGAGCTCTTCCACCTCTCTGACTTCCTGTCTCAAGATACTGAGGCTCTAATGGCTTAATACTACAGCAGGTGTGCATGTTGCTTTTATGTAAAAATGCCAATAATAATTTCTCATAACAGTTTAATTTTTCTGGTCCACAGACTTTCATCTAAAGGTTGGGGAATGCCTCCTAATGAGGTACATAAGAACCTTAAGAGAGGCAAATTTTTTTCAGTCTGCACACACACACATACACATTACATATACCTGAACTTCCTAATCCATATCTCCTGGAAATGCATGCCTATTCTTCCCAACATTCTATAATAATAATAAAAGCATAATATGCTAATTAGACCAGACAGCAGAACGACCTTCTGGACATCCTCCCGGATGACATTCCAGAGCATGTTTTAAACAAAAGGAAGATGGTAAGTTAACAGACTTTCACTACAGAGAGCTACACTGCAGGGTTCACAAAATAAAGTACCATTACATAGCTATTTGTGAACAAAACCATTACTAATTTTAGTAGCGTGGTTGATAATCCACTGTTATTACCGTATTTTTCGGACCATAAGACGCTCCGGACCATAAGACGCAGCAGTTTTTAGAGAAGGGAAATGAAGAAAAAAAGATTCTGAAACAAATAGTGTCCTAAAATATTTTATGTGCATTAAAACCCAACATCACAGTCATAAACACATGTAATCAACCCTGTAAAGTAAACAGCAGCAAGTAGAACCATTTTAGAGCCGGGCAAGCACACAGAGACCACACAGAGCCGGGCAAGTAAAAAAACTTTTTTTTAAAGTATATGTGTAGGCTATATTTGGACCATAAGACGCAGGGACTTTTTCCCCCCAGAAGTGGGGGGAATAAAGTGCGTCTTATGGTCTGAAAAATACGGTAAGTGCTGTCCCTACATTGTCTATGAAGGTAATCTGCTTACAAGAAGGCAGATTTCATGTGGAAGGATACTAAGGGGAAGTATTACTTCAGTAAATGTCATTTTTCCTTTAATGCCATCACACATTTCTGGACAGAATCCAACCTTTTTTCATTACATTATATTGTACATTTGTGCTGGAATTTTCCAACTCCTGCAGTTGCTTATCTCAGAGAAATCCAAATGGCATGTAAGGAAATTCAGTTTAGAAAAGTGATACAGAAGGGTTATTCTGAGTATCCAAAGCTCTCTCTTTTTTTTCTTTAATTGATTAAGGTATTACAGGTGTCCTTATCCCCCATGCCCTCACCCCCCTGGTGTCTGTGTCCATTGGTTAGGCTTACATGCATGCATACAAGTCCTTTGGTTGATCTTTCCCCCTTACCCCCACCCTCCCCTACCTTCCCTCTGAGGTTTGACAGTATGATTGATGTTCTCTGTCTCTGGATTTGTTTTTGTTCATCAGTTTATGTTGTTCATTATATTCCACAAATGAGTGAGGTCATGTGATATTTATCTTTCTCTGACTGGCTTATTTTGCTTAGCTCTATGGACTTTGAACAAGCTGTTTGAAAAAGGGCATCAGAAGGTTAGCAAGTTAAACAGATAATATTTAAATCACCTTCTCCTTTCTGTGCCAGTTGTTTTAAAATAGGTTAACCAGTAATTAAAAAGGAGCACCAGGTTTGGGAATATATCCTATACAGCCACTGCTCTAGAAACTTAAGTCACTGACATTATAGTCAATAATTATTGAGACATGAATTTCAGACTTAGCCTTGGTTTTATCAGGCACTGAGTATTTTATGCATTGAAAGTCAGTAATTCCACATGTGAATGAATGTGCTTTCTGTTCCTCTAATTGTTCTCATAGCTTTGCTTCATCACTAACCAGTGCTGCCCTCCATGTGCTGGGGATCAGGTTAGCAAACTTTTTTGTAAAGTTTCAGATAGCAGATATTTTTGACTTTGCATCTCAACTATTCAATTCTGCTATTGTAACGCTGAAGCAGCCATTAAAGATATGTAAATGAATGCACCTGGCTGTTTTCCTGCTTTATTTACAAAAATAGGTGACTGGCAGGATTTGGCTTAAGGACCATGGTTTGCAGACTACTACACTGGGGCAACAGATGGGTAAAATAATTTCATTTCATCAATTGACCAAGAAAATCCAACTCAATTTAAATTTTCTCTATTAAACAATATAGCTAGCTAGCTATATGGTAGATGATGATAGATAGATAGATGATAGATAGATAGATAGATAGATAGATAGATAATAGATATGGAGATATTATTAGTATAAGGTATTGGCTCATACCATTTCAGAGGCTAAGGAGTCCCATAGTCTGCCACACACAAGCTAGAGACCCAGGAAAGATGGTAGTGTAGATTTCAGCCTGACTCTGAAGGCCTGAGAATCAAAAGCATTAACAGTAAAAGAAGATTGAGATCATAGATCAACAGTCAGACAGAGAGCAAATTCAACCTTGCTTCACTTTTTCTTCTATTCAGACCCTCAAGGATTGGATGATACCTATCCCGCACACGGGAAGGGTCATATGCTTTACTCAGTCTACCACTTCAAATACTAATTTCTTCTGGAAACACCCTCACAGATACACCCAGACATGATATTTAAGCAGCTATCCGGGCACCCTGTGGCCTAGTCAAGTTGACATATAAAATTAACTGTAACTAGCAATCTCAGAAAAAATGCATGAATTTCTTAACATTAGGGAACTTTCATTATTCTGAGTGTCTGAATAGAATTAAGAGTTAGTTTTCTTCATTCTTTTCTATCCATGCATTTTCCCTATTCCTTAATTTTATAGGCATACTTTTTGACATTGATAAAAAAAAAGTTGGTTTTTATTATTTCTGAAGTATTTTGTTTTCAAAGCATTTAACACTTCAAAATGAGGTAGGAGCCATAAATTGAAGTAGAAATTACAATAGTAACAATTACTGCAAAGTACAAAGAATTAGGGTATTGTGTCTCAGCTTTTCCATCTGTTCTGTGTGAGTGGCAACCCCCTACAAAACATTCACTTGCCTTAATTGTCATTTCATGGTGGCATGTAGTTAGGCATCACCTGCTGAGATTTTCAGTTCTTTCTCTGTATCTAGGGCTGGATTACCCCCAATCTAGCTCAGCAGTCTACTCTATTCTCCTAAATACCCAGGACAAAAAGAGCCCATTTCAGATCAATTTCTCACCACCACACATAGACTAATAACATCCATATAATAAAAGCCTAAGAGGCCGTTAAGGTGGGACAATTAGAATGACCGGTCACTAGGATGCACACTGACCACAACTGGGCAAAGGCTCAGTGCAGGAGCTGCCCCTAGTGGTCAGTGCACGCCCACAAGGGGAGTGCCACTCAGCCAGAAGCTAGCCTCATGGCTGGCAAGCACAGCAGTGGTGGCAGGAGCCTCTCCCACCCCTGTGGCAGCACTGAGGAACAGCAAGCCAAGCAGTAAAGAGCAATGAGCTAGCAAGCAGTAAGGAGCGAGCGGTCCTGGACTGTGAGAGGGCAGAAGCTGGGCTAAGGGAGGACCCCCCCAGCCCACAGTACACAAATTTTGTGCACTGGCCCTCTAGTCTTCAAATATTTAACCTTTTTTGTAGTTGTTTCACTCTTGGTCTGCAGTCAACATCCTTGACATTGTACCCAGGAAATGTCCCTTGTACCAGCAGGCGTCTTCAAACTACAGCCCGCGGGCCACATGCGGCCCGCAGAGGAGTCTGATCCGGCCCGCCAGGTTTTTCGGGCAGTGAGCGCAGCTGAGGTGTTACAGTAGGAATTAGTAGTTCATATAGTCCGGCCCTCCAGCTCTCTGAGGGACCGTGATCTGGCCCCCACTTTAAAAAGTTTGAGGACCCCTGGACTAAAGGCTAGTTTGTATTTGGTTAGATTATTCTCAGCTGTAAAAGTTTGCCACCAAGCATCTCCACATTTTGACTGTGGGAAAACCCCACTGCTAGAAACAAGGTAAAAGGAGAAAATATCCAACAGTGATTCAAGTAAAAACTTAGAGCATGTGTGGTTTTCCCCATTTCTCTCATGTTCATTAATTGGGCACTAAAGGCATTTATTGATGGATTTCATTCATTAAAATCAGTTTAAATTTTATGCGGTGTAAATATAATAGTTTTAATTTTCTGCTATCACTGATGTCAAACGTGCTCTGTAGGATCTGTTTGCTTTCCCTTAACGGAATACCACGCAGGTTCCAGAGGCTTCTACTTGTGTCCACATAGGAAAAGCCTCTGGTTCAACCTACTCCGGTTAAAACTTGTCTCATATCCAGTTTAATGGGCACCAATGCTTTACTTGGTTGGACAGATGTCCAATTCAAGAACTTCAATGGGGTCCTAACCAGTTTGGCTTGGTGGATAGAGCATCAGCTTGTGGACTGAAGGGTCTCAAGTTTGACTCAGATCAAGGACAGATATCTCAGTTGCAGGCACATCTCCAGTGAGGGGGGTGCAGTAGGCAGCTGATCAATGTTTCTCTCTCATCAATGTTTCTAGCTCTCTATCCCTCTCCCTTCCTCTCTGTAAAAAATCAATAAAATATATATTTTTTAAAGAACTTCAATGGGGAAGGAAAGTGGTGTGTCCTTCCTGATGCCTCTTCACTCATCTTCTGCTTCTGGTTTCTCCATGGGAGCTATCTTGGGGCAGGAGGGATTTGATTGAAAAAGATTCAAAGTTTTTCTTATTAACTGGTGTCATTATGGCTTCCTGTGCTTTCCCTGCAAAATGAGCTTAGGGCTGGATCTCTTAACACATGAATGTGGGAGTCTTCACCAAGTCATGCACAAGGGTTACTACTCTGTGGCCCAGTTGTCTGAGGGGGAATGTTCTCTGGTTCCCTTCTCTCAGCTGTTGACATCACAGCTCCTATCTGCTCATGTCCCCTCACCCAGTAGCAGAGCTCCTTTACTCTGAAGCTAATGAGGCTTAAGCAGCCCCCCGCCTTTCTTTTTCTGAGAACTGGAACTTGCTGGATGCTGCAGTGGGCTGTTAAAATTCTCTTTCAGAAGGGACACCACACCAGGTGGCAATCAGCAAGCATTTCCATATACACAAATCCTGTAAAGAGCCTAAAGAGATTTCAGATAAAGACACCGAATCTCCATGTTTCCTTGTAATTCATTGTGATTTCTTTTCTCATTCTAAAATGATCTTCATTTTTAGACATATTTTGTACATGTGCTTTTGAATCCTTTGTGTTATAAAGGGACCAAAAATTATATAAGCTTTGGGTCCCACAATATCTATACTTAACCACTGGCCAATAGGCTATTTTCTCAGGATCTGGCAAGATAACTGAAGCAAAGTGTCATAGGTTAATTTTCAACAAATTATAAATCTGACTTTTATACAAATGTATAATGAATGCATGCCAAAGATTTACTTATCTTGTTACTAAAGGAACCCGCCAGTGGTAAAGCTAATTCCAAGAGAATTCAAGAGACTGGGTATATATAGGCACTGAAAGAATGCTGAAGTAAGATTGCTAGGTGAGAGACAAAAGAGGTTAGTATCCTACAAAGCAATCAAATGTAATTTGAGGGGTTGCCTTTTCTATCAGAATGTATCCATTTGCATCTTCATTAGACACAAATCTGCACTTGATCATGTAACTTCACAGAGACTAGGGCTCATCAATAGTAAATAGCAAGTCAAATAAAAATGCATTCTTCAAGAGAGTTTTATAATCCTTAAGCAGGCCCACTGGACAATACTCTAGTGCAATATTAGAAGAACATGAAGTAATCCTTTTGTTTTATTTCTCAGTTTTGAACTTTTTTTGAGCACCAGCCACCTCTGCATTACCAAACGACAGGAGTCTGGCTGCTTCAGTGCTACCCTCTGCTTCTTGAAACATTTAGCAGACTGGAGGAGATCAAAGTAAAACAGTACTCTGAAAAATAGACCCATTTTAATAAGTCTTCCAAATGTGAAAAGCAAACATGCCAATGCTATTATTATGAAGAAAAAACACAGGCATGCTTTAGCTCCTCATTTCTTAGATAATCTACACTAATAAAAGGGAAACATGCAAATTAACCATTCACTCCACTACGCCCACCAGCCAATCAGAGTGAGTATGCAAATTACCCAACCAAGATGGCAGTTAATTTGCATATGCAGACTGAGTGAAGACTGAAGACAGCATAGAAGAGGGAGGGAAAGTGGAAAGTGGGGTGGTGATGGCTACTGGGAAAGCAAAGGGTGGGGGGCAGAGACAGTGGGAGGGAAGGGAAAGCGTGGGGCTGTGGAAGGGCAGGAAGGGTGGAGGTGGTGGGAGGGAAGCCCACTGGAAGCCCTGTTCTTGCAGGAGTCTTCCTGCAACGGGCCTCTAGTATGTAATATAATGCATTACAACAATATTTTGGTAATTTTTAGGTTTTTCTGCAATATCCATTGTAGAAATTATTTGAACCCAAGTCTGTTTGATTCATGGGATTAGTGTGTCTTCAAGACACATTCATCCCTTCTTTCATACCACAAGCATTTTCAGAGTACCCTTTTGTGATAAGCAGTGTGATTGATGAGCATGGAATTTACAAAGATGAATAAATATGCAATACTTTTCTCCAAACTCCTTTGCTTTTGATAATTTCAGATACATAAAACAATAAGAAATGCTGAAAAATGTGTTTTTTCATTTATAGATGTAAATATAAATATAGTCTTAGGTTAAAATAGCCTAGGAGTCACAAATAGTTGTTTAACTTTTTTTGCTATTTTTATTCTGAAAAAAACTGATAGGCAAATTTAAAGGAAAAACATTTAAAATTATTTACTATTATTTATTCCAAATGCATGTTAAACAAATATATAATCATGTTACATATCTATATCTCCCATTGGTACATTTCTTTATTAAAAGACTGTAAGTTTAAAAATATTGATACATTCAAATGACACATTCAAAAGGTAGAGAATGGACAATAAAACTATAAATGCAACGTACCCAATACTTTAGTGGTCAATGCTTAACAGACTTTGAAATGTCACTAAATTAGTAGGTTTTATTGTTTTAACTTTTTAAATGTATTTAAATCATTTTTTATTTTTTAATTATAGTTGACATACAATATATTAGTTTTAGGTGTATATTCAGTGATTAGACATTCTGTAACTTACTAAATGACCATCCTGAAAAATCTCATATGTATCTGACACTATACATAGTTATTAGAATATTATTGACTATATTTCCAGTGCAGTACTTTATATATCCATGACTATTCTGTAACTACCAATTTGTACTTTTTAATCCCTCACATTTGTCACCATTAGTCCCAAACCCCCTCCCATCTGGCAACCATCAAAATATTGTCTGTCTCTATGAGTCTGTTTCTATTCTGATTATTCGTTTATTTTGTTTTAAACTCAGTTGTTGATTGATAGATATATACTATGGCCATTTTATTTTTCATATTTTTGAACTTCTTTTTCTTCTTCTTAAAGAAGACCCTTTAACATTTTATATAATACTGGTTTGGTGGTGACCAACTCCTTTAGCTTTTTCTTGTCTGAGAGCTCTTTATATGTCCTTTAATTCTAAATGATATCTTTGCTGGGTAGAGTGATTTTGACTGTAGGTTCTTGCTTTTCATCACTTTGAATATTTCCTGCCAATTTCTTCTGGCCTATAAAATTTCTGTTGAGAAATCCACTGACAGTCTTATGGGGGCTCCCTTGTAGGTAGCTTTTCCCTTGCTGCTTTTAAAATCCTCTCTTTATCTATAACTTTTTGCATTATAATTTTGATGTGTCTTGGTGTATCCCTCTCTGGTTCATATTTTTTAGGACTTTCTGTGCTTCCTAGACTTGTATTTCTATGTCTTTTACCAGTTTAGGGAAATTTTCTGTTATAATTTTTTTTATTGATTTTTTACAGAGAGGAAGAGAGAGGGATAGAGAGTTAGAAACATTGATAAAAGAGAATCATCAATCAGCTGCCTCTTGCACACCCCCACTGGGGATGTGCCCGCAACCAAGATACATGCCCTTGACCGGAATTAAACCTGGGACCTTTCAGTCTGCAGGCCGACGCTCTATCCACTGAGCCAAACTGGTTTCGGCTCTGTCAAAATTTTTTTAGGTAGGTTTTCAATTTCTTTCTCTTCTCCTTCTAGCACCTCTATGATGGTACATTTAAAGTTGTCCCAGTGGCTCCTTAAACTAGTCTCATAATTTTTATTATTTTTCTCTTTTTGCTGCTTTGATTGGGTGTTGTTGGTTTTTGGTTTTTGTTTTTTTGCTTCCTTATATATTTCAAATCACTTTTTTGCCTGTCAACTTCATCTACTCTATTGTTGATACCCTGTAAACCATTCTTCATTTCAGTTAGTATATTCTTCATTTCTGACCTTTTTATGGTTTTTATGTCTTTTTTATGCTATTGAAGTTCTCACTAAATTCATTGAGCATCCTTATAACCAGTGTTTTTAACTCTGCTTCTACTGGATTGCTTGTATCCATTTTCTTTAGTTCTTTTTCTAGAGTTTTGTTCTTTCACTTGGAACATGTTTCTTTGTCTCTCATTTTGGCAGCCTCTCTATGTTTGCTTCTATGAATTACATAGAGCTGCTTCATTTCCCAGGCTTGCTAGAGTGGTCTTATGTAGTAGGATTTCTGTATGGCCCAATAGCACAACCACCCCCATCACCAAAGCAATAGGCCATTTGCACCTGCCTGTTGCAGTTGAACCTTGATTGCTATTGATACATCATTGGGAGTAATTCACCCCCCAGGCTGATTGCTGCAAGGACTGGCTATGACCACCAACCTCCGTGGAGGATCAGCTGTTCAGAAGTCCACCCCACAGAGCAGTACTTACTTCAGTAGGGATCTTGTTCCCACCAAGTCTGCCTCTTGAATATGTAGCCTGTGAAGGTGGTTGGTTGATGCTTCAACATGGTCTGAAGCTGTCCACTGGGTGTACTGGCTTTGGAGCCTCCCAGGAATTACTGGCCAAGGTCAACTACTGCCTGTGTTCTGCCCAGGGCCACTCAGAGTGGGCTACAAACTGATCTGCCGATGGTTGCTACTTGTGCTGGGCTTGAAGGTGCTCAGGCAAGGCCAAGCAATGAACCAAAGCCAGCTGCTGCTAGTGCCAGGCCTGAGGCCACTTAGTGAGAGATATATGATATGCTGAGGCCAAGTGCTTGTTAGAAATTTTAGGAAAGTCTGAAGTGTGATTCAAGACAGGTCATTTGTTTGGAAAAGCCACTAGAAATAGCTTGATCTCAAATGTAGGGTGGGGCAGGATCTCGGAATCTCCAGGATGGGACAAACAGTGTGAGCTAGGTTGATGGAGACTCAGAAATGGCACCCATCTGCTGGCTCTGTGTGGGGTAGAAAAGGAACAGTTGCCTCTGTCAGCACTTGTCTGGGAGAAAGCTATCCCTCTAGCTTTTGCCCTGATGCCTTACAATTAGTCCCTCCATGCATGTTCATCATGCTGCCCCAGTGCTGGAGCTCAGAGGGAGGGAGTCCAAGTATGTCTTCCCCATTAAAAAGAACTCCCTCAGACTCCAGCAGTCTTTGTCTTACTCAGCCACAATCCTTGCTGGTATTTACAACCAGAAGTTATGGGACTTCTCTTCCTGGCACTAGAACCCTACCCTTGAGAGCCTGGTGTGGGGTTGGGACCACTCACTCCACAGCAGAGATAGTCCTCCTGATTTTTATTCGCCACACGTGGATGTGGTACCAGCCCATTCCACATCTCTGCCTCTCCTACCAGTTCATGTGACTTCTTCTTTAAATCCCTGGTTAGAGGATTTCCATTCGCTAGATTTTAGGCAGTTCTGAGTGATGGTAGTTCTGTAGCTTAGTTGTAGTTGTGGGAGAATGTGAATAACATGTTTACCTATACTACCATCTTGACTGGAAGCTTCTATTGTTTGTCCTTTTTTTAAATCTCATTTCTTTCTCCCATTCTCCCAATGCCAGGTTTTGTGAAAATTGATTGATGTGGAATCATTTATTCTTGCTTAGAGAGTGTGACCGAAGCTGCAGGGTTTTTAGTTGCTTATAAAAGTGGATCACATATTTGGAAAGCATAACTCTTACCAATGTAAGTGTCAGGGGGTTCTTAGTAAAGTACAAATGCAGTTTAAATTGATTCTCTAACCACTTTTATTACTGCCATCCTTGAGTGCAACAATGAGGTTTGGGCATTTGTTTTTAAAGGCCAGAAAGCATTTAGGGTCTCCGAAAATCAGTTTCATTATAGCCATGATTGTAAATACAATTATATTTAAATGAAAACAAGTTGAGTAAACATGCAAGAAATTGTGTTATTTACTCCAAATTTGAAGAACCTCAAAGAGTTAAATGTTTCAAGGTCTAACTAATGGAAAAGACCACTATCAAATTCCACGCATATTTTTTACATCACATTTATGCAGCAAGGTCAAACATGTAGGGGAGGGAAAAAATCTCATCTTCAATTTTCTCTACCCTTAGGTAATAATACATGGAGAACTCATTTACCCTGATTGATCTTCCTGGGCATAAGAGACCTCTCTGGCTCAAATCCCATCTGAAAACTTTCTTTCCTCTCCTTTTCTTATAGAAAATGAAGGGTTTGGGGGTTTTTCCCCTACTTCAAATAACAAGCAAGCAAAATACAAGCTGCTGATATGTTTTTCTTGAGTGTTTTGCTTCCCTTCAGATACTGTTTGTTAATGGGTGTTTTTTTTTTAGTAAGGAATTATTTGTTAAACCTATTTGTTTTTTAACTAAAAGCATTTATTCTCATTTTAAATCTACACGGTTTACCACTTACAGATTGAACTATTACAACTAAAAAAAATGATTTAGTAAATTGTGTTAATCACTATGATTTTTATACATAATTAAGCATGCCACTGTTAAAATTGTGTGAGAAGCTTGACAAATAAAATGAAAACAGAGCAAAGTTAAAGCTGGAATAAAATGTGAGATACCTAGAATCCCCAGGCTTGGGTTTGCAAAATGCTTAAAACAAGGAGTTTAAATAATGAATTTAGGAAGGAAAGAAACCAATCCTTTAGGTTCAGCAGTACACAAAGTTCTCAAGCCTTGCATTCTGTTCCTGGACCATTTGGTAGCATTTTGTCTATTTTAGCAAAATTGCTTAACCTTTTATTCTAAGAAAATAAAGTAAAAATTGTTCCTACCCGCTTATCTAAACCTCAAGTGATTTGGAGCCAAAAGTTAAAACTTACTAAAGACTTGACAATATAAAACTAGATGGAAAAACACTGGGAAATAACGTGGGTTCTTATTGATTGACATTAAAATGCAACAGTGACTTTGAGCAAGCACTCTCAAGACATTACCACTGCTGATTGCCATTGACCTGACAATTACCAAGTGCTGGCTTCACCCTGGAAAAGGATACTGTGGCATTGTGCTGATGTGATTTTATCTTAAAATGATGTTAATATTTCAAATATCATTGGAACATTGCGTTAGATTTCTGTTTCACAAATGGGAAAATGAGTTAAGAGACTGGTTCAAGTCAACACTGATAATAAAGACAAGATAAATCACAATCTTCTGGAAGTGAAGTCAATATTCTCTGCTCTGAGCTCTGCAATATGTCAACTACTTGCTTCATCTCAAAAAAAAAAATTAGTTTTCTGAACTAAATGATTTGGTCACTGTTTTCAGCAGTTCTCTGACTTGGGAACTACACTTAAGGACTGGGCTGTCCATGAAAATTGTAGCTTCATCTTTGTGGACCAGTCCAATGGGCATGAGCTCTGTGTCTTGCGCTTACTCTTAAGCATGCCACTAACCATCTCCAGACTTTGCTTTCATTTTTTGTGTGAAGAGAGGATTAAACTAGACTGAATTTTCAAAAACTAGTTTTCAAGACATACTAATAAGCATTCTTTGGGTGGTAGATGGGGGAGGGTGGGAGGAGACACATTTTTCTAAGACAAATTCATAAAATGTCACAATGCCTATGCCCCACTTGGAGTATTTCAACATGTTAAAGAAGTCCTACAGAAAACAACCCTTTTACTCTGCTTAATAGAAAATTTAAAACTTATTTCATCCCAAGAAAACATTTTTTTAAGAATACAATTAACATCACACAGAACACTCTCTCATAAGCAGTGAAAGAAAATGCTGTGTCACTGGATATAAACAAGATCCAATGAGTGGTATTTTTTCTACTTATGAAAGACTTTCAAAGTAAAAGAATGTCCATCAACAATTGGGAATATACTTTGAGGTTCGTATGCTTCAAAACCAAGAATTCTATCTTCACACCTGAGTTAACTTGCACAGTTTTCTCTTTTCAGTCCTAAATGAATAGGACTTATGACAAATATAGTTTACAGATATAGCTGACAGAAAATCATGCCTAAATATTGGAGTTTTGTGTTCAGGTAAGAAATTATCTGGACATTAGAACTATGTGGTAAAGTTATAATCGTTAAACTAATTTCCTTATCCCTTCACTCTCTCAGAAGTGCTTTAGGATTATTTTTCTTCCCCAAACTATCTTTGTACACAGAAACAGAAATTAAAGCCTCGAAACTGTGCTAGTCCTAAATCTGAACCACGAATATTTATACCCAAAGTGCCATGGCAGAGTGGCACTTTCTGCTCACAAGGATAGAGGTATGGGTTGGGGAATGGATGGTGGAGAGAAAAGAGGGCATAGAACAGGCACTCTTTGAAGTGGAAAGAAGAACCTTTGTCTCAGGATCAAGCAGGCTAAAGGGCACTCAGTGCCCAGTTGAGCTTGAAAGTGGACCACCCATTGTCACATTTGGTAGTCTTGGATGCCATAAACTTCCCTTGGACAGAGGATGAACCACTGTATATCTTCCACAGGGATGTAGGCATGAGTGGACACTAGATCTCCAAGTGAGCCTGGGCTGATCAGAACAATGGTAGATCCTTTGGCTCAAGTCTCAGATCTACTCCTCTATGGGATGTGGGCACATATCCTCCCTGAGTTTCTTTTCTCATTGGACCAAAGATCACCCAGACCTTTCTAATTTTAAAGATCTAAAAATCTAAAGGCTCTTCCAATGCTACTGTGTTTAGTGTAAAAGTATATCATCAAAGTTAAATATTGAGGGCAATCAACAGGAATGCTGATTTGAATATATGTAGAAATATTTTGCTTTGTTTAGGGTTTATGACTTTCAGATCTTTGAAATAACTGGTATATAGTAGGTGCTCTCTACTGGTATGACCTTACCTGAAGATGAATGGTTTCTTATTTTTAAAAAAAAATCTTCTTCATATGAAATCCATAAGATGAAAATCTTAGAAAATTAAATTTAAGATATTTCTAACTTGCCTTCTGCTGATTTGGTTTTAAAGGAAAGGATGAGGGTTGTTTTTGTTTATTTTATTTTTAGTGTATAAGTTCTGGGCAGAAAGAATATCTTAATGGATCTCTGCATTATTTAAAATATATTTTTATTGATTTTTTACAGAGAGGAAGGGAGAGAGATAGAGAGCTAGAAACGTCGATGAGAGAGGAACACCGACCAGCTGCCTCTTGCACACCCCCTACTGGGGATGTGCCCGCAACCAACATACATGCCCTGACCGGAATCGAACCTGGGACCTTTCAGTCCGCAGACCAATGCTCCACCACTGAGCCAAACCGGTTTCGGCGATCTCTGCATTATTTAAACAATAATATTTACTATGATTCTGTATATTCTCTGTACTTATTATGGATCACTAAATAATCTCATGTAGTATTATAGGGATTTATCTTGTTCTCTGAGTACATATCATTATGATAAAAATAAAACAAAGGTTTGAAGCTAAATGAAAATTAGAGGATCATTGATAAGTGGAAAAACCCATCTTTCACACCTTTATTGGCTTAGTATATTGACAGTGGTCACTGCAGGTATGTGGAGATTGGACACCAGTCAGTAAACGTGTGTCTTTGAGAACCTTGCTTTCTCACTCTCACTGGACCAGCTACATAATTTGTGGAGCCCAGTTCAAAATGAAAATGTAAAATCCCTAGTTCAAAAAGCAGGAGAAAAAAAGTTTTTTTACATTCTTTAGTGGGGTGTCTCTCTCTCTCTCTCTCTCTCTCTCTCTCTCTCTCTCTCTCTCTCTCTCTCTGTGTGTGTGTGTGTGTGTGTGTGTGTGTGTGTATGTGTGTGTCTCTCTCTCTCTCTCTCTCTCTCTCTCTCTCTCTCTGTGTGTGTGTGTTTCTCTCTTCCTCTCTCTCTCTCTCTCTCTCTCTCTCTCTCAGTTTTATTTGCTATTTAGTACCAAACTTCCTCAGTGATGAGGATACTCCCAGGGTAAGTGCAGACTTGCACAGGCACCTGGGACCTGCCCTGTGTCTAGCACAAGGGGTGTTATATATCCAACCATGACTTTCCCAGTGCCACCGCTGGGCCCCTGTCAGGGTGGGATGTAGAGAAGATTGGTCACTGGGGAGGACACAAGGAAGCAGGTGATTGAGAATTTTTTCTAGAGACAGAGGAAATTGGCAACTCTGCAAGACTTTGGGGCCCTGGCACGTGTTCCATTGTCTCACCCACTTTTCTTATAAAAAAACAAAATCAAAGATAGTACAGTAGTAATTTCAAGACAACATCAGAGCTCTAAACTTCTGGTGCAGCACCTGTTGAACATGATTTGCTGTGCAACTATAATGGCCTCACACCCATGAGGCTGGCCATGCAGGTCCCCTGTGGGATGATGGAGCACATCCTGCTGTGGAAAGGTGATGCCTCTCTCCTCAGTCCGGAGGCAAGAGTGTTCACATTGCCTTTCTCCTTCTCCATTGTGACCTTTTCCTCAGTTGGTCTTTATTTTAACCTACTTTCTTTATATAAAAGTGATGAGGGAAAGCAAAGTAGGCACGCAATTCTAATAAAGTATAATTTATACCAGTGAAATTATGATTCTCATGCAAATATAATATTAATGCATATTAAGGTTTTATTTAATTCAGTAATTAATGAGGGAACTGATAAGACATCAAAACTTATTTAAAGGATATTTGGGGGAGGGAAGAAAATAAAGAATATTTAGAAGCAATATTAAGATTTCTCAATTAGATACATAACTGATAATCTCCAATAGGGTGATAAACTATAGCATTTAGGGTACTTTTCCATGAAAAGAAATTGTCCTTATCTCTATCTGACAAAAATCTACAAGTTAACCTCTGCCCTACAAAGTTGTAAAATTGTCTGACACTGGAGAGCTGCACTCCAAGAACATCTAGTAATCTCACCTGTCTGTCCCAGGTTAAAAATGTCAATGTTATTGGCCTCATCTGAGTGTTCTTTGGATTTTTATTTTATATGACCATGACATTAAAAGGTTTTCTTTCCTGGCCCACGTGGCTCAGTGGTTGAGTATCAACCT
Source organism: Pipistrellus kuhlii (assembly GCF_014108245.1). NCBI lineage: Eukaryota > Metazoa > Chordata > Mammalia > Chiroptera > Vespertilionidae > Pipistrellus > Pipistrellus kuhlii. The sequence continues at coordinate 60,433,634 of NW_023425551.1, forward strand.
ATGAACCAGGAGGTCACAGTTCGATTCCTAGTCACAGCACATGCCCTGGTTGTGTGATCAATGCTGGCATGCAGGAGGCACTCTATCAATGATTCTCTTTCATCATCATTGATGTTTTTATCTCTCATTTCCCTTCCTCTCTGAAATATAAAATATATTTTTTTAAATAAAGCGATTTTCTCAATGCCCTTTATATGCACAGAAGCAGACGTTTAATATGCACAATCCTATATAATAAAAGCCTAATGTGCAAATCTACCAAATGGAGGGATGACTAGTGGAAAGATGGGTCACTATGATGCACACTGACCACCAGGGGGCAAACATTCAATGCAGGAGCTACCCTCAGCCTGCAGGCCCCTGGCCAGCCAAGGTGGGTGTCAGCGAGGACCCCCCTAATTGCTCTGCCAGTTGCCTCACAAAGGGAGTTAACCTGTGGCAGCAGGGCAATCAGGGGGCAGGGCTGGCCAGCAAGTGGGCTGGCACAAGCCCCTGCTTACCCCAGAGCAGGTGACACCAGACTGGCCAAGGCAAGTGCCAGTGGGGGCCCCCTGATCCTCCCGCCAGTCACCCACTGATCAGCCCTAATCATTGGCCAGGCCTAGGGACCCTACCAACACACAAATTTTGTGCATCGGGCCTCTAGTGGTAGAATAAAATAATATTATAATAAGGATATGTCAATAGAATGTATCAAGAACTGTACATAGTGATGTTCTACTGAAAAATTATATCACTATGAAACCATAAGCAAAAAAATAAGTAGAGGTGGACTATATTAACTTTGTTCTATATACCTTCAATTTTGATACTTAGCACTATTTGGTAAATATTACGTATTATTTATGTACAGCCAAAAGCATATTCAGTGTAATATGGACCTAGCTTTTACATATTCCTACCGAGTCCTCCTCTGTTCAATTTGCATTACTGGCTAAAACATCTAGAAATGCCAAGTCAGGAGAATATTTGGTGAAATTTCTCAGCTGCCTAACATGGCTGACTAGAGACTTAATAGTGGTGAACATCATTCTTTCTGAGCCCATCTTGGGGAGCATTTTACTGAAAGGAAGACTGAAGTTTATCAGGGGTCATCTGGCGGGAGAGATTTTATTAGAGTTTTGAGAAACCTCTGAAATATTCTGCCTTCACCTTTCTAGCCTTGTTGAACAGGGGGCTGCAGATCTCCTAGCTAATATTCAAGCTGAAATTGGACCACATAGACATGAAAAATCAACTTGACATCAAAGGTTATCCATCTTCCCACACACGCTTTTCCTGTGCCAATCTCAAGTCCATAAGTGCTTTTATATTTCAGTTCACTCTTTAGAATGAGAAGGAAAAAAATGCTTCCACACACACTCCTGCATTTTCCCTCTCTTAGATGCATCAGCAAATCCAGCTGTGGTTCTTTGTTGTTTCTCGGATGCAGACAAATAAGCCCTAAGCAAGACTACAAAAGTACAGAATTTTATTTGCCCTTGAAAATGTTATAGTGTGAGCTAGCACATCTTTATTGTAAACTAAAGCTCTCTTCTCATCTTTGTATCCATAATCTTTTTCTGATGTTTCTGAGTCCTTTTCAGAGAATACCCATGAAAAAGCAGAGAAATGTTAACCTGAAGTAGCCCCAAATAGCAGATATACATATTAAAGATAAGTATAGAAGACATACATCTCCATATTAGAAATATCTCATTTTATTATAATTAGTGAAAACAAGATTTAAAGAAAAGCAGCCATACTGGGGCAGTAATTCCAGTGGCACTTGTTTACACAGTCTTAGGTTACACAGTCTTATGTAACCTAAAACTAAGCTGCAAAGTCAATCTTATCAAATACTGCTGAGTAATTTTTTTTAACTTACTCTGCAGCTTAAAAGCTGTGTGATTTGGGGCAAGTCACTTCACCTCCCAAATCCTCAGTTTCTTGCCCCTGAGATGAAAAAGATACCAGTACTGACTGTGCCAACCTCCCAGAGCTATAAGCGGGGTTGAGGGTTGTGGAACAAAACTACCTGTGGAAATGCTTTAAATTGCAAAGCACCCTACAAATGCAAGGACATTTTATTACGCAAGTGCAGGATGTTGAAAAGGAGAGGATGTGAAGGCTCTTTTTAATTTGATCAAGGCTCTTTTTAATTCTGTACTGCCCATGGGGATTAATTACAGACTTCCCACTTTTCCAAAATATTACAGATTTATTTAAATAGTGAGATGAAGAACCCACTGAAACAGTGAGTTGATCAAAAGTCCAAAGAACTACCCAGCCTTGCTCAATACTCATTTGTTGTCAGACTTACATCCAGGCTTTTGATGCAAATGTGTAGAGCGAGGTAAAGTCCTATGATCCCTGGGCAGCATCAGCAATGTATTGAGTTGCCGATTCCCTCTTCCCCTTCCAGGGAAATCCTCCTCCAGGGAAATCCTAGCGCTAACACGGGGTGATACCAGAGTCTTTAAACAGATGCTGGTGTTGTCCTTTAGCACCACCTGGGCTACCTCCATACTCCTTCCTTCCAGACAACCTCCTGGGAGAGGGGAGGTAACAATAAAAATATCTAATATCATTAACACTTACACTGTCCCAGTTACTTTATATGCAGTATCTCAATTAGCCCTTACAGTAATGCTACAGGGTTTGTGCCATGGTTACCACCATCGTATAAATGGCAAAATTAAGACACAGAGCGGTTAAACCATCTACCCTAGGTCACACCACTGCTGGAGCTGTTTTTAAATCTCAGGCACAAGTTGGCCTCTGCTCTACACCACATCCTCAACCGCATCTTACGGAACGTTCTACTGAAATGACTCTACTGCTGTTGCTGTTGTTTAAGGCAGCCACTGCTTTTTAAGTACTTTACCATGTTTTGTGAATGGTGCTTAATGCTTTATCTCATTAGTTGATGTTTAAAGTAGGCATTATAACCCCTACTTTACCAAACGATAAAACTGAAGTTCAAAAGGTTAATAGCCAAAACCGGTTTGGCTCAGTGGATAGAGCATTGTCTTGTGGACTGAAAGGTCCTGGGTTCAATCCTGATCAAGGGCATGTTCCCTGGTTTCGGGCACATTCCCAGTAGGGGGTGTGCAAGAGGTAGCTGATCAATGTTTCTAACTCTCTATCTCTTTTCATCTCTTTAAAAAAATCAATAAAATATATATATTTTTTAAAAAGGCTAACAACTTGTTCAGGTTCACAAAATAAGTGGCATACGTGGCTTAGCTGGGATGTTAGCCCAAGTCTGTTTGAATCCTCTGTCACATGTTCTTTCAATAATGTGCTAAATCCCCATGATTCTTTTCACATTCTATCTTCTGTCACAGGCTCTATCTTCCACGTCTAACTTACTCCTTCTTTCTAACTCCTGGTTATGATGAGAAGATTCCAGCTATTCTCCTAGGTCTTACAAATGCTAAGGCAGGTCCAATAGGCAAACCATGGAGCTATTCGTGTTTTACAGAAGTCAGGGCAGTCAGTCCCACTGACACCCCACCACTCTCATCTCCACAAGGAAGTGATTTATGCAGTAGAGTTGGAAGGGTCTGAGATCCTTCGTCACAAACAAGCTGCTACACACTGCCCTGCAGATCCATGGCATTAGCAGTTGACTCTTAATCAAAGAAGGAGGACAGTTTGCTACCTGAGTACTTAGGGGTAGACCTTCCATGCGCATCAAAAATAAAAAAGCATTTTGATTTTTTTTCAAATGGTACATAAATGTTAGTACCTATTAGACTGAGAGAGCAGGGGCAGAAAATCCTATGTTTTAACACATAGGCATTTTAAACCTCAGGTCCCTTTCTTCTGCCAGCTGCTACCACAACGGTTGGAAAATGGCAAAGTCCCTGCCTTCATGACTCTTATGGAGGAATGAAGCTAATCGATAGTAAGCTATTTTGTACAAAGTAAGAATTCTTCCCACTACGTAGTAAAAATATGAATAGAAAGGCTTTTGTAAGCCAGCAGGATTCTGCTAGCACAAGCAAGGTAATATTAAATCTATATTCTCAAGCCATTAAAAAAAAAAATGCCAACTTCATCTCTATGGCCTCAATTAAATTTGTTTAGAGGGATTAAAAAACAGATAATAGAACCCTAACCAGTTTAGCTCAGTGGATAGAGCGTCAGCCTGAGGACTGAAGGGTCCCAAGTTTGATTCCAATCAAGGACACATGTGTGGGTTGCAGGCTTGATCCCCAGTTAGGGGGCATGCAGGAGGCAGCCAGTCAATTATTCTCTCGCATCATTGATGTTTCTATCCCTCTCTCTTTCTTTCTGAAAATCAACAACAATATGTTTAAGAAAAACAACAGATAATAGAAGTATAAACAAATGTACCCCAATAGGAAGGGTCCCGTGAAGGTACGCTAAGCAGAAGTGCAAAGTGTTCGCCACGGTGGGAAGGAAGACTGTTTTCATTTAGAAAGCTGGTGTTGTCTGTTGGCATAACGTGACAGCTGATGACTCACCTTGTCAGCTGTTTTCTTTTTTTCTATGGCTTGGTCTGCAGTAGCCTGAAATTGATATTCTATTTGCTAAACTGCTAAATCACAAGCACTAGAGGAGCTGAGCTGGTTGTTGTTTTAATTGTACTAACAAGAGGAGAGGTATGAAGGGGGAAATTCATGTTTCCCTCTATTTGCCATACATTTGCAGATGCAGTATTCTGATTTACACTGTGACTTACGCTGCTGCTTCGAGACTCCGAGGTAAATTATCAAGTCAGTTTTCAGCTTCAACAAATCCTCTCTGGGTCCTGCTGTGTCTCCCTTAATGGCAAGGACTGGTGGATTACATCTGTAAGCATGCATGCTTTGCATACGAACAACCACAGGGCAGGAAACAAAGCAGAAAAAGAGGAAAAGATTGTTTTTTCGTTTCTCTTAAACACTGAAGACGGAATCAGTGAGCAAATTAAAAAATAAATCATTTTTATTGTGGAATTGGGAGGATCATTATTTGATATGCTGTATGCATATGCTTGGTAGCAAAATGCCACTGCTTAATATAAATACAACAGCAGGCTTTAAGATCTGAGCTAACCTTGCTTGGACATAGCACCTTAAGAAACAGTGGATTTCTTGAGTTGCTGGTTTATATACAAAACCTTTCCTCTCTTGTTCAAGGTTTGTTTAGCCCGGTGTGAACATAAGTTCATCTGCCTCGAGGAGAGTCCAGGGAGAATACATACGTGTTGCAATTTGACCTCAAATTAAAATGGGGGAGGGAATCAAACTTCCATTGGGGGGAAAAAAAACCAACAACAACAACCCTGAGTTATTGTTCTTCTTATTGGCCCGAAGGTAGAACAATATCCTCTTTATATTCTGTTTTTCTAAACTGGATTTAATCTTCCTTCCACGGGTCAGAGTAACAAAAACAGTAATAACTTACTGCCACCTACAGATGGGAGATAAGTCTGACAATGCCTGCTAGGAGCAAGAAAGATGAACCAGGAGTCCACGCTGAAGACCCACAGATTGCCGGCCACATCTTTCAGGTACTCGGCGTGAGACCTGACTACCGCCCAACCATTGGTTATTAGATTGTGCTGGTAGTTTATGAGATTTAAATGCATTTAGATCTATTAAAATAGAAGATTCTTTCTCCGATAGTATGTTCAAGCCATTTCTTCTCCAAAAAAAAAGTGTTTCCCTAATGGCAGTGAGTTGTCAGTTACTGCAGCCTCAGTTTCAAGGAGAGGGAGAAAGCCTGCCTTCTAGGACAAGCCCTGTGCCAGACAATGTTGGCCATGAGCTGTTGCCTCACAGGAAACCAGAAATGCCACCTCTCAGCCCTGCAAACAGGCTCGCCTGGCAGCGGAAAGGAATGCCATTTTTGTGTCAGTTCTGGAAACCACATCCTAGCAGCTTTCCTTGGGTCCGATTGGAGGTACCTCGGACCTCCTTGGCCACATTTCTCAGTGTGCAATTAATTGACTGTCCCTTTTCTCCTTGTACATAGTAGCATTCTTGCACTTCATTTTCAGTCCACTTAACCCTTCACTTTCTTTTTTGAATATGTTTTTATTGTTTTCAGAGAGGAAAGGAGAGGAAGAGAGAGACAGAAGCATCCGTGATGAGATAGAATCATTGACCGGCTGCCTCCTGCACACCCCACACTGGGGACCAAGCCCACAGCCCGGGCATATGCCCTGACAGGGAATCGAACTGTGACCTCCTGGTTCATAGGTTGATGCTCAACCACTGAGCCAACACTGGCCGGGCAACCCTTTACTTTCTATCATAAAAGAATTCATAGGGTGTTGCTATATCATCTGGAGTTCTTGCTTATTTGAACAAATATTTGTTACATTTTACCAAGTCTAAATGTTATATGGAAAAAATTAACAGACTATCCAGGGAGATATTTCTGGGGGGCCGGAGGGAGAGGGAAACATTGAAGGTAATCTAAGAAGTAAAAGGTAATGTCTAAGAACAGAACCATACACACCTAGCTGAATGATTTTGAGCCAAATTACTTAAATTCCTAGTTACATTTTTATCTCCTGTAAAATGGAAATGGTAACTTACCTACCTCATAGGGTGGCTACCTGGATTAAATTGAAATTGTTCAGCATCATTAAATTGAAGCTGTAGTTTTCATTAGTAACTAATCCAAATCAACAGAAGTAATACTGAAATGCAGTTCCTTGCTTTTCCTCATTCTCACAATAATACTAGTACTATACATAAACTTGACAAAGAACATCTTAGTAACAAAAGTTTTTAATTAAAATTTAACTTAATTATTTCTCTCTTAAGTCACTATAACATGATTTATATCCACCTAAAATTTAAAATTAGGACATATTACAATATATGCTAAACATAATAAGAGAGTTATCCTCATTGTATTGTACTTACTTCTTACAACAATCCTGTAAATACAACCTGGACTTAAAGAGATTTTAAAAGCTTGGAAAATTTGCCCTTAGCTTGTAAGTTTCAGCCTTGGGATCTGAGCCCAGATTTACATGACTGAAATAAAGGGTTTTACTCTAGCGGGTTTTGAGTAGAGCATAGGCTCATGGATTGAAGAGTCACAGGTTTAATACTGGTCAAGGGCACATATCTCAGTTGCAGACTCAATCCCCACCCTGATCGGGGTGCATATATGTGGGAAGCAATAGTCAATGTATTTCTCTCACATCGATGCTTCTTTATCTCTGTCTTTCCCCCTCCTTCCCACTCTCTAAAAATCAATGGGAAACATATCGTTGGGTGAGGATTAACAAAAAATAAATAAAATAGAGGATTCTTCTGTCATAATGCATTGCTTCTAACTAATTCGTGATAGAAATAAGGCTAGAGCACAATTTCTGTCCCGCAAGCAATGAGTTGAATCAGAAACATTCTTTTCCTTATATCATGCTGTTTGTGATATCTTCTTTTATGTCTCTGTTTTCCAAGGCTGTGGGAGGTCCTTCTCTATTAAACAATGAAGCTCCTCTGAGCTACTCCTATGTCCCCTTTCATTGTGTCCTACTTTACAAAGAGGATCCCATCTTTTCTATGACTTCAAAAGCCACCGAACTGCTTGTAATACCCATTTTGACCACAATTGCTGTACTAGGATAAGCTAACTGCCAACATAAGTTGGATGTTTCAAAGTCAGAGGTGCAATCTTTTCTTGTCAGTAGGCAGCACAATCTTCCCAGCTAACCAAGCTAGAAGGCTATGAGTAATCCTCTACCCCTTCTCTCTCTCTCTCTCCCCCACTGAAATTCAGTAGTAAGTCCATTTTATTCAATATTCATAATATATCAAAAGTCCCTATGCCCATCCCTACCTCCACTGCTGTGAACCAGTTCAAGATCACCATCTTCTCTTACCTCAACTACTGCAACAGCTCCTAACAGTCTCACTCACTCCTTACTTGTACCCACCATGTATTCTCCCTCCAGCAGCTAAGTCTCTTTAAACTGCAATTGGGATAATGATTGCTTTTTTCCTTAACACTCTTCAGTGGCTTCCAAATATACTTAGAATTAACTACAACATCTTATCCTGTCCTACGAGGTTCTACATGGTATACCAATAGCCAAATCTCCAGTAGCACTTTGTGTCAAGTCCCCTTGCTCACTGTGACTATTTAACGGTTCCTAAAACAAGACAAGTTCAAGGCAACCTTAGAACTATTCTACTTGCTGTTCCCTATGTCTGCACTAGGCTGCTACAGTTCTTCCCATATGAGAATCCTTTTCTTTGCTAAATTTCAGTTCTAAAATCCATTTCTTGCTCTGGCCAGTGTGCTCAGTGGTTAGAGCATCAGCTTGAATCCCAAAGGGTCTCTCTCTCTCTCTGAAAAATATTTTCATATGAGGATTAACAACAACAAATCCTTTTCTTAATGAAGCTCTTAAACAAACCATCTAATATCTGCCTTTGCCACTACTACCATTCTTCTCTCCTTTCACTGTACTTATATCTTCTATGGTACCCATCACAAGCTGTATTAATATTATTATTTCTCTTTTTCTTGTGAAGGCTGTCTCACTTTGTGTAGACTACTAGTTTCATGGGAATGGAACCATACCTGTTTCATTCACAATTTATTCCTAGCACTAACACAGGCCAGGAATGTTTTCAATGAATATCTGTCAGCACTCAATGAATATTTGTTGACTAAATAGACAAATGAGTTATAGTGATTAGTGAAGATGATAGATATGATTTCCCACATTGGCACACTAATACATTTGGCTACTAGTGAGAGTTATATATAGTCCACATTCCTAGATCTAATGAAAACATTTGTTAGGGTTTGTCCTTGACATAAAGAGAAATAAGCAAGAGGTTAAGTGTAGGTCAATTCAAAGTCTTTGCTAATTGAAAATAAGGCTAATATTATGTGTCTCGGTGGGTTGCACTGACTTCTGTTACAGGTTAACATTATCATACACCAAAAATATTTTGTTTCTCCATTAGTCATAATTAGACTTTATGGTAAATGTAAGTTGGATATGATGACCTTTAACTGACATTATTTCTTTATTAAAAGTAGGAAACTCCGGATAGTTTGCACAAAAGAAAGCAGTACTCCAGAATTGCTAGTTGCTTTTATTACCAGAGATGATACCCTATAGTTTTACACATTAATATCATATAGACTGAAGATTGCTTAGACTGTGTCTTAAAGAAAGCACTTAATATTATGAGAGCATAATATATAGTATAGACACAAGACCTTTCTTTAAATGTTAGACTTCTGGCAAAAAAAAAAAAAAAAAAAAACCTGTTAAATCTATAGTTTTTTAATAAGTAATTTTAATTCACTGAACCTTGAGAAATAGCTTTGCACATCGCATGCACTTTTCATCCTGTCAGCAAACATTTATTGAATTCCTATTATTTAGTAGAAGAAAAATAGTGTTGATCCTCATTATTCACGGGGTTCTATATTTACAAATTCATCTACTCAATAAAATTTACTTGTAACCTCAAAATCAATACTGGGGGCATTTTTGTAGTCGCTCACCCATGTGTGCAGAGTAGTAAAAATTTTGACACCTGAAATGCAGACTTAGCCAAACAAGATGAACCTCTGCCTTTTTTTTCCTCTCTGGGGATAGAAACAAGTGGGGTTTGTTGCCACCTATGTAGGGCCACATTTGTTTTGCATTGTTTGGTTTTTTGTTCTTAATTGTACTGTTTAAAATGGCCCGCAAGCATAATGCCGACTTACTGTCCAGTATTCCTCAGTGCAGGAAGATCATGCGTTAGGTAAGTTTGGTTCAGACATGAGTGATAGTGCTGTTGGCCATGAATCCAATGTTTTACAATATGATACATCCAGAAAAGGAAGGGGGAATTTACCAACCTCTAAACCTCAGGCTCCACCTGCAAGTGTTACAGTCACATATTTAGTGTATGATGAAGATATTGGAAAGACAGAAAATGTACTACGTTTGTGGATTCATGAGATAACAACCAGTAAAAAGTATAGTGAAGAGCATTTTTATAAGGATGACAGACAGAAAAATAGTCACATTACCCAGGGTCAGGCTAGTGCTGGCTGATGTGCATGTTTCATGAGGTGATAACGTGGGGAAAATGTTAAGCTTGCCAGCAGGACAGGTTTTGCAGATCAGGAGGCTGTGGAACCGTTTTTTAAATATCTGCTAAGTGTTACATAAATAAAAGTTTATGTGCAAGAGCAGGTTTTCAACACTGATGACCCCGGTTTGTTTTATAAGGACATTGATGAAGGAATTCACACAATGCAAATGGTGTGTCGGTTAATAAAAACGTTATGCCCAGAGGATCCGGGGAACCTAACCTATATTTCCTCCAGTTCAGTATTTGCCAATTGAGTGTTCTTAGAAACTTTATGGAGCATAAGTACCAGAAGTAACCTGGATCAACTGTATGTGTCTTACCTACAAGATGTCACAGTATAGTGGGGGAGAGGTATGTCAGTGAACAATTAGATAAATGGCATCTGTTAAGCATACAATATATATCTGTTGAATGGATAAGTGAATGAGTTGATGAAAGATAATAAAAGAAATATGTATAAGATATGTGCAATAGGAGATACCTGACCTAGCCTGAGAAGTGAATGAAGACTATCTTCCTAAAGGAAGGGCAACTGAACTAAATATTTATAATTGTTTTAAAGTTACAAAAAAAAAAAAAAAAAAAAAGAGCAGCATGAACAAAAGTATAGAAGAACGATGAAGAATCCCAAAGAATTCAGTATGGTTAGAATATAGGATACATGTAGAAGAATGAAAAATTTGAGATATGCAAGGAACCATGGACCAGACAAGTCTAAATTGTAGTTAAAGGTAATGGGGGGAAATTAAATGCCTAAAACTAAGACACTTTTCTACCCTCCTTTTTACTCCTAGCTGACTATGTCTACTTGTGTCTGGTTTTTAAAATGTACATTGATGAGTCATTTATTTCCTATATCAATTAGACATGCTTGTGTGGAATCTATACTAGGAATACAATTTAAAATATTTTATTGTGTCTGGCTGGCATGGCATAGTGGTTGAGTGTCCATCTATTGTATAAACCAGGAGGTCAAGGGTTCAATTCCCTGTCAGGGCACAGGCCTGGGCTGCAGGCTCAGTCTCCAGTGTAGGATGTGCAGGAGGCAACCAATCAATGATTCTCTCTCATCACTGATGTTGCTATCTCTCTCTTCCTCTCTGAAATCAATAAAAATATATTTAAAAATAAAAATTAAAAAATCAAATACTTTATTGTAATATAGTTTTAAAAATTCCAATTTACCGTAGGTAGCACATTGTTCTTATTGGCTAATTATGAAAACACAGAACTAATGAGCGTGCAAGGGTGATAGATATGCCATACAAAGTGGAAGAGGAAAAAAAATGCATATATGTAATAAATATGTGTGTGGTGCTTAAATGTGAATTATGGAACACTACTTAAGTGTTCAGGTGCAGAAAGAGTGCCTCTTTAGTATCTAAATCTAGTCCCTGGAAAGTCACACACTACTAGAGGCCCAGTGCACAAAATTTGTGCACTTGGCGAGGTGGGGGGGAATCCCTCAGCCCAGCCTGCACCCTATCACAGTCTGGGAGCGCTCAGGAGATGTCCGACTGACAGTGGGCCTAAGCTACCAGTCAGACATCCTTAGAGCTGCCACAGAGGCCAAAACGGCTCCTGCTGCCACTGCGCTTGCCAGCCGTGAGCCCGGCTTCTGGCTGAGCTGTGCCCTGCTGTGGAAGCACACTGACCACCAGGGGGCAGCTCCTGCATTGAGCATCTTCCCCCTTGTGGTCAGTGTGCATTATAGCTACCAGTCATTTCACCATTTGATCTATTTGCATATTAGCCTTTTATTATATAGAATTGTCTCCATTTGAAATGAAGTTAATAAATGTTCTTGCTTAAAAGTTTGATTCAAATTAGTCTTTTAAAAGTAATTCAGGAAACAGGGATAAGGAAGAAAGGGGAAAGAAATGGAGGGAAGAAGGGACAGTGGGAGAGAGCAAGAGAGAGACACAGAGACAGAGAGACAGACAGAGACTGGCAGCCCAGTGAGGAGCTACTTGTCCATGGAGGCACTGGCTTGCTCCTGGAGGCAGGTGTCAGCTGGCTGATATTGCAGAGAAGCTACCTGATAGAGGAAAAGGCCCTTGTCTCACATTGCCGGGAGACATAGAAATGGAGAAGCATGTTCTCCACCAGTGCACAAAATACAAAGCTAAGTGCACATGCTATAAGGAAGCTATAGTGATTGAGAATTCATCTTTTGGGGAAAGAGGGAGGAAAAGGCATATCCATCTTCTACACATTGGCAGCTACTACAAAGAAATGACAGAGCACAGTGTTCTATGCAGCCAAGTATGATGAATAATGAAAGGAGAAGCCTGGAAACTCAAAACCAATACAAAAGCCAGACCTTTTGCATTTACTTTTAGTCTTTGGCCTGTGCATATGTATTTAATGTTGATTTAATCAAATGCTTGATGTACTTTTTGCATCATTGACTTTTGCATTTTTCACTCATAAGTCATTAGTGCTTTAAGACTTCCACTTCATAAAACCTCAGGAGAAGGCGACAGGAGCAAAGAAAGCACCTTCAAGTGAACATTCTAACCTGTTCCCCCGAAAATAAGACAGTGTCTTATATTAATTTTTTCTCCCAAAGTTGTGCTAGGTCTTATTTTCGGAGGATGTCTTATTTTTGGGGAAACACGGTATATGTTGAAAACCTTGCTCTCTTAGCCTAAATAACCAATAACTTATGTCATGACCCTCCAAATGAAACAACTCTGTTTTCTCTACAATGATTCTATAAAAAGAGCCATTTAATCAACCTCACAAAACAGAAAATCTTAACACACACAAAAAAAAAATGCTCAAGGATAGCTTTCTGTCAGAGGGCATTTTTTCCTGATTAATTGCTTATTATGCTATTGCTGCTTGATACATTAACTTTTAACATCTTTACCACTTATTCTGCTAGTATCTGGAAAAGAATTGATTAAAATAATAAGAAAAGTCAAGAGATTAGAGCTTTGAATCACATCAAACAAATCTCAAAAAGCATTAGGCAAGATTCACAGGCCAATCACAAATATGCATGCAAGCCCTGAATAGTAAGTAAATTACATATCCTTTCTTTTAACCTAGAAAGATGGTTTGTTTTAAATATTATCACTTTCCCTTCAAATATTCAATAGAAATGCAGCAATATATAAGTTAAGTAGAGGCCCAATGCATGAAATTCATGCAAGGGGCTCAGCCCTCGCAGGCCCTCACAGCCCCTCGTAGCCCTGGCTTCATGTGGAAGGTCTTCCTGATTCTATATAATAAAGAGCTAATATGCTCAGTCTAATTAGCATATTAGCTCTTTATTATATAGAATAGCAGTAATTATTTGTCATTTTTAGAGTAATATAAAGTAATTTTTCCTTTTCATAAACAAGCTAACATCTATTGAGTGCTTTTTAGACATAGTTTAATTAATTGTCCCAACAATTCTTGCAGATAAGAATTATTTATTATCTCTATTTTTAGATGAAAAAACTGAAATATAAAAAGCTTAAATATTTTTGCCAAGATTGTGTAAGCTAAAAAAATATTGAGAAATGAGATTTAAACCCATTTAGTTCTATTAGCAAACTCTCAGCTGCTAAAATAGATTAATTGTATTATGATATTTTGTTCAGATTCCATACACTATCCTTAAAAATTCTGCTGCAGATCACCATCGTCCTCACCTTACAAAATAAGGATTTCCTTGTATTTCCTAAAACAAATACATATAAATCATGAATTTATATGTCATGACTTTAATAAAAGATTACCTTAGGGCACACTTGGTATTTCACCACAAACATTTTATCTAGAACTCTTGAAAGTCTATTGCTATACAGTTTCTCAAAAGATATTTCATTATGGAAAACAGAAGATTCTTCTAACTCTTTCATGAAGCCAAGAAAAAAATTGGAATGCATAAAATTAGACTACTAGTATATTCGGGATTTTACATAAAATTCTTTATTCAATTTAATCTATTTTACTATGTTCACTATGTTACTGATATCAGGTTTACTTGTATAACCAGTTCACCTTATTTAATTTTTTGATTCAAAAAATTAGTTCAGGAATATATTTTGGTGGAATTGAACTAATATCCAATTCAGTTAAAAGATTCAAGCCAATCTAATGTGTAGACACATCCTGAGATCCAAGGATTTCTTACTATGGATGTCTAATTTTGTCCAAATGTTTTCATACAGTTTTTCTTGCTTTATTGAATAGAAATTTGTGCTTAAGCCAGTAATTCTATTTATTTGCTATGTACAATCATTACGTGCATTTGCATGTGTTTTGTGTATAGTTTGTGAGGAGATGGGGGTGGCATAAGGTAACATGGGTTACTCTGGATCTTTTGTCATTAACCTCCCTAAACTGCTGATCTTTACCTAAAACTGCTGTCTACATCAGATCATATTAAGTGTCATTAAAATAATAATTCTGTCAAAACAGTGATTCACTTCCATGTAACCAAAACTATGAGCCATTAACAATATATTTTTACTAGGGTGATCATACTTTTCACATGTAAATGTAGTTCCTTTAACATCCTTATAAATTAACTAGCAGACTAAAGCATGTCAATGCATTTTGTAAATATACTAAAAGTCTCTATGTTCAAGGTATATTAAAGTAAGCACTCTTATTTTTCTTTCTCGCTGTTGATGTAAGAATATATAGAAAGGCCATTTTTGCCAAATGTTGGTAAGAACAAGATGCACTGTCTTTTAATTTTATAGAAATTGTATTTGTTGGATTAGCCAGAATTATTTTGGCTGCAAGGGACAGAACCCCTACACAAACTAGCCTAAACCTGAAAGGGGGTCATTGTGCTTCGGGCAGGGTTGGGTTCTGGCTCTGAACCCTCGCCATCTTCATTCTGCTTTTCTCTTTGGCTTTATCCTGCAGCTTTTTGTCCAGACAGCTAGAAAAGAATGCTGTTGGCATTCCAGCTATATGGTCTTCACAGCATATGACCCAGAACAAATAAATTCATTCTTCCTGCACTCACTTGTCCAGTGTTAGGAAAACTTCCTACTGAAATAGTATGTGGTCCAGGCATATCTGATTAGTATACCTGGGTTGGTACCCACACAAGGGAAGGTAACTAGGCAAGCCAAATAACACATGGAGCCCACTCATAGAAAAACTTTAGACAGTTAAAAAAGAAAAAGAAAAAGTAGTGATTTGCTTGGGCCAGTGTCTGGAAACCACAAGATGATGCTGCAGAGAAATCAGAACAGTGCCCCCTGAGAATTAGCAGGGACAAGCACCCTTCCAAAACAGTAACAGTGCAAGTTTGAACCACTTATCAAGAAAAAACAACTTGCTTTAATTGACATTTATAATATTCAGGATCACAGAAGCATGTGAATAGATATCTTCACAGATCTCTTCACATTTCCATGTAAAATCAGGTTGTACAAGATATTCTCTGATTCTAACTCTGATGTAAACTACTCACTTGTCATTTTTGTACATGATAAAAATCAAACCAGCCAAAGCTATGATTAGAATAATTAAGTCTCAAAGGAACAATATTAATTCAATTTCTCTTCATTTTTATACCTCTACTTTTAAAATAATTGCTGATATGAAATTAATGTTGCTTTAGTCTTTGCTTGGAATTTCCTGGCAATGATTATTAAAATGATTATGATGAATGTAAAAAAAAAGAATAATTAAATCTCAATGGATGTATGGATAAGACCATTAGTGGCTACCTAAGTAAATTAATACTGAGTTTGATTTCATTTCCCCAGAAACTATTTTTATCTTGAAATAATATCTGACATTCTTTGTCATTAATTATGGAAATTATTACGGTGTTTTCAAAAACAATACTTGTAAAACGATTTCTCTTAAAAACTCCCTTTTTTAAAACCCTTAAATCCCTCCCCTAAAAAGCAATCTTACCTTATGCTTCCTTTTGCCAAAACCGAACTTTGATACATTTTTCCAACCTTGCTAATGTTGCCATCTTTTTCAAATGGTATTTTTTGTTTTGCCTAAACCACTAAGGAAATTAATTGGGGTGGTCACAATTTTTGTTTGTCTTCATCATGCCTATGAAAATTTCACAAACATGGTATCCCTCTTAATCTCAATACTACCCTTAAAGTGTAACACTGAAGGAATAATTTTAGAGATGTTGAGGTTGAAAGGGATTTTGAAACATTTCATATCAGAGCTGAGTCAAAAATAGACATGTTTGTTAAAAAAAAAAAATCCTTTCACAAAGAAGCTTGTCTGAGGAAAGCGTTCTTCAAAACTGTAGACATTTCTATCCAAAGCCTCTGTTCCAATTTATGGAGCTTATTGTTCTGATCTCAGAGCTCAGTCCCTGCAGCTTGAATTTCTTTTCAAATAAGTTTAATGACTTTTAAGAATATGTTTCTTGTTAAGTCTTATGAGCTTCTGGTGTCAGCGTTTGCCTTTTGATTTTTCTTATTTAATTCCCTTTTGTACTCCTGACCCTTGATAAAACAAGGGCCAAGATTGTCTAGCTCTATGTAAAAATGTGCTTGTCCAGCGGAGGACTTCTGGGTACACGTGTGTGCCCTGGACATTCGGCTTTTCCTTACTGAATCCACTCGCTAAGCTTGTCAAATATTTTCCTATATCCAACTCATCCTGCTATGATATTTGGATAATACAGATGTGTTCATTCACAAGGGGCATAGATTAGACCAAATAAATCATACCTGACACATGGAAGAGAAATTAAGGGAAACAAAGTCAGTAATTTATGTTAAAATCACTTACAGATCATTTATATTTTTTTTGACCAAGAAAATTCAATCACATTTCAACAGGTCTATCCAGTTTAATCTATCTTAGAATATGTATTTAAGAAAATCACTTTGGGTTACCCATGGCCAGCGGGGCTGCCTAAATGGTTGACCAGGGTGACCAATGTCATCTTTAAATGTTAAGCCCATTTGGTCCCATCCGGAACTCTCTAAGACCCCTGTTTTCTTAACGTCTGAGAGACATTTCTGTTTTTGCACAGCTCTAACAATCCTAAAACCCTATAAAAACCAGTTACATTAACTCCCTTTCATGGACAGTGGTGGACTCCATTCCAAGCCTCGCAGTTACATTGTGTCTGGGTCAGCAGTGCCACTACTAGACAAGCAGTCCTAAATATGGGGACTTACTGTCCCATCGGTTAGGCTACTTAGTTTTTCAAATTTTCTATTTCCTTTCTACCTCAAGGGTCTCATTTTCAGCCTTGCCTACAACAATCAATTAATTTAGAAATCAAAATGAATATAATTGGCTGGAACCGGTTTGGCTCAATGGATAGAGCATCGGCCTGTGGACTGAAAGGTCCCAGGTTCGATTCCGGTCAAGGACATGTACCTTGGTTGCGGGCACATCACCAGTAGAGGTTGTGCAAGAGGCAGCTGATCAATGATTCTCCCTCATCGATGTTTCTAACTCTCTATCCCTCTCTCTTCCTCTCTGTAAAAAAAAATCAATAAAATATATATTTTTTAAAATGAATATAATTGATTTATCAATCAGATTGCCTCGTTATTTTGTAGTGGCAAATATAACTCCAATTAGATATTGGTAAATGCAGAGATGCAATGGAAACCTGTTTTTGATTGGTTCCTGAATCAAGTAAGAGTTTCAAGTTTCAAGTAGAAAAAGAGTGCACTCTCAAATTATGATAATCCAATGAAGATTTAACAAGGGGGCTATTGACCAAGATGTAACCAAGGTGTGGGGTATATGTGCAGAATCTATGACTAGTAAGAACAGAGATGTTACTACCCTACAGCCAAAAGAAGACAGGATGAAGCAGTTGTATGGACCCAGAAGAAAAGACTTGAAAGTGAAAAGAGCTCAGCCTCCATTGAGGGGTATATAGCCAACCCAACATGGTCCAGCAAGAAAGGAATCTGGGAACAATATTATGACTTTATTTCTCCCTTTATTTTGATCTCCTTGGCCTCATGAGCAAGGACTCTCACTTTTCAGAGTGGAGAAATATGGAGTGGAATAGGAGACGAAAATGTAAAATATCCAACACAGTTCTCCAATCATATTAGTCTCTCTTACTGTGTGTTTTGTTTCCTACCCTAAAGCAGAAATCTGAGAATTTTACCAAGTGTTTTGGTGGGGTTTTTTGTTGTTTTGTTGTTGTTGTTGTTGTTGTTCATCCTCACCTGTGGATATATTTCTATTGATTTGTAGAGTGGAAGGGAGGGAGAGAGACAGAGACACATCGATTGGTTGCCTCCTGCATGAGCCCCGATGGGGGCCAGTGATTGAGCCTGCAACCAAGGTACATGCCCTTGACCAGAGTCAAATCCTCAGACCAACACTGCATCCACTGAGCCAAATCGACTAGAGCTCATATTATTAAGAAAGGAGGATAGGCCTAGCTGGCGTGGCTCAGAGGTTGAGCATTATCCTATGAACCAGGAGGTCAGAGTTCAATCCCCAGTCGGGGCACAAGTCCCAGTCAGGGCACATGCCCAAATTGAGGGCTCGATCTCCAGTGTGAAGCATGCAGGAGGAAGCCAATCAAATCATTCTTTCTCATTATTGGTGTTTCTATCTCTCTCTTCCTCTTTCTCTTCCTCTCTAAAATCAACCAAAATATATATATTTTTTTAATATATTATTTTTTAAAATATATATTATTTTTTTAAAAGATAAGACATTTGGATCTTGGCAGTATCCGATGCATTTTAGTTAATATTATCCTTGATGTTGCTAAGGGCTACACTAGTCCTATTCCCATCTCCCAAGGGTCAAGGTTTAATGTGTTTTTTTTCTCCCTTCTTGAGAACAGAAACTATATCTGATTCACCTTTGTACTCCTTACAGTTGTCTAGCATATAGTGCTTATTCAAAAATGTTGGCTAAACCCAACTCTTTATTCTATTAAAATACCACCCTTTGTAAACACTCTAGTATTGGCTGTATTTTCTCTCTCATGGGCAGTACCTGGAGTAGCAATGATCCAATGCTTTTCAAATGTTCCCTTTTCAGTATTTCTTCCAGATCCTCAGAAATTTTAGTTGTCCCTTATCATTATATCATCATTTTCCTTCATTTAACACACCCTCGTGACATATTACAGTATCCCCATTTGCAGCTTATTTCCCATTGATTTCAATTTAGATAGCTTCCTGGTGACATGTAGGAAGACACCTGAATCTCATCAGTAACATGTCTTCACATTAAATTTTAGTATAGGTTACTTTGGGGAATGTTTCTCAGAGGCTTCTAATCACATCAAAGGATTGTAGTTGTGTTTAGCATCAAATAGAAAATAATTTTAAAAAGCTGACCTTGAAGTTACCACGTGGTATGCCTGGAATATCAGAAGTTCTCAGCCAGATGGATTATTGAAAGAACCAAAGAATGCATACATGAATGAATGAATAGATCACTGACTATCTTACCTAATAATAGAGAAACGTGTAAATTAACCATACCTCCGTTATGCCCACAGCCAATCAGTGTGAGTATGAAAATTAACCCAACAAAAATGGCAGTCAATTTGCATACATACCTGGGTCCTAGGAACCTCCTCAGTACCCAGGTCACTCCCAGCCAGACATCAGAGTGGCTGGGGGGCTCTTCCCAATCCTAAAGCCTGGGGTGGAGGTTTTAGGCTTGGGCAGGGGTCAAGCCTGGGATCAGAGGGAAAGGGAAAAAATCAATGGAAACATATCCTCAGGTGAGAATAAAAATAAAAATAAAGAAAGAAATGTCATATCCTATGAAAGAGACATCTTGAAAATGCCTAAAGAAAGTTGTCATTTTTTCATGGTGAAGGGACTGGAGTCCATGTTGATGAAAATACCTTGGCAGCTGCAGCAGCAGGGTGATGGGGCTGGTGCCTTCCCCTGTTCAGCCCGGTTGGCTCCTGCAAAGGCCATAAGTAGTACATGCCCTGAGGACTCCCAGTATGTGAGAGGGGGCAGGCTGGGCTTAGGGTCAGCCAGTGCACGAATTTCATGCACTAGGTCCCTAGTAATCTAAGGATTGTCTATCACAAGTTATGCCTGGATATTGACTTCTTAGCAGAACTAATGATAATCCTGAGATTTTAGGGAAGACTCAGCTTCTGATTCTGTGGGAAACCACATATAAGAGGTAGAACACTATACATAACAGCTGTAGAGAAATATCAACAATGATGATACAGAAATGTAATCAATATCAGGTTAGCAAGGATCCATATGCATCTGACAGAGAGAATAGCAATGTGGAATTCTGGGAAAAGTAAATTCATAATTACATGTCAACTGATGTGTGCTTATGCCAGGGATACCTATCAGCCAATAACCAGGCTCCAGGTATGTAAAGTGACTCTTGTCCTACAAGGGATCCAGGTTTAATGTCAAAAGGCTGTAGTAAATAATGAAGAACCCTAGTCCTGGAGAGCTAGCTAGGTTTGTAGCAGGCACTTACACAAGATTGGAGATAACAATAAGGCAGAAGAACAATTATAAAAATGCAAATACAGAACAAGGGTACAGGAATTCAATAAGCAGACTTTTCCTCTGGCTTTATAAATGGTTAGAGTTTGCATGTTCAGAAAGAGGGGAAAGCTGTTCTAGTTAGAGAGAAGAGCATGAATCAAGTTGCCTACATTCCAAATCCTGGCTGTGTGCCCATAAGAAAGTTAATTAATGTCTCAAGTAACTCATTCTTTATCTGTATAATGGGAATCATAGAAAATATCTGCATGGCAGGATTCTTATTAGCATTATATGTAAAAAGGTTAAGAGTATCTGGCAAGAGCTATTTTATAAAGGCTATTATAACAAAATAGTACATATCAGGTAGCTTAAACAAGCAAAATTTATTTTCTCAGAGTTCAGGAGGCTAGAAGTCCAAGATCAAGGTGTCTACAGATTTCTCCTAAGCCCTCTCTTCTTGGCTTACAGATGGCTGCTTTCTCATATATCCTCATCATGCCTTTTCCTTTATATAAGGAATCTCTGATGTGTTATTTGTGTGTGTGTCCAAATGTTTATAAGGATACCAGTCAGATTGGATTAGGGCCCACCCTAAAGACCCCATTTCAACTTAATCACCTCTTCAAAGCCCCTTTGTCCAAATACAATCATGTTCTGAGGTACTGGGGGTTAAGGTTTCAACACATAAATTTTGGGGGAACACAATTCAGTCCATTACAACAAGCACCCAATACATGTGAGTACTGCCTAGAAAGTCATGGGAGCCAGAAAACACGAGGTAAGGACAGTTCTATCCACTCATGAATTGATTCTTTTGTTCAACAAATATTGAGAGCAACACTGTATTTCAGGCTCCTTACTAAGCACAGGAAATAGAGCAAGGTACAAGGCAGACAGGCTCCTGCTTGAGGCAGCTCCCATTCCAGGTAAGGAGCTGGGAGGGGAAAGCCATACAAACTACTGAAAAACTATTTCTGCTACACATGTCATAGTACATAAGGTCTAAATAAAAATATAAGCACTAGTGTAGGAGTTTGGATTTTGTTAATTAGGTCATGAGGGTAGAGCATCATGAATGGGATTAGTACCCTCCTAAGAACAGGCCCTAGAGAGATTATCTGTGTCTTCACCATATAAAGATACAGCAAGAAGGCGGCTGTCTACAAGCCAGGAAGTGGGTCCTCACCAGATACTGAGCCTGCCAGCACCTTGGTCTTGATTTTGCCGTCCCCCAAAACTGCGAAAATAAATTTCTGTTGTTTATGCACCCAGTTTATATGGTGTTCCGTTAAGCGGCTTGAATTTACTAAGACAGTAGGAGACCTAAAAGAGCAAAGCGTCAGTAGCCAGGGGGAAGGAGCACGAGGAAGAAATTGTAGGCAGCAATGATGAATGCTGCGGAGAAGTGAAAGAAGATGAGAAATGGATAGAGCCTGGATCTTTTTAAGAATCTGTGACTTTGAGGGAAGTGTATTCGGTGTCACAGTGACTAGAAATCAGGAAGGTGGCCCGTGAAGCAGATTCCTCTTTAAACAGGGATGAGGGTGAAGAGTGGCAGTCACAGCGGCAGGGACTCCTCCTGAGAGAGGCTAGTCTCCGTGACCCAGTTATGCCTGTTGTCTCAGGGGAATGACTAAAAGCAGGCCCTTTCACTTGTCAAAGAGAATCAGCTAGAACAGGGTCGGCAACCTTTAAGACTTTAAAGAGCCACTTGGACCCGTTTTCGAAGGAAAAAAAAAAAACCTCGAAGCCGCAAAACTATTGCGACATAAGTGATACAGCTCCCCGCCCGGCACTGCTATCTGCCCTGCTAGTGTCGGACCTGCTGGGAGCCGCAGCAAAGGTTCAAAAGAGCCGCATGCGGCTCCGGAGCCGCAGGTTGCTGACCCCTGAGCTAGAAGAATACTCTTGGTAATTCTTGGCAAGGCAAAGGAGGAACACGCTTTCTCTAAAACAGCAAAAGAGGAAGAAACTATATTTTTGAAGATACAAGGAAGTGTTCCTATGATAATCGAAGGAGTTTAGGGGCTCAAACAAATAGTATTTACCTTTCTAATAAAATATGTCATGGGATAACGGAGTGGGCAGCAGCGCGCGGGAACATAGTCTCTGTAAGTGTGCCTGTGGTGGTCAGAACTCCCACCAGTCCCCTGCTGAGCCCTGAAGCAGTATTGGACTGGCAGGTCTGATTCCTCAGTCTGCCATTTCAATTAGGGGGGGGGGGGGGAATCAAATTGAGACATAACCCATGTTAAGATTTTTGAGGAGTAGAATTTTTTCGTAATTTTTTAAGTTCTTTGGACTTTTCTTCTTGCATTTGTTATGCCTAAAATGAGCATGGCTTGGATAACCAGATAAAAGGCATTTACTTAGAAAGCAGTCTCTGTGTGGCTTTGGGCCATGAAGACGCCTTTGATATGTTAGCTTGAACAGAGATGGTGAAAGTGGGCCTTCATAGAAAGAACTGTCATCCTCCCACACTGCTCATCTACGCAGGCAGCACATCAAAATAACAATGATGTAACGAGAGTGTATTGGTTTCTTTTCAATTTTTAAAAGTTGCCTATTAGTGAAACATATAAAACTAAAACATGGATACAAAACAGAATGCAAATGTGATCAACCTTGACACTTTTAAAGAAAAGGTTGAACTGATGGGAGACAGAAGCTGACAGTGAGCAATGGAGGAGAAAATAGGGCAGGGCACTAATGTTTTAATCTAACCGAGCAGGCAGGCAAGAAACACCGAGTATATTAGATATATAAAGAAACACAGATTCATAATGTGT